>NC_135499.1:36629472-36929472 GCF_052857255.1 Amblyomma americanum | reverse complement strand
TAGCGTAAATGCAACTGTATGCCGTCCGACAAAACTATTGTATAAATCTGCCCCAATATCACTTGAAATAGATTGTGGGGAAAGTTCTTACGCGTAAGAGAACATTGCGTTGGCTTGCCGAGCTGAGCGAGTGACTAATCACTTCATTAGAACAATTTATTTGAACATTTATTATACCTAAACAGTACTAAATGACAATACTTGAGTGGTCAGCTTTGTGTAGAAGTAATCAACCATTAGCATCCAAGCACAGCCATACGGCTACAAAAGAAAGCTTTGCAGCTCTTCTTTGTGGCCTTATGGCTGAACTTAGGTGGATGTCAGTGAGTGATTACTTGCTTTTTACAAATATTCTCTGCCTTGAGGGAATTACTTTAATTAGTGGACGAGCATCATCATTTATTGCGTGCATTTCTGCAGTGACTAGCTCAAGGGACAAGAGGTTAGTAAGCCTTGTGAGGTGGAAGGCCATTCCAGCCTTTAGTGGAAAAAACAAAAATCAATATTGAAATGCAGTGGCATGAGCTAACTAGGCACAACAGTACTAGTGCGTCTAGTGAAGAAGGAAACATGAGTAAGAACGGATTAGTTGGTTATGTGACGGTAAAGAGTTAAAAAAACACCCTGCAGTTTCTGCACGACATGAAGAAATTTGAAGATTCACTTTTGGTGCTGTGAAACTGGAGCTTCAACAATAGTCTAAGAAAATAAAACAAGGGCTCAGATCTGAACTCATTCTAGGATTTTAGTTAAGTTCGGTTTGTGCCATGCACCACTAGAACGCCCAAGGTGATGCCACACAGAGGGTTTGAACGCAAGTAACTTGGAAGACGGCGATGCTAAGTACATGTTATGGTGTAAATATCCTAGGCTGTGGGAGGGCGTACAAGCATTATGAGGTGTGACCATGCGAGCCATGTGAATGGCTGAGTGTTTCAACCAGTATCCAGTGAATATACCTTTCTCGGTAAAGCCTTATAAGTAGGCAAAATGTAGTTTTGCTTACAATAAAAAAATATGAGTGCATTCTTAGTAACATTAGCAAACAGGCCATTCTAGAGCATGCAAAATGTTGTTTTGGAGAACTAAAACATGGGTATTTATTGCAAGATGGCAGACCCTTTAATATAGCCATCAGTGAAAGCATGTAACAAAACACTGAAGGGAAAGCCATAATGTAGGTAGTAAAAAGCTGAGGCTCAAGGGCAATGCCTTGGGGGACATCCAAGACTGCAGGAAAAGGCAGGATGCTTAAGAATTGGCAAGGGAAATCGGCCGATGGCTGGCTTGAATCCAGTTTAAAGCTATTGGATACAAGTTAAAGCACAACAAAAAAATCCATACATAAATAAGCGAATCACATGCTTTTTCAAAGCCAACAAGAAAAGCATCGAGGGGGATATTGCAGTCAAGGTGCATGTCGTGAAGAACAAGATCAAGTTGGCTATTGCAGGAATGTTTTCTAAAAAGCTTGCCAATTTGGATGAAACAACTTAATGGGCCAAAACAATCTAGCAGGGCAAGAGTACAAAATGTGTTTGGTGATTTGCAGCACATGGCAATGGCATAAACAGGGCCATAGGTGCTGGGAAATGATGGGTAAGAAACATATAGGGGCCGAACTATGATGAGGCAGGAAGCTATCTCCACAGTATGCACTTGATATGCGTACACCGTGCTTCCTGTCCTGTTGATGTTTGCTACAAATTTCACACAACTTGGTACGAGTGTACTGTCGGGTGAGCCGGCGGTAAGTTTGCATGTTGAAACTGCGTTAAGGGACGAGGACAACAGAGCCAGAATTGCTACTATGTGCAGTGCTGCTGTTTTCTGTCGACTTTGTTCCTAACATTCCTTTACCAGCTCTACAGGGCTCATTTTGCAGTTTGCTGTTTTAAGTGGTGTCAGGTAAAGCCAATCGCTTTTCTTCAACCAACAAACTGCTGTGACATACAACACATCCTTCTAATCATCTTCATAATTTGCAAGTTAAATGTACTTCTTTAGTCTCATATTCAAAATAACACAGATTAATTGCTTGCGTCATCAACAGAACTAAAAAAATTAACCATAGTTTCACATATACAGCCATTCCTCATTAGTGCATTCCTTGTTAATATGGACTCAAACTATTAGCAGTATGTCTGGGGAAAAAGCTTATTTCAATTTACTTACGCTTTCCTAACATAGAAACTTGCTGATCATAGTGGACAGAGTGAAAATGCGTACGGCCCATTGTCGCATGTGTTCTTGTCCCATTAATGTGCAGAGGGGAAAGACTTAAAACTTTGGATTTGAGCAGATAAATCGAACGCTGCCTGAATCATATAGCTTTCTTGCACACTGGAATTGCCATCACAATGCTTGCCCCACTGTCTGCACAGACTGTTATGCTAACCCGTGGACTGCGAGGCACACTGATTTCTAACCAGCTCATACACTTTCTGGTTGCCAAAGAGCTTCTCTTTCTAGTGTAAAAATCACTGTCAGGGCTCGGCGACTCAAATCCTGGCTTGGATTTCTCATTGCACAAAATGAAATAACCTGCTTAAAATTAAAACATCAGAATCGCTTGCTTATATTATAACCTCACATATGCCTCCCCGCAGCCCGCAATGCTAGGTTAGCACCTTTTATACTGAGTACACCGCAGAAGAAAAGAAAAATGCAACACTCCTGATTCAGGCATGCGCAGCAGGAAGAACAGAACTAGGCACCGGTGCAAAGCGGGGAATCCGCTAATGCAAGCAGCAACAGCCATTTCATTCAAGTAAAGGAACGGGTTCAAATAAATGTGGTCTTTGCCTTGGCAGGTCAACGGTTCCATTGATACTACAGGACTCTCAGAAACAGGGCAACGTCGGTATTGCAGAATGAACCACCATACAACAATGCTTAGCACATTTCAAAGAACTGAAATAAGCCTTGTTATTGTAGCTTTGAATCTGTGCAGGAATGGTACTGTCGTGACCACACAAATGTGAAAGGATAAGCGGGCCAGGAAACCTAGCCGATCACTGGGGAAGGTGCAAATATGCGTCTATATGTCAGCAAATAAATTTTTGTTAGTGTAAAATATAAGGAGGATTAAGGAAATCTCGGAAGCGTTCTACGCTGTCGATACACAGCTGATTTTGCTCGCCATCGCCGTCACTCAGCAGACAAGTAATCATGTCCGTAGCAAGCAGTCACAGGCAAATGAAGGTAGCAGGGTGCATGTGCATTCTGAAATCCCCTTCTCAAGTCTTCGAAATTGTGTTGTTAAACAAACTGGCGCGGCTGTCCCAGGGAGTGCTGCTGAATAACTACTTAACACAAGCAAAGCAGAGTTCACGAGCTGCTCTGCAACAATAGCATTGTGCACACATCCACTTTCGTACCGCTGATCTTCTGATCGAAAGGGACCGTGAGCAAAATCAACAACAGTGTCACGGTTCATGAGGCGCTTCAAGATCACCGAATTTTTCTGATTACGGTGGAAACCCAGATCCCACTTCAACTTCACATTGCCAAGAATTTGACAAAGCAAAAAGAGAAAAAAGCAATGGGAAAGATTTTCTATATATATATAAATATATATATATATATATATATATATATATATATATATATATATATATATATATATGTTCATCAAGACTCGTTATGCCCAACTTGTTCTGTGGACAGTTTTTACCCCATATGCTGCAGCCACAGTTATTTTTTTTTGCGCAACTGAGTGGAATGCACATTGAAAAGTAGACTCATGAGTTAACACATATTAGAGATTCCACACTGTGAACTAGCCGTGATTTAAATGTGGCAATGATTCTTGTTCGTAATCGCGTAATACCAAGTTGTCACAACCTAAACCGAAATGGCTAGAGGAAGTGTTCAGTCACCCATTCATCGCGGAAATTTTTATTGCAGACAAATGTCTGCAGAGCGGGCAGGAAATAAAAAGAAATGACGCCCCCGAAGATACATCTGCACTGCACACCCGTTTTGACAAAAGTCACACAGTCGGCCGGCCACTCGTAACCCGAGCACCCATAATCACAAAATGTATTGAATGGAGCACCGAGACGCAAAAGGATGGCGGCGTTGCTTTTGTCGCCGCAGAAAACAGTCCGACGGCCGTGCAGCCAAGATCGTGCCACGTCGCACACAAGGCAGTACCCGAGCACAGTGCCCGCACGAATCGCGGTCAAAATGGTAATGGATACATAGCAAAAATAACATCGTGTGGTCGCGATCACTGCAACCATCGCAACGAATGCGACTAGCTGCGTAACGCCACGATCATTTCAGCATTCGGAAAGCACGGCGTCCGTCGTGAGCTTTCACAGGTACACATTTCGCTGCCTTGACGTAAAAGCACTCGCTCCGATCGCAATCACGTTCACTACGCGGACACTTGTCACTGTGCTATGCAGCTCATGCACGCAAAAGAAATTGACCGTGAGCAGCTGTTACTCGCCGCTGTCCGTGATGATCCTCGCAGGGATTACAAACAGCTCGAAATAAACACTTCGTGACACCGCCACTGCACAGGTCTTGCATCGGTTTGAAGCGGCGCTCTGTCACCTCCGTCAGCGTAGATCATTACAGAATTCAACTAGTAGAAGTATCGCTCGCCACTGCTGAACGCGGCGAAGTTTGCAGTCGCTCTGAACACTGGTAATATCAAGATGTGTCCAATATAGCACGCTTCGCGACATCGCTGCCACTGCCCAGGCCGCGCTCCCCAGTTCAGTCGACGGATGGCCATCTTGCCCCGGCAGGGCAGAACCGAGGCGGAGGGGCTCGAGACGTGACTGACGTCACGGGAAAATCAGCCAATAGCTGCAATCCGGTCGCCTGCCGGATGCGCTCGTCCGCCAGAAAGGCAGTGACTGCTACAACCAGTGTATAGTGCCTAGAATATCCTACTATAGTGTGTCGAGCGGAGCGCTCTCCCAATGGGAGAGGGTGGCAGCGCGCGCGATGCCTGCCAACTTTGGCCGCGAGGGGCACTGCTCGTCGTAAAGGTGCCGTCGCTACCGGACATGCCGCAATCGTTGCAGTTTCGTTGGTCGTGCGCGGTGTGGATTATAACATTTTGGTCGCATCTGCGCTTTTTTCTGTTGTTTTGTCCGTGCTGTTCCATGTGAGGGAAAACCACAGCGACTAATGATGGTAAAGTCGAAGCATCAAGGCGGGAAAAAACATGTTTCGTGCAGCGCCGTCGGAGTGGCTACCGGTCGAATCCGAGCAAGGCTTCCATGTTCTGGGTGTCCTCGGACCCAACACGGCTTGCGCAGTAGGAGCGGCTGATCAAAAGACAGGACCGCAACTTGACTCCAGCGTGTGTTTTCTGCGAGAAACATTTTGGAGACTGCTACATCTAGAGATGGAGAACGGTGTCGTCAACGAGCTCACCAGATAGACTACGTCTCACGCCCGATGTCATGCCAGCAGTATTCGACAGCTATCCGAAATACCTTCTGCCTAAGAAGACATCGAAAAGAAAAGTGAGGAACCTGTGTGACCAACCTGTCACTAAACGGCAAATGCGCAGTGCAGGTGGAGGACCGCCAAGCACGCTCGACGATGTTTCCGACGGGCCGGCAGCAACAGAGCAGCCCAGTGATGCCCGCAGCAGCAGATGGGTTGTATTGCTATTGAAGATCAGCATCCGTTGGACTCAATTTATATTCCTGCAACCTGGACCAAAATATCTGAAGCACCTGCTGGCGCTGTAGCCTACGCACGTTATGGAGCGGAAAAAAACAACTTTGCCGCTTTGTATATAGAAAGAATGGTAACATTTGGAAGCTTGATGCCAGAACGCAGCCTTGTGGTCGCTACAGTGTATTTTCTCGGAAAAGAACAAAGCAAGCGCGTGCCTAAAACAAGCTCTGTTTTTTATCTGTTTTACTGTATTCCAGATTTGTAAGTAAGAATCAATGGTACAATTACCATTTTCTTTTGTTCCATTACAAAGGGCAGCTCAAGCTTATACACACCTGCATAAGTTGTATGAAGCAAGCTGTGATTTGCAAATAAAACACATCAGTAGTGAGACCTATTCCAACTGCTTGTGTTGATCGTCGCATGCGGTTTTTGAAGACGGACCCCGTGGTGGGAAAAGCGAGAGTGTCCTGCTTTTCTTTTACCTATATGCGACGCCATTCCGGGTTTGATGTTCTGCTCGCCATTGAGAATTAATGGGGGCCACGACTCTGTCTTTCCACCTGTACAGAGCTAGCCGAGCGCTCACTCCGCATGAAGGTGTATACGATATCCTTCGCCCGCGATCGCGATGCGTGGATCGCAACTACTTGTGTTCCCCCCATTTGCCTAGGCCCGCACGTCATTCCAGTCAGCGAATCATCATTGTTTTTAGCAGAAGAATTAGATCGCCATTTAAAATTTCGTTCCCATATTTCTGGCATTAACTGGAAGATAGCATATGGCTTAAGAATTCTCATCAGAACTCGCCCTTACTTTAATCAGTCTGTACTTTTAACCTTGTATAACTCATTCATACATTCCCATCTCTCTTATTGTATAACATGCTGGGGTGATACCTACAATACTCATTTGACATCGTTACAAGTAGTTCAAAATCAAGCAGTCCGAATACTAACACACAGCCCCTTCGATTTTAATGCTCAATCTTTACTCAATTCACTGCGAATTCTCTCCGTACCTCAACCTGTCCAACTTAACCTTGGTATCTTCATATACAAAGTAATTAATGAACATATCTCATTTCAATCCATCCCAAGGCCAGAGCTCACCAACACCAGCACCACGAGATTTGCGATTAACAGGAACCTAATTCTGCCTCAAGTACGCACCAATTATGGGAAGCAAAAAGTTTATTTTTCATCATTCTCCTTATGGAATACCTACCGGTGGAATTAAAAAACACTAAACCTCTATGTAAATTTAAAAATGAACTAAAAGCCCCGCCGCGGTGGCTCAGTGGTTAGGGCGCTCGACTACTGATCCGGAGTTCTCGGGTTCGAACCCGACCGCGGCGGCTGCGTTTTTATGGAGGAAAAACGCTAAGGCGCTCGTGTGCTGTGCGATGTCAGTGCACGTTAAAGATCCCCAGGAGGTCGAAATTATTCCGGAGCCCTCCACTACGGCACCTCTTCTTCCTTTCATCTTTCACTCTCCTTTATTCCTTCCCTTACGGCGCGGTTCAGGTGTCCAACGAATATATGAGACAGATATTGCGCCATTTCCTTTCCCCAAAAAACAATTATTATTAACTAAAAGCGTTAATAGTTCACAATAGCTGTTAGACAAGCTACTACATTTTAGAATTATAAGGTGTTACATCAGATGTACACCACATGCTTTTAATATGTGCACTATTTTTCCTATCGCCAATTTGCTGTTCAGTTTTTCGCTTTTTTAGTAATATTGTAATTTATAAGTAGTACTGAATAACTGTATAACTATAAACACTGTATAACTTCTATTTTCATTATTCTGCTTGGTTGTTCTATATGCCTACTCACCCCTGTATATTGTAACCGTTGTTACAAAAGGAACTGCAGCGACTGAACGAGGGCACCAGAGAAACGGACCTACACTTCAGCGTCGTCTACTTCTAGAGGCTGCGATCTCTTTCTTCTTCTACTTCCAATCCTCGTGTCACTGCCCCCTCTTCAGGAGCATCGCCCCGATGCGGTGTTACCGTCAGACCGAATAGCGGGGAGAAAAAGTGTTCAAGAGGTACACCACGAGTCTGACATCACGGAATATGACTACATGCAGCCGGAAAGTCACACGGGGTCGCTCGTAGTACGGCTTCATTCGCACCACGTGCAGTACGTCGCTGTGCTTGCCGTTGTGCGATGAACGAGCTGGCGATGCTGGTGCAACTTCGTACGTTACGTCGCTGAGGCGGCGGACAACAAGGTAAGGGCCGAAGTAGCGGCGGAGTAACTTTTCGAACAGCCCGCGACGACGAACGGGCGTCCAAACCCACACATAGTCGCCTGGGTGGTAGGTAACGTAGCGGCGTCCAAGGTTGTAGCGGTCAGCATCGATCTGCTGCTGACGGTGAATGCGGTGCCTGGCCAGTTGCCGTGCTTCTTCCGCGCGCTGAACAAGGTGGCGACGTCGACAACAAGTTCACTCTCACTGTCAGGGGGGTCCACGGGTAGCATAGCATCGAGGGGGGCGGTAACCTGTCGACCGAAGACTAATTCGAACGGAGTTTTCTGCGTCGTCTCTTGCTGCGCGGTATTATACGCGAATGTTGCGTATGGGAGAATTTCGTCCCATGTCTTGTGCTCGATATCAATATACATGGAAAGCATGTCGGTCAAGGTCCTGTTGAGGCGTTCTACCAAGCCATTTGTCTGCGGGTGGTAGGCTGTTGTACGTCTATGGCTGGTGTGCGTGAGCTTGAGTACAGCCTGAGTGAAGTGGGCCGTAAATGCAGCTCCACGGTCAGTAATGATAGCTGCAGGAGCGCCATGACGCAGGACGATGTTGTGGACGAAGAAGTCGGCGACTTCAGCAGCAGTACCGTTTGCAAGTGACGTGGTCTCAGCGTATCGGGTCAAATAATCTGTTGCGACCGCAATCCACCGGTTTCCTCTGGTCGACTTCGGAAAAGGGCCGAGGAGGTCTATGCCAATTTGCTGAAAAGGGGTCTTTGTTGGTGCTATGGGCTGCAGAAAGCCGGCTGGCTTCAGAGGAGGAGATTTGCGCCGTTGGCAATCCCGGCATGTTGTTACGTATCTACGCACGGTTGGGAGTAAATTGGGCCAGTAATACTTAAGCCGAATCTTTGCCAGTGTGCGACTAACCCCCAAGTGGCCGGCGGATGGTTCATCATGACAAGCGCTTAAGATTTCGGAGCGTAACTGGGATGGCACAACAAGCAGAAACGTCTCTTTGTTGCTGTCAAAGTAGCGCTTGTAGAGGACTCCACGCCGCAGAATGAAGGTCTGTAGTCCACGGCGAAACACACGAGGTACATGAGAATTCAAACCCTCCTGATACTTAACGAGTGGCGCCAACTCAGAATCTGCTCGTAGAAGCTGCGCCATACGGGAGATGCTAATGGCAAAAAGAACAGGGCAATCTTCGGGGATGTCATGCGTAGCCGGTTCCACGGGCGCTCATGATAAACAGTCCGCGTCCTGGTGCTGCCGACCCGATTTATAGACGACCGTAACGTCGTACTCCTGTAAACGGAGGCTGCATCTGGCCAACCGGCCAGAAGGGTCTTGAATGCTGGCCAGCCAGCATAGCGAGTGATGATCGCTGACAACACGAAACGCTCGGCCGTAGATGTAAGGTCGAAACTTACTCAGAGCCCAGATGACGGCAAGGCACTATTTTTCGGTGGTCGAATAGTTCCGTTCCGATCGAGAAAGTGTGCGGCTCGCGTAGGCGATTACTCGCTCTGCGCCGTCCTGCCACTGTACGAGGATCGCTCCGAGGCCGACATTGCTGGCGTCAGTGTGGACATCGGTCTCTGCATGCTCGTCAAAATGAGCTAGTATTGGTGGACTTTGAAGGCGGCAGCGGAGTTCCTCGAAGGCTGCGTCTTGGGCACTTCCCCATACGAAGGGTGTGTCATCTCGAGTCAAGGCGGTCAATGGCTCAGTTAGGCGAGAAAAATCTTTAACAAAGCGGCGGTAATACGAGCAGAGGCCCAAAAAACGTCGCAGGGCCTTCTTGTCGGTTGGGCGTGGGAAACTGGAGACGGCGGAAGTCTTGTCGGGGTCTGGAAGAACGCCTTTTGCGCTGACAACATGTCCTAAGAAACGGAGCTCCTCGAAGGCGAAATGGCATTTCTCTGGCTTGATCGTTAGTTGTGCAGACTGAAGAGCTTGAAGGACAACGCGCAATCGCTGCTAGTGTTGTTTGAAGCTAGACGAAAAGACGAAAAGAAAGGAACTGCAGCGGCTGAACGAAGGCACCAGAGAAACGGACCTACACTTCAGCGTCGTCTACTTCTAGATGCTGCGATCTCTTTCTTCTTCTACTTCCAATCCTCGTGTCAATATAATATGTGTGTCGCCGCGGAAATATGTAACGGCAAGATTGTTTCATCAGCTTCTTGTTACTACTGCTATGTTTGCATTTATTTTAGCATCTTGATAAACAATATAGGAGGTCACAGTACTGTCGCTGACTACGGGACCTCCTTCTGTATACATTTATCCAGGCTGTATTTCCTTCTTGTATAAATAAACATGATTCTGATTCTGACTGGCCCCTAGTCGAATAAAATATTGATCGGAAGTTTCCATGTAGCAATAATGAGTCCGGACCATACTCTTTCGTTCAATCACAACAACGTAATGCGGCCAAAGCATCACCTTTCGTTGCTTATTTCAAGTTGGGTACCTCGCTGAAAATTAGGCAGTCAATATGACTTCTGCTTAAGTCCTTCCGCGGCTCGCAACAAAGAATAAACGAATAAAAATTCAGCAAACTGGACCGGTGGTACGTGTCAAACGCTTCGGCGAGCGCTGTTTCAGTCCAGGACTTTCTCCTGGTAATGCCAGGCCGGTAAGATTATCTGCAGCCATTAGTGTTTTTATGCCAAAAGTGCTCTCAAAGTGTTCAGAGACTGGCTTTCGTAGTGAAAAGCGCAGCGCACCAACGCCAGACTTGCCGCACCTACGCTGCCTCGGCAGCGAACGCGGCGTGGTGGCACCTTAGCGACTGGCAGCGCCACCACGCGGTGGCTGCAGGAAGGCATTACCGCAGCGACCACGCGAGCGCGCACCCTCGGCACCCTAGCAAGTATATTCTAGGCACTATAACAAATATATTCTAGGCACTATAACCAGGGGCCCTATTCTCGACATTTCGCCATTTTGTTCAAATTGTGACGTAGGCGTGACGTAACCATCAAGGCGGTGCCAGGTTACGTACCCACAGAATCTGATTACGTGAAGAGAAAAAAAAAGTGAAAACTGATCTAGAAATAAATACCGTCGTCGGCTACTATTGGCGCCAAGTACGGAACAGAACGCCGCTCCGGGAGCTTGTGCTGAGCCTCTGCGTTGCAATCTTCGGTGCATACGCGTCGAGGGGCAGTGCGAAGGAGTGAAATATGTTGCGGCCTCTAGAGTATCATGTCGGATGTCCGGCAGCAGCTAAGGGCAGACCGACTTAGGCTACTCAGTGCGAAACACTCGCACGTCGGTTGTCAAAGGATTCATCGAGTTCGATGCGGCGGTGCGAGCGAGGGCGCAGCCTAGACGACTTTTCAGTCGAGGTGAACTGATGGCGTACCCGCGAGTCACGAGCGGCGCCACACGCGTGCGTACTGTTGCCCAGAGAAGCTGGCGAACATCAGGAACGGGGCCAGGGTATTCGTAATGGCGTACGTGCCGAATGGGAACGGAAAGTGAAAGCTTTGGCCGGCATGATGCCTTTGTCGCATTGCTCCTAATAACGATCGACGACAGCTTCGCACATTTGCTTACCAGCCACAGTTGAATGCAGGAACTGAGACTAAGGCAGTTTTCTGGGGAAAAAGTCATCTCGTCCGGGCCAGGAAAGAAAGCAACGAGAGCTATATATTTAGAGTGGTGCCGCCACTGCTGAAAAGGCGCCCGAAACGGCGCCTAAATACGCGCAGGCCAGCAGTCCCTGTCCGAGGACAACGCTCGCATACTTAGCGTTGTAAACTCTGCGGAAACCCACTGTTTCCTAGGCGCCGCGTCAGCTACCGTCAGGTCAGCAAGGGTGCTAAAGCTTTTAATCGCTACGTATCGGCTTTAACAGAGAGCGGGGTGTAGCGGAGTTGTATCTGTGTGCGCTTGGAAGGCCTCCAAGATGTGTTTAGTGCTGAAATGCGTACTTGGCAAGGCAAGCCGATGTGCACATTTTAGGCAACGCGTTGCACCAGACTCTGTTGTTAGTCATGTTTGCATGCACCCGCGCACGAAACGAAACTGCAAAGCGCGGAATATCGGAGTAAATCTCGTCAAGGAGAACACACCGAGTGCGCATCCCTTATTGTCAACTTAAATGTGCAAAGCCGGGGAAAAAAGATTCTCTTCTGGCATTAATAACAAACAACATAAAACAAAGCGAAAACTCCCCCCCCCCCACACACACACAACTTAAGTTGAATAGAGCGTACCCTCACAAAATTCAGTGATGTACTCATATTTTGCTTCGCAAGCCTGCACGCATGCACTTTTGTGATGTAAGTGGCACATATATTACTTCATAAAAATTACAAATGCTGTCAGCAATTTTGCTTGTTTTTCCCTTCCTAGAAAGGCATAAATTTTTTCTACTTGTTTAAGTGAATGCGTAACACTCACGACCACCACACAGAAGGAGCTACACTATATGTGCGATGCAAGTAAGCACAACATTCTGTCAGGTGGGGCAAAATTATTTTCTTGAGCACTTACAGGCCGCCTCACCTCCCTTGCTGTCCATACAAGCAACACGAGTCAGGCAGTGTCTTGAAGTTTCTTCGTTGTATAATAACAGTTATGCACCTACCATAAAATCAAGCTGCTCCTTTAGATGCCTGATCAAGTACAGTACAGCAAGCTTCCAAGTAAGAGAGAAAGATATATGCCAGGAAAGGTGGAGAGGTCGGATAAGGAAAAGTTCCCTCCCCTGTTATTCCACAAAGGGGCAGGGGAGGAACATAGAGGTAGAGAGTAAATATCGGTGACGACACCATATTACAGTAAGACACATGCAATGTGCAAGATACTTGCTTTATTTGCTTTGTTTTATGGTGTTTATGATCCCAAAGCGACTCAAGCTATGAGAGATACTGTAGTAGAGAGCTCTCGATAATTTCGACCCCCTCGGGTTCTTTGCCGTGAACTGTCATCCCACAGTACACGGGCCTCTACCGCTGCTGCCGGGATTGAACCTGCGTCTTTCGGGTCAGCAGCCAACCACCATAACCACTGAGACACCGCGGCAGCTTTATTTGTATGATGCAAGAAACTTAATTTAATGTTCATGTATGCACACTCATTGCCTAGTACACGTCGCACAAAGCCCGGACATGGGTTTTGGGGCCAAGCATTCCAGTTGATCTTGCACGCAGTATTTAAAGAGACAACTAAGTCGCACCATGAGCCGAAGAGCTGAAGGAGAACAAAAACATGACAGTAAACTTAAGAGCACTACAGACAAGGAGGAATTTAATTTATTTCCATACTCTGAAGGCCCGGAAGCATACAGAGAAGAGTGGGGGAACACATAAAATTGGTAACTGCTTTTTCGAATTTAATACAGCCAGATATTGCAGCAATAGAGGCAGGAACATGGCAGGAAAAACAAAAGCGTAAGATTAGACAGAAAATAGGCAAGACATTCAATGTTGATGTCGCCCTCAGGACAACATATGGGAGGCACCAATACAGACAGCGGTAGTGTTCTGGTTAGGGTACTATTAAGATAAAAGTCTCCAGGATGCACAAAAAGCAATCTAGCCAGCGACGGTAGCAACTGGCTTTCGGTAGGTTTTTTAATGTGTGCACCGCATAGGATGTATTCATGATAATTAATAAACCACAGGAGATTGTTCAACACAAAATAAATTATCCTCACAGCACCATACAATACACAGCTAAAAGGAGAAGTCAGCAGTAGGAATTGCACCGATACGGTGCATGTAGACCCCTATGTGAAGACTTCACGCCACAGGGCTCACTTTTTAGCTGTGTAGTGGAGTATTCAAGGCACCCATCATGCTATAAACTTCTGCAAGGTGAGGAAAACCCTTGTTTTAGCCTTTCAAGGCCCTTTAAGCTTCAAGAATACTGAGTGTTGCGCTTCGGGGATCAAAAGCAGACCATGTGGCCTGAAGACTTGACTACAACCCTGCAATTCATTACAATTGAAGACAGCTGGCGCACCATTAAAAACCAAAACAGAAATGCCAAATACAAAGCAGAACAAGCATTCCAATTTTCGATCTAGGCATTGTTTACAAACATACATACTGAAGCAGTTGCTCTTCTGTTGTATTCTGCCAGAAAAATATGTGCTGCAACCATAAAAAGCACCCTATTTAGAGGACGTTGGATGCGAAATGGGATTGAAATGAATAAATCGGTGACAACTAAAGCAAACCACGAGAAAAATTATTTCGTAATGTACGCAGTTGTGTACAAAGTGCCCTAAAGGGTTGAATGCAGTTTTCTCATGCATTTAGTCATTTGCATCTTTTTTTTCCCGAACATCAGCACAGCCACGCATGCACAGGTAATTTTACACAGGGGTGGAATTAGACATTGGTGGCACTGACACAGTTAATTGCAAGGGAAGGTCCGAGTACTGGGTAAAGTAGACAATAAACTGGTGATCAGGATAGATGTAAGTGAAACTGGTGCATTTTATTGACTAAACAAATCAGCTGTAATACAAAGGCAGAGGAAACTGCCATATTTAAGTGGAAATTGAGTGCACTGCAAGATATATTGCAGAAAATGTGAGCCCCCTAAAATATTAGCTTGTTTTAAAAAAAATAATTGCTTTGCGTCCAATTTTCTTTTCAAGCTCAAGCAAAATTTCGGAGCAAGTCAGTGTTGTAGCGGCGGGTGCCGCTCAAGTACATGAACTGCTAGCAACCAAAACCATCCAGGTTTATTTCCACATACAGTCATATATATACACATAGCGACACTGGTGCCTCTGCCGGCAGGTGATTCCCAAACCGAAACCACATATACAACATATTCCCTTCCTTATAAAAAAAAACAGCTACATGGGTTAGTGATTTAATAGTGGTAGTACGTTAGTACTCTTTTACGGAATTATATTTACAGTAACAACAATGTGCTTGTCTTATGCACTTAATACAAAAATATAAAACAAAAAGAGGAAAACAAGATACAACTCCATTTATGTCCATATTTCACAACGTCACAAACTCAACACTCGTGCAGATTGTGACACGTTCACGTTCACTGCAAAACGTGTCTTTCTGTACTTAGTGTCCATAGCGGTCTGGAGGTCGTCTATTCCTTAATGGCTGTACCCTACGCTGAGGTCCCGATGCTTCTGAGAAACCACTGGCGGCAGGCGAAGTTTCTTCCGGCTCACAGCCGGTCACTGGTGACATAGGCGGCTGCTTCGCAGCAGCCACAGCTGAAGTTCCGGTTGGCGCTTCTGAAACGGGTCTCTCCAAGGTAGGCGGTGAGCTGCTTTCCCTAGCGGTGTCATTTGTATCACTCCTTTCCCCCCACCCACAGATAGATGCAGAAGCTCGTGGCATCCTTGACAACTTTGAAGCGTTCCACGTTTTTCCATCATCAAGTTGGAAGGACGATTGCCCCTGTTTTCTTATCACTTTTCTTGGACGGCTAAAAGCCAGGTCACCTTTAAAAGCAGTTTGTCTGCGTACTCGTACAAGGTCACCAACATTCACTTTGGTTTCCCTTGCGGCCCTGCGAGCGTCTGTGTATAGTTTACTGGATTGCTGCTTTTGCTTCACCCGCTCGCGTAGGCGGTGGAGCTCTGAAGTAGGGTCGGTTGCAAATATTGCTGACGGATACCCAACGACATCGAGCCGAGTCCTTGGTAGACGTCCATGCAGGAGAAGTGCTGGAGCAACTGCAGTTGTGGCATGCTGCGTACAACGGTAAATGCCCAAGTATTCTGTTACCGTTTGGCGTAAGGGACGCTGCTCGAGTGTAGCCACTTGAACAAAGCTTTTAAAAACTCTGTTGAACCGTTCTACCTGTCCGTTTGCTTGCGGGTAGTATACGGACGAATGCCGCAAGCGGATGCCGCGATCCTGCAGAAAAACTTGGAACTCTCGAGATGAAAACTGTGGCCCGTTATCGCAAACAATTTCCTCTGGGTAACCTTCACGTGCGAATACTGACACCAAGAAGCCTGTTACTGTGCGTGTTGTGACTTGGTTGCAAAAGTATACTTCGGGCCACTTAGAAAAGTAGTCGACCAGCGTGATCGCATATCGACAATCGTGTGGTGCTCTCTCAAATGGGCCAACAATGTCCATGCCAAGCTTTAGCCACGGTTCCTTTGGTAAGGGGACCGGGTTCAATGGTGCAGCCATAACCTTCGTGCTCTTGTCCGCTGCCTGGCATATACTACACGTTTGAATAGCTAGCTCGACTTGCCTGTCCATGGCTGGCCACCAAAATTTTTCTCGCAGACGTGCTTTCGTTCGTACAATTCCAGGGTGAGCCTCATGAGCAGCGGTAATTATCCGCGCTGTAAGTGAGGCGGGAACCACAAGGCGTTCGCCACACAAAATCAAATTGTCCACCACTGACAGTTCATCGCGAAGTTTGAGGAAAGGTTGAAGCTCACCCGGCAGAGATTTTTGCGCAGGCCAGGACGATTCAATGTAGGCCTTGATTCGTTGCAGTGTGCTGTCTTCCGACTGGGCCTGTTCAAACTCTTCCCTGGTAATGCAAGATGATATAAGGGCAACTGATACAGTTTCGTCTGGTAAAGTCTCTTCTTCCTGAGGAGGTGACGCAGGGAGGCGAGAGAGCGCATCTGCTACTCGATTTTGCGAACCCTTCCGGTACTTTACTGTATAGTTGTACTGCAGTAGGCGCTCCGCCCACCGTGCTATTCGCAAAGGACGCCTTCCTGGCCCTTGAGTAGACAGCAATGCGACCAAGGCTGGATGGTCAGTAAGCAACGTGAAATGGCGTCCCCACAAGTAAACATGCCACTTCTCGCACGCCCAAACACACGCAAGCGCTTCGCGTTCTCCTACTGAATATCTCCTCTCTGCAGATGAAAGCGCTCGAGAAGCAAAGGCGACAGTGTGTAGTTTCTCTCCCTCCACCTGTTGGAGAACCGCTCCAAGCCCACAGTCTGAAGCGTCAGTGGAAACAACAACTGGAAGAGATGCATCGAACATCCGCAGGACTACGTTGGACGCAAGTGCCTCTTTGGTCTTTCGAAAACTGGAGTCTACCTCGCCAGACCAAACAAATGGTTGCCCCTTTCGAAGCAGAACGCGCATCGGTTCAACCATATCGGCAAAGTTGGGAACGAACCTAGAGTAGTATTCGGCCAGTCCCAGGAACGATCGAAGGCTGGCTGTATTGGTGGGTTCCGGTGTATCCTTGATGGAAGCAACCTTTTCCTCCAGCGGAACAATACCACTTGCTGTGATCCTGTCACCCAAAAATGAAAGTTCCTGCGTATCGAAGATACATTTGCTGTTCAGTTTGAGTCCTGCCTCTTTAATGCGTTGAAGTACTGCTGCAAGGTTATCTATGTGCTCCTGCCGGCCCCGCCCGAAGACTATAATGTCATCTATATAGAAGAGCACGCCCTTACATCCTTGCAGGACTTTGGACATCATACTCTGAAATTCAGAAGGCGCGGAAGCCAGTCCGAAGCACACTCGTTTAAAACGAAAGAGGCCTTCGTGAGTTATAAATGCGGTCAAATCGCGACTCGCAGGGTGAAGCATGACCTGGTGGTAAGCTGATGCGAGGTCTAGCTTAGAAAAATTTGTAGCCCCCACTAAACTATGCAATAGCTCTTCTGTATGAGGAAGGGGAAAGCTGTCTATTACGACAGCTTTGTTTGCTTGTCGAAGGTCTACACAGAGGCGAATACCTCCCTCTTTCTTCTTAACGACCACAATGGGTGACACCCATTCAGATGCCTCCACCCTCTCTATCACGTCCAGATTTTCCAACCGATGGAGCTCTTCCGAGACCAATGGTCGTAGCGAGAGCGGAAGGCGCCGAAGTTTAGATTGCACTGGCTGCACCGTGGATCGCGTTTTGACGTGATGCACAAAACCTTTCGCGAGGCCAAGGCCTGGATCGAAAAGAGATCCAAACTCGCCAACTAATTCCTTTGGGAGGTTAATATCCTGCACGGCTTTCGTCGGGTCAGGGCGCTGTTCCCTTCGAGAGTTAGAAGTTAGCGTCGTTTCAAGGCATTGCAGAGATGACCCATCAATCTGTAGACCGAGGGCCTTGATGGCATCGATACCCAAGAGTGAGGTGCCTTGTTCTACGACGTAGAAAAGAAGGCTTGTTGTGCTAGCTTTGTACGTAACGTCAGCGAAGAAACAGTCACGAACCGGAATTGGCTGTTTTGAATAGTCCAGTAACCGAATAGTCGGGGCCAAAAGTACTTGGCCTTCAAAATACTGCTTAAAAAGATCGTGTGCAACAATGGAAACTGACGACCCAGAATCTACAAGAAAAGTTATGTCCGCACGGTCAATCGAAACTGTGACGTAAACAGTGGAGCGAGCGGCCGTCGTCACAGCTAGAATGCTCAAAACTTCCTCGCTAGGAGAGTCTTGGCTGTCTACCTCACGCACCGGAGCGGAGCCTCGTTTCTGGCAAACTGAGCGGAAGTGACCCATGACACCGCAATGGTGACAACGCTTGCTTTTGGCTGGACAGCGAACTGATGCTGCATTGTGCCGGGATGAACCGCAGCGATAACAACAATACTGGCGGTTGTGCGACCACTTCGAGCTCTCGTCGGATTCTGGTGTACGCGTAGGCGTATTTCCACGAGTATTTATGCGTCCAACATCTACAGAAGGAAATTCTTGCAGATCATTGTACGCCAGCTCAAACTGCCTTGCCAGTAGTACTGCTTTAGCGAACGAGAGGGACGATCCTTCAAGCAGAAGACGCTCGCGCAAGCTCCGAGACGAAATACCAGCAACGAACTGGTCACGCCGCGAATCTTCTTCGGCAGGAAAAGAGCATGTAGCAGAAAGCTCCTGCAATGCAGTGATGTACTCATTCACTGATTCACCAGCTTGCTGAACTCGCCTACTGAAACGATGCTGTTCGGCAACAACATTGCTTGTTGCCGAAAAAATGAGCATGCAGAGCGGCGACTGCGATATCGTACGACGATACTTCAGGCCTTGTGTCGCCTGTGCCCTTGCTATCTTCCGACGTTTTCTCAGTAGCAGTTTGCTCACCGAGCTTGACGTTGTCCAACGATGGAAGTGGTAATGTGTAAAATATGCGCTGACCTTCTACGCCGAGGCTGTGAAGAAGTAGTGCTTTGCGACGATCCGGCGTGCAGTCAGAGGCCCCCGAAGCAAGCACGTAGTTCTCGAAGATGCGGAACCATTGCGGCCATGCAACAGCAGGTCGACCAGGCACAGGCAGGAACGGGGGCGGCGTCTCGAGTCCAGAAATGCTCATGGCGCCTGAAAGCAAGCGGCGAAAGTCAAGCCCCCCGAAATTATCCCGTCCTCGTCGCCAACGTTGTAGCGGCGGGCGCCGCTCAAGTACATGAACTGCTAGCAACCAAAACCATCCCGGTTTATTTCCACATACAGTCATATATATACACATAGCGACACTGGTGCCTCTGGCGGCAGGTGATTCCCAAACCGAAACCGAGACCACATATACAACAGTCAGCTGTAGAACAAACTTCCTTTCTGCAAAGTATCACAACAAACACAATTGTTTTTGATAGAAAAGAAAATTTCGTGACTGCTGCAGGACATGTGATGGCAATGACAGTAATGAGCCGATTGCTGCTGCCACACAGCAAAAGTGGTAAAATCCCGCACACATCAGGGTCACAGAGGCAGATTTCTCCAGTAACAAGACAAGTTGCAATGTGTGAAAGAAGTGTGATGCGGTATATGTGCACATTGATAATGCCCATTTCACGAAGTGCCAAATCCAGTAGATTCCTGTGTTTAATCAAAAAATAGCAATGCGTTCATTGATGCCCCAGTTTTACCAAAGAAACATAGGTTGAACAGATTGTCTGGATTTTTTGTCAAATTCGCCTAACAGCATTAGCAGCAGCCAAGAAGCATAATGCCAGCCACAAGGTTGGTAAAAGCAGGGCCTTACACAGCGAAACTGGTCGAACTAGCAGACAGCTGCCTTGTCTTTCATTCATACAAGCTTGGCAGATGGCAAACATGAAAGAGTTGCCTCACTTTTTGCTCAGAGGAAAACTAGTGGATCGCTGTATCACTACACATAGCATTTAAAAGCAACAGTAGAAAACAGGCACAGAGGCAAAGAAATGTCAGGAGACAAAGCTTGCTTTCCTCTGTGAGCACACACAGATGACACATTAGGGACCTCCTATCGGACGAACAGTTGCCTACAAAATCAGACTGCGCCGTGAGCAAAATGTGATAAATGACTGCATACACATCCCTATGTTTGGTGCATGTCAAGAAATTTCAGTGAAGCAGTAATCACGTCATGGAGCACAAACTTTTAACAGAAATCAAAGAGAAGTACTGGTTCAAAGCTCTGCTGGCAGGAGAAAAACATTTTGGTGACTTCCTCTGTTTCACTGCACTAAAGAACCAACATACACATTCTGCATAAAGAGAGCACACAGCATTGCAGTACATTAAGAATTAGCAACTGTTCAGTAAGCACACATCCGGCCAATTTGCAGATGGTAGGATTAAAGTTTCTTCTACGCTTCCTGTAACGTGAAGAACTGCAGCATTAGAGAAAAGCCTAGTCTACACATCAAACACACCTGTCATTACACACTCTAGTGACAAACTGAAAGCAAAATTTGGTCCTGTTTAAAGAGCAGCACAAAAATCACAGACTTGAACAGCTTTCTTGCTGTGTGCTATGAAACTTGAAGCACAAAAAATGTTTACATAGACTGATAATAGCATGACTACAAATGAAAACTATGGCAGTGAGTCCTGCAGGTAAGTGCGGATGCATGCAATGTGTCAAACAGTGCAAGTTGTGATCGCCTTTGAAAAGAATCCTGTTCCATATGTACAGCACTTGACACCTGTGAAGACATCCAATGCAACCCTTCCAAAGAATGATTCTTTGCTTGAGAAGCACTCTAGCTGAGAGGTGAACGATGTTGAACCTTGCAGCAGCATTCCTCAGCACATGACTTCCTAGGATAGCAGTGATGCATCGAAGAGGCACATTATACACATGTCACCTGGAAGGCAATCAACACTGTCTTTAGTGCGTGAGCTTGAGTGCAATGCAAGTTTCATACACACAAGAGAAAATACTCAAATACGAAACATCACAGGGCTGTAATTATCAAACTAAAGTTTCATGTATGACTAACTACTACTCAAATAAACTGCTTTTGTAACAGTTATATTTTATTGGCCATCTCTATCAAAATGACGGAGGAAGTAAAACAAAACTATGAAAACAGCTTGACCACAGCCAGACTGATGGGTATACATAATTATTACATATTTATTTTTATTGTGTTGCAGCGAAGGCAACTGCTACAAGGCACATTGTAGGGGAAGTCCAAGGTTAACTTTACCTCAGAATATTTAACTGCACTAAAATCTCACTACACGAATGCTTTTGCAACTACATTTATCAAAATGCAGATGCCAAGCCATTGCGTTTGTGTGCAATGAAAGAAAACAATAGATATGCAGACGCCCTACGAGTAACCCACATCCGCATATTGTAGTAATCTGAAAACTCGTTGTGCGTTTTACTTTACAGACAATACTATTTTGAAATGCTGTTTTTATTTGCGCAAGGCTTCCTCGCTTAATAGACTACAAATAAATGTGCCATGAGATTCATAGCTGTTTGCATGTTACCAAAAAAGGGTAGGAACATAAGGGACTTGTTATTACACACCCGAAGAAAGCCACCAGCCATCAATATGAACTTTGCTTGCAGCCATCTGAAGAAAGTCAACAGCAATTTTTCGTTGCTGTTTCCCTTACCTCATCGATGCTCGAGACGATGTACCCGACACATGTACGCTGCCTTGCTGACACCGCTGTCTTCAGAAACTGCCCTTATGCACACAGACACTGATGCACACAAATTAAGCACAGAGATGATGCACTGATGAGCACAGTCCCGCCGACAAGCCGAACACATTCTGGAAGCATGTTGCTCAGCCGGCAGACAACCCTTTGTGCCGCCCTCTCATCACTCACGCCGTTGAATATCAGGTCAGCGACAGCGTGTAAATAGAGGCAAACACCGAACTAATTGGTGTCCAGACGTTCACAGCTACCGATCGCGCCTTGAAACACAGGATGGCCGGAGCACCTACAATACCATGTTTAAGGCAGACCAAGGTGCTCAAGCGCTGCCTCTTGCCGCAGATCTTCTTGCACAGCCACTACACCATATATCACTGGCCAGGCAGTCACACTCACGAACCGGGCAGTCCTTCGAAAACACTGAGGCGCACTCACGAATCCTTCGCTTCTCGCAGCCCGTGACAACAAACGGCAGCTACGGACGCCGCCATATCCGCGCTGTAGCAACCGCGACTGCGCGGGCCGATAAATTCCTAGCATGAGAGAACCATTTGAAACGGCAGCGCAGCTAGAGTCCTCACGCGGGTGTAAAATTACGCTGTGATAATTAAGGCTCTAAAAGGCTGCCTAATTAAGAGGTACCATTATAACGCCGTTTCAATGCTTCTACATTCAAAACAACCATGTTTCTGAACAGTTTATTACTTAAAATAAGCGCCTAACAAACTACGGTGAGCTAACAGCCGTATAAATCAGTGTGGTCATAATTCGACTATGTCCACCATAATTCGACCAGGTACCTCAAATTATGGCGGCCAAATGGGGCATTTTTCAGCAATGGCAGCATTTCCTTTGCGTCACTAAACGTCATTTTGACCTCACTGAATTATGCTTGCGTATCACGTGAATCACGTGACATTCCTCCAGCCAATCACATTCCAGGAAGGAACCCCCCCCCCCCCAGTGCGAACTTTTTTTTCTCAAAATTGCTAAAACGAGCCAAGTGTTTTCTTCCATGCCAGCTGTAGCTTCGTTTCTCCTCCACAGATATTTAAATTTACCAACCCGGCACAAAATATAACTGTGCTAAAAATCAGTCTTCAAGTACACGTCATTTTGACGTCACGGCAGAAAGCTATTTCGAAGCCTGGTGGTTTCGCGCCACAAATTTAAAACTCGTGACTTGCACGTGATCGCCCAATGAGCCAATCAGAGAGACAATATGGCGGCGAACGGCGGCCATGCGTGTCGAGAAGAGGGCCCCTGGGGCCGGACGCGACTAACCTCTGCGGAATACACTAGGTACACCAGCCCTCTAGTGTCCCTAGCGCGTTGAGCCTAGCGTTTTTAGCTGCTCAACTTATTGAACCAAGAGCTTGACAGTCCCTAGGCCACATTGGTTGCGTTATTTCAGTTTAGTAATGGCTATGCGGAGCGTACTTGGCGTACTTGTCGGCGACAGCCAACTCAAACGATTGTGCAGAAGTCGCCTACGTTTATGCCCATCGGTTGAGACCTGTACGTTTAGCTTCGGGGGCTACGACGCTGTGCACCTCGCAAGCGCTGTGCGGCGCCTTAATCTCAAGCCAGCAGATTTTGTTATACTTTACGTAGGAGGGAATGACCTTGCGAGGCCTAATGCCAGTCCGCAAGCGATATGCGTTAACGTCAAGGTAGTACGTAATTGCTGAGAACTTCCAATTGCTGTCGATTTCAGTACGGAATTCTCATACATCTTTTCGTACCACAGGCCCTTGTCCTGCTTCTGCTGCGCGACGTGGCACCTGTCGTGCTTGTGGCAAAGGTGTTGCCGCGGTCCTCGACGGACGCCGAGGCAAGTCGGCGCTTGCTTAACCGCAATTTGACGGCTGCGCTGAAGCGGATGCCGTGTGTGGGCATCTTGAACCCAGACGTGAGTACCGATTCATGCTTCTCTTAACCAAGTGCGAGGCAAGTGCAGTCAGCAAGCCTGGCGGTGGCTGGAGCGGTTTGCCGAGGAACCGTAAAAGTGAAATATTGGCTCAGCTGTTCTATAACTGGTACAGTGCAGTCGACAGGACGCACAGCGTGCCAGTGCGCCTTCGGTCTAGCACCAGCATAATATTGACAACCGAGTACAGGTTCTAAACTTTCACTTTCTTGGTGGTACACGGTGGCGTTGTAGCGCTTTAAATAGGTGTGCTGACGACTGTAAATACAAGATGCGACAAATATAGTGGTGCCTTGCAACAATATTTGTGCGTGGGGAAACAAACAGTCGTGTAGAAAAAGTTAACTCCTGCATGTGACCGTGAATTTGCGAACTGTTTTGATACAAGTGAAGGCGAGCGGACAGTGACACAGTCCCCTTGCTATTCTCAGAGCCTGAACTTTCCTGCGTCAATCGACCTTTGTTTTTTTTCAGAGAGCGTCCGCGAATTGAGGTGTGTACCCACAGATACTGCAATGCAGCTACCCTTCCAAGTCCAATTTCCAGGTGGCTGGCATACTCTTGAAAGCATTCTAATTATTGCTTGCTGCACTGGAGGGGTTGCAGTATACCAGACACACTTGCCAAACTCTTAAGCAGTAATTGCATGAACTAATGTTCTTTGGTGATGTGCCCCGCGACACAATCGCCTGTCACTCGTCACCTTGATCATTCGCCTCACGGCATTGAAGAAGTGTAATTATACTAACTCCCCGTTTTTAGGACTCAGCAGCATGAAGTATGACTACAGTACTAATGAAAAATCTTCTAGTAATATATTGTATTTCTAACGGATGCTGTGAGTGTTGCAAAAATTTGGCAAGAAGTGAGTTTAGTCTCCCACAACCACAATAGTTAATAATAAATAGCCTAAATGACCTTCCTGGCTCTATTATGCCCACCAAGTATTCGCTTAACTATTTCAGCGAGCTATAGCTCAGATGAAGCGAGCATTGGCAGCTTCTTCGCTGAAACCATGCTAAAAAAAACTTCCTTCGCAAATGCTGCTGTGATTGGCTAGTCTTGTGAGCTGATTTCGGGCAGGCGCCACTTTCATGTCACTTTTCATACAGCATAAATCATGCCTACTAAAGCCTCAAAGGGGATGAGTGGCAGTGTCTGTCAGATAGCGAGCAATGGTAAAGCAAAGGTAAATAAAGACAATGAATTTGGAAAAAAAAGTCAGCAACACAGAGAGACAAATATTGACACAACTGCTATGCCATCAAGAGGGATGACAGTAATTTGAAATTAAGACAATGACATTAGATGAAATAAAGGGCAGGAAGCAATGCAGAGACAGACTGCAATATTTTTTTCAGGGTCTATTTAGTATTCATGCGAAATACACTAGGTGGCAAACTATTGAATGAGGCAGGTACATAGTATTGACGTGTGCGCTTTCCATACCGGGTTGAGGAGCAAGTAACATGCCGCTGTTTGTAATGTACTGCACACACTCCAGTGTTTGGTCAGCTACCTTGGCCACCTTTTGGCAGCTCACAGATTCCAGCTAAGTATCATAGCATGGCAAAACGCAAGCTGTTGTGTGTCTGGTGTGTCCCGATCCAAAGCTAATTTCAGAATAATAATAATAATTGGTTTTTGGGGAAAGGAAATGGCGCAGTATCTGTCTCATATATCGGAGCACACCCTAACCGCCCAGCGCTGTAAAGGAAGGGATAAAGGAGGGAGTGAAAGAGGAAAGGAAGAAAGAGGTGCCGTAGTGGAGGGCTCCGGAATAATTTCGACCACCCGGGGATCTTTAACATGCACTGACATCGCACAACACACCGGCGCCTTAGCGTTTTGCCTCCATAAAAATGCAGCCGCCGCGGTCGGGTTCGAACCCGGGAACTCCAGATCAGTAGCCGAGCGCCCTAACCCCTGAGCCACCGCGGCAGGTGGCTCAGAAAAAAAATTTCAGAAAAATAACGCTTTGCGTGCGCGTTGGCCACGGTTTTGTAAGTTCTAACATCAGCGCACACTTGCAAGAAATGCGACATCTTTTTTTTTTTAAGGAGAAATACCATGATCAAAGGAATGAACAGAAGTGAGTGAGTGACCTTCTAGACCACCAAAATCATACCTGTCATTCACACCAAGAGCAAAGTCTGTGGCGCTGAATGTGACAACTCGTGCAAACAGAGGAGAAAAGACATCCAAACACCATGGTGTGTGCTCCTGGGAAATTATACACGTTGTTAATGAAAGCTGCAAAGATCGAGTTACAAAATATGCGGGGTTGCTTGTGCTAGTGACATAGTTTTTTTTCCTTCGCAAAGTCAAGGTAGCAATGACTGGTGCACTGGCAGACAGAGCAGACTGATCATGATGAGAGTGAATGTTTATGGTGCAAGGGCATCTGCGGCCAAAGAGCGCCATGGCACAAGGTATTTTCGTTTGCTCAATGTGGAGTCAAAGACCCATTTCCCAAGCATTTCACCATGAATAAGCCGAGCACCAAGCAGGGGAAATCTTGTACCCATTGTATCACCGGTGGGAACCCGGCGACACTGGGGATCGAACCCTGTTCCTCCCGCATGCGAGGTGGATGCTCAGCCACTAGGCCGCCGCTGCGGTCCAGAACAGACTGTAGCTCGGACCAAAGGAAACAAAAATCTCTTAAGCAAGCAGCAAAGTGACATTCCAACCACATTGCTTATCAATTTGTAATTGGTTGCCTATACACTATTTACAGTGCCATGTCATGGAGGCTGCCATCTTTGATAACGTGGTCACGCTGCCATTGCATGCCTCCCGACCGCTGAGCTCCTGCCTCGTCCCAACGGCTGCTGCTTCTGGGGGTTTGGCTCAGATAGCCAGTGTTTCGGCTGTTATGGTTGTAAAGGAGTGGGAAGGTGACACTAGCATAAGGCTAAAGGTTCAAAGAACATTTTAAAACCACAATTTGATCACTTCAGGCGTGAAAACGTGATTGGGCTGCATGTCGTGGAGATACACTCAGCTCTCAGCCTCTTCGAACCGACGAAGGCATCGCTTGAATGCTACACTGTTCAACACCGCAAGCTAGCAGGTCACTGCTCTTATGTTTTGAAGAGATATGCAAAAATCTCGGCATATTAGACTCGCTACCCGGCATTGCTCAAAGACGAGACGCACTTCCTGCATGGTACAATTTGCCAGTAATCTGTGATTTCACGCAAACTTCTGTAAGAAGCACACTCTATAACAGATTATAGAAGAATTTCTTGTACTCAAAGAAAAATACAGTGGTTCACGGACTTTTATATGGATGGCTGGAAAACTTGCTTATGTTGGAAGCGCAGTGGTGAAAGTGTACTGAGTGTACTTTCGGCTCTTTAATTTAAAAATGTAATCTCTCCGCTTCTTAGCGACATCATACACAACATAAAATAGCCACAGCTCAAGGCAGGGAAATGCTCGTGGCAGGGAAATAAAAACGCACATATCCCCTTTAATGAAAATTGAAGCAAATAACAAACCTCACTTTGCTATGCCAGTTTTAGATGAATGGAAGTCTTGCACCTGCCTGAAAGGTCTTGAGGAAGTGGCTATCTGCCGTCATTCGTATAGGACATGCACATGTCACACATAACTTCCTACTGCCAAGCGAAGAGAAACCTGTTTGCAGAAAATGCGGAGATGAGCTTACAGCTCACAATTTCACCAGCGCTGCGACTAGGAACAAGAACAGAGAAGGAAGACAAGGACAAGCGCTACTAACAACTGAAAGTTTATTTGAAAAAAACACAGATTATATGCACACAACTGACAACCCAAAGCGCCTGCGCTTCCCCCACCAGGCACGCAAAAGAGAGTTAAAAATCTAGATACAAAATTTCACACTCATGTAAGTTTACAGATGGTGTGCTAACGCACATGTCGATGTTCTTGTGAATGTGATAGGCTTCACACAACTCCCTAGTTAACTGATCTGGATGTCTGAATTTAATCTTAGCCCTGTTAAGCAGAGGAAAGCATGCTTTTTTGTTAGACACACCGGGTTTGTTTAGAAGACAATCTCTGTAATGAAGGGACAGATTTGATGAAGGAACACCATTCAAAGAGGTTCTATGCTGACGTAAGCGTGTATTTATGCATTTACCGGTTTGCCCAATGTAACTCTTGCCGCATTTAAAAGGTATGTCATAAAACACTCCCTCTGCACATGGCACAAAGGTTGACTCATGCTCCACCTGGCATGCATTTTTTCTTTTGCCTCTTATTTGCTTCTGTTCCCGGGCTCTTTTGTCAACAATAGCACAAACCTTGCATAGTTTATTAGGGACCGAAAAGAGCACTTTTACCCCATATCTACTGCCAACCTGCTTAAGCCTATGGGATAACTGATGAATGTAGGGTATTACCGCATACTTAGTTCTGTCATTGCCGGAATTTTCCTGTGCTTCATGTCTACCAAACGACTTCATCTTCTTCAGGATCTTGTTGCTAGCAAGCGCTATCACATCTTTGGGGAAGCCCGCTGACCTTAGCCTTTGAACTTGCTTATCGAAACTGCTGCCTAAAGTATGAATACATGACTTAGTAAGTGCAGATCCTAAACAAGACACTGCTATGCCACATTTAACTATTTTCGAGTGCCCAGACTGATAATTTAGCAAGGGCTTTTCCGACCGCTGTAGGAAGGACCAACAAACATGATTCACCTTTTTCTCCAATCTAATATCCAAGAATTGCAGCTGATTATCTTCCGGTAATTCAAAGGTAAATTTCAGACCAAACCCGCAGTTTTCAAAAGTCTTTAAAATGTCATCCACATGTGCCTTGAAGTCATGGGATTCAACAAAAACAAGATAATCGTCTACATACCGGAAGATTTGTTTTACACGGTTGTCTAAGTTAACTTTAATGCTCCTATCTGCATAGGAAAGAAAGATATTACTAAGTACCGGAGCCACTTTTGAGCCAATGCACACTCCTGTTTTTTGAACATATAGCCTGCCTTCCCAATCAACAAATGTGGATTTGAGATAAAATGACACAAGCTCCAAAAACGAGCCCACAGAAACGCCACACTTTGAAATGAATGCTTCTTCATCATTATCCTCTACTATACATTTCTTAACACACTGGAGGAGCCTATCATGTGGCAATGAATAGAATAAATCCTGCACATCAATACTAAACATATCACACCCACCAGGATTATTTAGTTTCAGATATTGCACAACCGCCTCGGAATTAGATACAAGAAACGGGTCTTCTACTGTCAGTGAACACAATTTACTTTGCAAAAAACTTGAAACGGCATGTTGCCAAGTTCCCCGTTCAGTAACAATGCAACGGAAGGGGATGTCAGTTTTATGAGTTTTGGCAGCAAAAAACACTTCTAAAAAGTTGCCTTTCGCCTTCTTAATGGATGCATGCAGGCCAACTAAATTCATATCACCTACCAGTCTTAACGCCTCGCTTTTTTGTTTAAGGGCACTGGAACGCACAGGCTTAAAGTTTTTGGCAACTGAATTCCTAGCCTTCTCACGGAAAAGTTTCTCTGGCAGCGTAACGAAATAACCTTCTTTATCCGAGACAACCACGCGAAGTTTTTCGGACGTCAAGAAATCGGTCAAGTGCGCAAAGTCCCACCTTTTGGCCGGCCCTCCGCCACTCTTCTTGAGGGCCTCAACACATTCCACAACGCACCTAGGCTGCTCCTCTTTCCGTGCTTGGCGCGCGATTGACCTTCCAAGAGCCAACTTTTCTTCTTTTCCCAAAGAAGGCTGGACACCGAATTTTGGACCCAACTTTAGAATCTTCTGGAACTTCTCTGGCACCGGCTGATCACCCAGGACCAAGAGCTTTCCTTCGGAGCACGGAGACGCTGTACTGGAGGGAAACCACGGGCGGGCGGTGTACCAAAGGAACTCGGTATGTTTTTTCGCTTGTTCGCACCACTCATGGAAGAGCCGCACACGATTTTTGTCCTTCCCACACACCACCCAAAGGCAATCCTTGTAGTATCGATGTTGACGCCACCACTCTGATGATGCAATCCGGCAAATCCTGCGGCTGTGCCCTTTAGATGGGAGGAGGCCACCGCACATAACTTGGACCTCAACTGGGCAAAGAGCACGTCTGGCATGCCACGAAGCTACCCTTGCTTTGAAGGCACAAACTGCAATTAGGGAAGCCAGGGCTGCCTGGTTGTCAAAAGGAGCGGGATTAGGACATAGAAAAGAGCTCAATGTACTAGAAATGAACTGTAGCAAAATGGTGGTTTGAGCTTTTTATTTTATTTTATTTTATTTTATTTTCATGCACAAAACTTTAATGACTGGGAAAAAATATTTTACCCCATTTTATAAAGAACACATTCCTTTTCCTCCAGCCGTGATTTTAGGTACAGATACACTGGTCGATATGCCAGATGTTTTTAGCTTTTTAAGGGAAGCAAACATGCTTCATAAACTCTAAATGTTGGCCCTATGCTTCGCTACATACACTGAAACTTCAGCCACTTTCGCAGTCCTGAGAAGATGGCGGAGGCCTTTATCTGAGTTGCGGGAACCTCCAGAGCCTTGCCCACGTTGTGGAGGTTACCCGATTTTTTCTGATTTAAAAGCCGGGTCCTGCCTTAAGGTCCCTTATTGCGTAGAAGGTGCGGTGCGTTGTAAACCTTTCTTTTGCAGCAGGTAGTGTGTTAGACAGGCTGGGTGGCGTCATAATGAAAGACTCGCGTGGCATGCTAGCAGGATAAAAACTGGCCATGTAGGACTTGGTTGCACACTGTAGCTCCAGTGGGTTCATGCCTTGGCTCAGACTCATTCTCAAAAACATAAGTAGGAAACTATAGAAGCTGAGAAGACTGCAGTAGGAGGCGATAAAGGTATCAATATATGTCAGTGTCTTGCCAGAAAACACTCCTAGCGCAAGGGGACATCCGGGTCTGTTCTTATCCTTGTGTGTGTGCGTGGTTACCTGCCATAGATTAATTACGGCATTGTAATTTGGTTCTCATTGAGCACTGCATTTGCGTGGATGCATTCTTTCTGCCTTCTTTATGCATTGTTTACAGGAAAGCTGTGCCAGAAAACCGAAATACTTATTGTAGCTCTATGCTGTTAGGACGTCATGCTTGCTCAAGCTGCCTTATTTATCAACGTATCTCATTTTGTTTTCAGCATCGCTTCCTGGATGCAATGAAGGCACCCAAGAGGCACCTTTTCGCCGCTGATGGCTATCACCTGTCAGCTGGCGAAGGTATCGAGCAGCTGGCGGAGGTCTTCGTCAGGGGCCTCGCAAAATTCTATGGAGCGGGTATCCTGGCACCGTTCTCAGATGCACCTGCCAGGTATATCATCCACCAGTGCCATCAGTGCGGATCCAAGGGCCACCGGCATGGGGACTGCTATGAGTACTGCAGGCCATAGGACCTGCACTACAGCCTGCAGTACTTACAGCAATGGGCAGTGCAGGGATTGCAAGGTTTTGATGAGTAACTTGGTGGCAGTGAGACCTGTTCCTGGTGTGTTTCTGAGCTGCATCTGCTTTGTGGAGTCTGCAGCATTAAGTGGGTGCTCACTGACATTAGCCAGCACCGAGGCATTTTTCCATTTAGACTTCATTGAATTTGCCATTGGTGTGGCTTAAATTAATTGAAAGCTTTCCTCGTTGGCGTCACTTATATCCAATGTGTACATTCGTGACAAACCCCTCGTGGCAAGCATTATCCACATCCATTAAACTGTTAGCCTACTTCATTATGCCAGGCATTGGTGAGGCAGAACTATATGAAAGGAAAAAATAGTTGGTAATGATATGAGGAATCTGTGAAACCTCTAAGCTGTGTCCTTGTGAATGACAAACTGGCTTTTAAATGTGTAGTGCGGCCACATCTTTATCTAAAATAGCAGTGCCTCACAACCGTGTAATGCTGTGTGTTAGCACAAGGTGAATCTTTTCATGCAGCCATAGCATGCGCAGAACTTTGCAATACGCTTTCACAAATGTCGTTGCCACTATACCAGGTTCCGTATGTATTACAAATGCTTTTCAACACAATGTGCAATGGTTTGGTTTGCTGTGGGTTTGTCCCAAAGCGACTAAGGCTATGAGGGCTGCCGTCGTGAAGGTATCCGGAAATTTCTACCCCCTGGGCTTCATTAACGTGCACTGACATCGCACAGCACACGAACCTCTAGAATTTCGCCTCCATCGAAATTCGACCGTTGCGACCGGGGTCGAACCCACGCCTTTCGAGTCGGCAGCCGAGCACCATAACTGCTAGGCAACCGCAATGGACTATAGTGTGCAATGGTAGGAAAAGTTCACTTAGTAAAAGAATTGGCGCCAGATACGTGGATTCCTATGGCTGGTTCAAAGAGGGTTCAACGCCATTGCTATATTAAATCCATCATTTCATCATAAACCATTTTGTTCTAGCAAGGCTTGACTGAATTTTTGCTATCTGAAGGATGAAGCAGACATCCAGTTCCTCTCCAGTGGTTGAATGAGTGTCCGGACGAAATTTTGGATGCAGTGACGCTGTGACTCAGCTTCATTGCTTTGCCTGCCCCCTGTGTGACTGGAGCACTTGTGCTTTCGCTCTTCTGCATCTTCTGATGTGACTGTAAGGGATGTGCTTCCACAAGCATGAACCACACACCGTGCTGGTTAGCGGGGAAAAGGCCCAAAGCTTTATTGCACATGACATATGTAGCCGAGAAAGCAGTGAGGCCACCTAGTGCAACACACACTACATCCCCCCTTGTTTAAGAAAGGAACAAAAATGCAATCTATGCTCAGCACTACACAAGCACTAGTTCAGTCTTATAGGCCTCCAAATCAGTTGTCTAAGTCTTGACACTCAAAAGGGCGAACTTGAAGGTTGTGACGGGGGTGAAGCCATGAAATTGGGCCAAGAACTACTTGCATCCCTGCTGTATTAGCCTCACTCCTTGATGGCTTCCTCTCGGGTTCATTCCAGTAACACGTTTGGCAGGACCCTCGGACATTGGGACATTGAACAGTGGGATGAGGAATAACCTGTAGCATTGAAGAACTTTATTCAGGTCCTCCACTACATACGGCTGGGGGATGTTGAACTGGTCCCAGAACCATCGCAGGGTTATCTGCTATGCACCCGAACTTGCCCACTCGTCTGAAGTGGGCACTGTACCTGAGGTGAATTCCTTTTCCTATTAGCTTGATCGCTCAGATTAAAAGACTTAGACAATGGCCAGCCTGGTTCAAGCTGCTTGATGTCTTAGGGACTCTGGTGTGCGTCTGCCTATGAGAAGTTGTGCTGTGCTTAGTTCACTGACGCTAGGAATTTTATAGTAGACAAGCGGTGCGAGGAAAACATTGTCCGTCTTGACGGTCCACGCTATCCTAGGAGTCCACCTCAGCTTTTGACTGTTGGAATCTTGGGCTGCTGGTGATATGCCTAAAGCCTTAAAGGATGTGCAAAGGTAAAGACGACGTCGGATGAGGATTATGGACCATTGTCGCTGTGGGCTACCTCTGGGATCCCATGGCCGGCAAACGCTCTTGATGGCTGCGATAACTGCCGGTGTTGTAGTAGAGTGCTGACTAGCGACTTCAAGGAAGATTGGAAGAGGTCAACTCCCACCTCCAGCTGGGGAAGGCTTGGAGTCTAAGGCATTGTTGGTTCTATGCTCTTGCCACAGTTAGTCTTGGTGTGCCTCTTGACTATAGGTCACCACATTGAATCTTGAGCAATGGCTTTGCATTGGTTACTACCTTGATGCTCGTCATGAATGAGATCCGTATGGAATGATGAAGGGCCATTGACATTGCAATGAAGGCTCCTTTGAGAAGTGGTTGTCGAAAACACTGAGGTTTCCATGATGTGTCCAGTACTTCTTAAATGTGAAGCAGTATTGTCTGCTAGTCCAACCTTTGGTGCAATACTCGAGCAGAAGGTTGCACGTTCGTCTTAGCGAGTGGAGGAAAAACCTACGAGTGTGCAGAGTCCTTTCATGAGCTCAACAAGATCAGCTTGCCTGGGCAGTGTGCCATCCGGTAGCGCACATCGGAGCATGTCCACAGTGGCTAACAGCTTGCTGGGTACATATGGCACCTGGCACTGGAAGTGCATCAGCTTCAGTCAAAACCGCTGAATCTGCGGAGGTAACAAGCAGACATCCATGCTCCCATTATTGCCAGTTGTAGCTGGTGGTCTATCTCAAGGAAGAAATGTAGACCACAGACATACTCATCAATGCGAAGCACTGGCTAGCCTGCTGCCGAAGCCTCCGTCTCTGCCTGATTGTGCCAACGTTTTGCTGTTGTGAGTGATGGAAAAACTGATTCACACTCACGGGAAGGCTGCTTCAGCAACAGGATGGCACCAAGACCGAAGGAGCTGCCTTCGGTTGATACTTTCGTCTTGATCCCAGTGTAGTACCAAGTACGAGCAGAGCAGTTTCTTAAGCTTGGCAAAGGCAGATTGTTCAGCGTGGTTTTTAGTCCACTGCAAAGGCATTGTTGGTTCTATGCTCTTGCCACAGTTAGTCTTGGTGTGCCTCTTGACTTTAGTCCAGCAGCAAAGCTCTGATCTGTGATTTTGCTTTTGATATACGAGGTAGGAAGCATCCAGTGCAGTTAACGAGGCCCAGAAGTCGACGAATGCCTGCGGCACCTTGAGACACTGGCATGACTTTCATTGTGGCGATGTTGTCTGGGTCATGAAAGCCTTCGTTTGTATGTCATCGCATGACACCTGGAGACCCTTCACACGCTCCTCTTCCACATAAAGCCTCAGTTCCTTTTCTTGAGCTTCATACCTCCCGGTTGCTGGCCCGCGAAAAGCACAACGCCGCCCATTACAAACAAACAGTCGGACCCGCTGTTTCCGCCAACCCCTAATCAACTTTTCATTTATGTCGAATTCACGCTGAGTGGAACTGTTCGAGTTCTCTGCAAGAAAGAATCGCTTGTCGCTTGAAGCTGGCAGTGTATCTTTGTCGATGTGACATGTCGCTCAAGTGCACAACTGCGAATGCGGTGGCAAAACGGAGGCGCAGAGGGAAACAACAGACACAAAGACGGGCATTCCGAGTGACTGGTATACGAGCCCTGTACGAAGCCTGCAAAGTACACAACCTGAAAGCGGACGTCACCGCCACCTTTATGAATTAGTTAAACCAGTGATTTTTTTAATTGCACTAGTGCTTTTGCTGGGTTTTAACTGTCGCAAATTTTCCATTTTTAATATTTGTGTGATGCGCGACTGCGGCTTCGACATGTCGGAGCGTTTGTTTTGATCACGACCTCTTCTATAAACTACAATACACTGGCTTTCGTACCTATTTAAACGCCAAAATAGACCGCTTTCTAAGCTGTCTACCACAATAATACCACAAAAATAAGTGAAAGAGCGATGCGGGTCCACACTGCAATTCACTGTTATCTTCGACTGAGAGGCCACACCTCCACAGCTCTATCGTTTGCTCGTCGGCATGGCCGTCTCGAATACAGTCGACGGCATTCAAAGTAGTTCCAAACGTTTTCATTAGACTTGGCAACGCTGATTTTTTCTTCATTTTTTGTGTGTGTATTTACTGTGAACACAAGTATAGTCCCAGTGTAGCCGGCGCTGCTTGAACGGCAATAAGACTGCATTAGCGCGCTGCTTTTGCTCATTTTGGTCACGAATATAAGTCAAGCTTCTTTGGTCACGAATATAGCTCGACAGCTAATTGTGGGTAACATTTCTGAAAAAAAAGTCTACCTATATGAGAGTAGATACGGTACCTTTTTCATTCTGAACTATGCCTAGGAATTCTACTTAGTGATGTCCAAAACAATGTTTGTTTTTGTTTAGCTTTACATTCTCTTTACACCCATGTTGCCCACATGATCCATAAGTTCAGCAACTTATGATCATGCTCTTCTTTCTTTCCCAAAAAAACCTGAATGTCGTCAAATTGACGATTGGTTTTCGAATATTTTTGCCATTTCTTTTTGAAAGAATACTGGGGCAGATGTTATTTGAAACAGTAGTTAACAGTATCAGCAATGAGCAGCAGGCACAATGAATTTAGTCAATTCGTGACAATGTTCGCGAAAGACAGATTTCATGAAGTCCAGCCCTGGCATCCAGCTTTGAGAAAGCCTTGCCATCACCAAGATAGATGGCCTAAAACCCGTCTAACTCTAGGTGGGACATTCCATTCCCTAAGAACTTTCTTGTTGAGCATCGCCAGATCCATATAGAGGTGGTATCTACCCAAAGCGTTTAGAGAACCACGTTTAGGCTAGCACATCATGGTGTAAGTTTATCGATACTTTTCACAACTCCTTGTTTTTCAAGGATGTCAAGCTCTTCCTTCACCACATTACGAGAGGCTGGGAAATGCTACAAGGTATGCTAATTGTGAAAGGCTTGGTATTTGGCTGGAGTCTGATAGTGTATTCTGCACCGAAAGTCCCTAGGCCATCAGATTTCTTGCATTTGCAACTGAGAGGGATAGGCACCCTGACTTCCTTGAGGAGAATGTTGAAGTGCATCTGCAAAATGAACAATTCCAATACCTGTTACGCTGAGTAACCAAGAAGTGGTGACGGCGACGACAGCAGGACATAGATTCTCTGTTTTGAAGTGCAACCCTTCTATTTGAGAATAGTGAAAAATTGACCAGCAACCCTCAGCTGGCAGTTGTGTGGCCCGGTGAGAGTCCCCTTCAGCGTGCCCAGCAGCGACGGAAAGCCTGGAAAGGTGTCGGGCACTGTAGTCACTTCTGCACCTTGGTCCACTTAAATTTTGGGAGGAAGTCTGTTGACCTTCATGCGCACAAACTTCGTGTCAAGTCTTTTCCGCCTTGATGGGACAGACATTGCGTGCAAGTGTCTTGGAGATAAGCGTTGCTTGGCGAGACAGACAGTTTTGCGGAGACGCTCTCATAAGGTCCTTTCTTTTTGCAATACCTACATACAGCATTGTGCACAGGGCAGAAGGCATGCACATCAGCTTTGGGTCCACAAAAGTTGCCAAGCTTCATCTGTTTTTTGACGTGTGTCTGTTGGAATGTATTTGTGATGCACGTGCCTGCGTGCACAGTCAGAGACCCATCTTGTGCCCTTTCCTTTCTTTCCTTCTGTGCGTCCTTGTGCAAGCAAGCATGCAAAAATGCTTTGTCAAGAGTCAGATCTGGCATGCGACACAGCTGTTCTGAAAGCTTGGCGCCGAGCAGGCCAACAACAAAGCCGTCAATTTCCAGCCTGTCCTCGACAGTTAAAGGCCCAAAGTTACAGCTTCTTTACCATCGAACGCAGGGCAAAGTAGAATGCGTCTACGCTCTCGGATCGTTGCCGTATGTGCTTATGAAAGCGAAAATTTCTGCAATAAGCTGTGAAGTGTTGCTTGACTTGTGTGTACTCACACATTCCACCTCTGAGTGTCGAAGTGAATTGAGGACACGGTGCACTTAAACTCCCGCACACTAGAGATGCATACGAACCTTGACTTCATTCATTGCCAAAGACGCTGCCGTAGCAACAGAAAATCTTCAAATTGGTCCACCCGTGATGACCAGGAAGCCAGCTGATCGAAGTTGGATGCTGGTGGTGGTGCTAGGCCTACCAAACCGGTGAACTGAGGTTACATGTCAGACCGACAGTGGAGTATAACGATGAAGCGTGAGCTTTCACTACGAAGAAGATGGTCTTGAATTAATGTAGCTTGAAGGAACTTGATCCTGGATTCCAAGCAATTGTGACGCCATGTGGAAATGGCAGTGTTACAGAATTCAGTCGGCCGCTAAACCTAGCCTTGATTTAGGCTAGCAGATGGAGCCACAAGAACTGAGACGCTCTCAACACCAGAACGCAAAAAGCATTTATTTCAGCCAGCGTGAGTAAAAAGATTTTGCTTGGTGCACACGCAACTGGTGGAGATGAATTAAATGGGCTCCATACTTTGAGCAGGCACGACGTTTACAATGTAAAGTGCAATTTTCATATTGGATATGAAGAGCAGAAAGACCCAGATGAGTCTGTCAGCATGAGGATGTGGATTGATGAGTTTCAAGAAACCTCAGCTTTGCTGTATGCTTATAAAGAGCTTCTTACAGAACAAACCATACGGAAGTTGAAAACAGCTCTTATGAATACCACACGGAGGGAATTCCTGCTCGATAATGGTAAGAAAAGTGTGTGCACAGGCTCTACTCATGGCAACTAATTCTCATTGCTGCAACTAACAACATTGCTGGTAATTAGCGACGACTGGTCAGGTATTCCACGTGCCTACCTGCTCTCAAAAAGTACTACGGAGGAAACTATGGTTGCTTTTTTCAGGCAATCAAAGACAGACTTGGTGAGTCACTTGGCTCTAAGCTCTTCATGTCAGATGATGCACCAGCATATTACAATGCTTGGGCAAGGGTAATGGGGAGCCCCCAGAAACGCGTGCTCTGTACTTCGCATGTGAAGCGTAATTGGAACTTGCATGTCAGTAAAGTGACCAAAATGACATTCGTGTAAAAGGCCCAAAATTTCTTTCCTGCCCGTGAGTGGGACAACAACACAGGCTGCGTAGAGTAGCAGATCGTCCTCTACTGTGGGCTGCTGACGCTCGTAGAAGGATCTCACTTCAAGGGGTAAATCTCGTCGAGAAGGCCTTTCTTTTGTGCAGAGTTCTCGGAGATACAAGCACACACAATCTGATTTTTGGGATTCTTTCAGCCACTCAAGGCAGTGCTGCTTGATGGGAATGGTTGTCCTCACCTTCCTTGTGACGACGCTGACAAAGGTTAGCACCTGCAAGTCTTTGATGGCGGGCTTGCCAAGTCAAGGAGAGCGGACATCTTGCAGGCATTTCTATTAATCAGGTGTGGCCGCTGCGGCAGAATATGACGCTTTTTATTGTGACAAAAACTCTGAATACAGACCCTGGTATTCTGTCTATACAAGCCACCTTCGATTTCTACTCAATTTCCCTTTAATAATTAGTAAACTAAATGTATAGAATGACCTATTAAAAAGGCTTGTTTTTGTGTGATCGCATGCACTACAGCTAATAACATCTGTCATCATAACATCAAGTGTTCCTCAATGGCCTGTATTAGGACCTCTCTTCATAATCTATACTAATAATCGTGATGTCATAACATCATCTGAGTATGTTGCAACCATTGGCAAACAGCCTGAGACCTGTGCACCCCATCCCCCAACATTAATAACATTTCTGCTTGGTGCAACACTTGGCTAATGAAGCTAATTGTATTCATATGTAAAGCACTTCGTGACATGAATGCCTCACGAAGCTAATATACATTTATCGTTTTTAAAGGGCTCTACAAGAGTGCTCTCAATAAAGGTGCAGTATGCCTTGGATGTTAAAGGTCGACACAATGAATATCCTGCAGTAAAAGTTTCGAAGTCCATGCTCCACTGTGTGATGACCCCCCATAATGCGCAGGTCCACACGGGACGGAGAGGCAATGAGACACTGTATGGCTCAGTTTAAACAAACAGATATATTCAATAATTACACTTGATTATGATTATACATCAGAGGCTGGGGCGTCCGAGCTTACGTGCCGACGGCTTCATGGGGACGATGGAGGGGCTCCGGAGTTGAGCTCGAACGGTTGCTGGCAGAAGCTACACGCCGTCGGGCTTCGGCGCTGAAGGCTCCCTTGGCGAACGATGTCGTCCTGAGCGTTCCCCTTCGGTACTCCTTGTCGATTTTTATATCCTCTTATCCCCACACTCCCTAGGGTGAGGACGCCCACGCCGGAGGGGGGGGGGCCTAGGGCTTTCACTTGGGCGCACAAACACACCACCGCACATATGGTCTCGCCCCCCTCACGTGTTGAGTCCGAGGGAAAGAAGGTTGTCGTCGAGGTAGCGCATAGCGTCGGCTGTGGTAAGGCGCGCTCTGGCCCGCTGTCGGTTCCCGCAGGTCACCGGCCTCCGTTCTCCATCAAATGACACTCGCCCCTCAATGCCGGAACGCGAGGTCACTAAAAGGCCGGGAAAGTGGTCCCTTGTCCTGGGATGTGCTCGGGAGGGTTGATTGATGATGCCCGCCGTCTTGCCACGGGGCCAGGCCCACCGAAACGAGGCCCCCTTGGAACCGCCACGGCAATTGGGGAAGATAACGCCCGTCTCCCCGCGGCGGCGGCGGCGGCGTTCGACTCGTGCCGACACTATGGAAAGGAGATCCGGTTGTGCTTAAACCACTTCGTTCTGGTCGTTCACTCTCAACGAGTATGGCTCGGTAATTGATGATGCCGCTGTCATCTGGGTCGTCTCCGTGCGGTCCACGGCGGCAGGCCCAAAAGCAATCTCACTCAAGTTGCTTGCAGCCATATACAGTAGGAACATGAAAGGGGGTCCGGTTGTGCTTTCGCCGCCACTGGGGGCTCCGTCTACGCCGCGCCGTCGAACGCGGACCCTCGTAGCACACACAAGGAACGTCACAACTGCATGGGGCCGCATGCAAGAACAGTTCTTGCATTGACATTGCATGCTGAAGTAGACTTTAAGGCCGCATCAGTTGTCGAGAAGGCATTCACCGACCACTTCGTACATCCACTCAAGCTATATGAATCTGCCTATTTCCACCGCCGGATGGAGCAGCTGGGCGAGACCGGTTTTTTTCAGTGCTGTCCATACAGTGGTTAAGCACTAAGAGTACGCACCATCTGCTACTGAAGATAGGCTTGTTCCGAGATTGCTTCATCATCGGTTTGCTTGACTACAATCTTTCAGACCAGCTCTGTTGGAGCCCGAAGTTGTGCGAGGCATTTGTATAGGGCGCTGCTCTGTCCCATTATTTTTTAAATTGGCTTGGTGTGTGATTTGAGAGGGAAACACAGAGGTCGTTTTTAATTGCAGATACCTGTAGAGCTACACAGCTTATATCCTCTTTAGAGGCCAGTCTTGCAAGTGTCATGACGAAATATGCAAAAAGGAGGCGCGAATCACTGAGGCTGACAACCATGCATGAAGGTTACGTTTTTAAAAAATATCGAAGTTTTGTTCTGAAAAACTGCTGATGCACCTTTATCACACGGGTAAGATGGTGAACAAGACATCCCGAATGTTGTAAGCCAATGAAAGCCTGTAATTGGTTGCACAACAGGTGGCCAGCTGAGTTTCGGTACGTTTTGAGGTCCCTCGCGGCTATGCGCTTTGTGTGCCCACGTGGTTTCGTTTCACATTCCTCAGTTTACAAGGGTGGGGCAGCAGCGGACCTCCAACTGCCAACGAAGTTCATGCACCATCAGGCACCTGCGACATGGAACACAGCTGCGGCTAGCTGATGTTGCCAACACCTCGATGTTTGCAAACACACCGCTCAGCACGTCTAATTCGTCACCGTACCGAGATGCTGGATTGCATAACCAGCCCTACGAAGACCATTATAGCATGTGCCAGTTTTTACACATTTGTCATGGTAGTCGTGGCTACCGACTCCTCTGCTTGGAAAGCTCGGAAAGCCACTGCTAAGCCACTTGGAATGGGACTGCCCGTTCGATGACTCCCACCGTTTTGTTGCTATTTAATGTTTTATTGAAGGTCACGTAGCTTTCTCTTGTGGACACTTATCACATAGATTTTAGGGCATACCATGCAACTCTGTCTTTCGACTGTACGGCTCCAACGGACGCAACGTCTCTGGTAGCCATTGTTTTACTAAGGCTGTTAGATGTGGGGCTACGACCCCATAGCAGGCCTCTGGTGTTGGGGGATTGCGCTTTGATCCCACCACTGCCACCAGTTGTTAGGTGCGGGTCCCTGGTTCGCCTGTGCTGTCTCTCGCCAAGGTCGGTGTCCGCGGGTTCCGGATCGGGAGACTGCTGTTGTGGGAGTGACGAAGAGATGAGAGGGTCTTCGAGGTGAAGAACAGACTAAAAGGGTTTATTTACATTTTTACATAGTTCGAAAGAGTGAATCTGGAGCTGGCTGATCACACGCCAGATCGCTGCTTAAATAGGGTCCGCTGTCCCCAGGTCCCTAGTTGGGGAATTTAGTTCATTAAAAATGCGTCCAATCACTGTGACGTAGGACACGTGTCCAGTCTTTAGGGTCCGCCTTCCAGGACGCCCCCCACAACACACTCTTGCCACTTCTGGCAGATTATGGTCCGCGCTGTCCAGGCAACAGTGATGAATAGCCCGAAGGGGTCCCATGGCAGCGTCGAAGGTCAGTCACCTGCACTTTACAGCGGTAGCATGGGGACAAAAGGTTGCCACTGCAGTTTGCAGAAGGTTCCACGTGTAGCGTGGGAACTAAAGGTTGCCACTGCAGTTTGCAGAAGGTTCCACGTATAAGGAAAAGCACTTAGTCTAAGACGAGGTTGTTTTCGAAGCACGAGGATTCCGGCGTCGTTGGCTTAGTCAAACACGACCGCATTTGCCACGGCTCATTTGCAGCCCTGCACCGCTCGTCGGTTCCCCCGCCGTCCCCTCCGGGAGAAAGACTTTATGTCCCGGGTGGGTCCGGCGTTGACAACAAACGACAGGTTCACCAAAGCCATTCTCAGGTAGCGGACGGCCGTTTCACCCCGTAAACAGCAGTGGGGGGGGGGGGGGGGGAAGGACCCTTGTAGACGCCACCACCTGCACTCGTGGCGCTGCAACCACGTCGACGGCCCTTTGAAGCCTCTGTCGATTGATGCTTCTCAGTGGCTTAAATATTCTTGGCACGTTGGCGTCTCCAAACGTAACAGGGCATAGCATGCAGAAAAAGTGTCCCCAAAAGGGACGAACTGCAGCACTCCCTTCCTTGCTTGTGTAAAAAAATGGGTGTGTTAAGATGTTCCATGACTTGTGTAAGCTTAGTAAAACCTGAACAGTTCGACATCCTTTAAAAAGATTTTTAGCAGTGAACTGAAATGTATGCCTGGTGCTACTAATGTGAAATGGTTTAGAACTTGTGTGTATAGAAATGAGACTCTTACTTGGTATGAATTGTCGACCTCATATTGCTTTTCTGTCATATATGTGCACATTTTTATGTTATGATTTCTGCTCCCAGTCACGTTGTGTGATGTGCCAAAATTGACAGGAGCAGTACTTCTGTTTTTGCTTGTTTTCAATGGGTGCAAGATGTTGGAGGTGTTACACAAATAAAACAAGCAAATGTTCTGGGCCTTTGTCAGCATAGTCAAACTTTAAATGGCTTTATATGCTTTGAAATAGTTATACTTGGAGGTAAACTGGAATGTGTGCCTTGTGAGGACAGTGTGTGAATTTTAGCACTTGTATAGTATTGTATTTATGGAAGTGAAATTTCTTGTGGCATGAATTGCCGACTATGCTAGTGCCCCTTCATGAAGATGCTCATTTTTGTACTATGGTTTGTGTTTGCACTCACTTTGTTTTATGACAAGAGTTAAAAATTCAATAATTTGAGTTTTTCCTATTCGGCTAGATTTTTTCGGAATGAATTGCTAATTCACTGTACCTCCTCATATTTTTCTCCAGCTCCTCAAAGGAAGAAGGGTGGTGCAATGTGCGATTGTAGTTTTGCAGTTTACTGTGAATTTGATGTATTTATCATATTATATGAGGTGTCGGGTTCGAATGCCTAGATCTGTAGGGTGACTATGACGAACTGAGATCATGATAAGGAGTATGGTTACAGTGGCAAATACAGGCGTGAAGCAACAGAGGTTGCCGCTTCACTGGTTTGGTTAAGTAATGAGGGATGAAGGGTACATTGGAAACAGGGTGTCAAAGATGAACAATAAAACAAACGATAAGCATGGGTAAGACCAAACATATATAGATAGCTGGTGGAAGTACACCTTTTGGAGAGGTAGTCAATGGATGCTTTTGAGGACAGAATAGTACGAACTGCACCTCAACCATGAAATTTTAGCTGCTAGTCTGCCATGGAGTCTTGGCTGTTCCTTATACCTCCTTGAAGCCAGTATTGCACAACGTTTACTGCCTTGTGTAGTGTGTGTGCCTGTGTGTCTCTCTTCGTCTTACCCTAAAAAGGTGAGGTGTGCATGCAGCCTTTCGGAAGTATGTATGGCTGCATACTAAACCTATCTCGCATTTTCTTGAAACATGTTGTGTACTCCCATTTGTGCTGTTTGTTTCGTCTGGCGTTAGTTACATCTAATAAAGTAAGTGGCATTGTGCAGGCTACGTCTCTTCCCTCCTTGTCGGCCACGTCGCGTTCATCGCGTTTTACGCAGCGACCTTGCGTGTCAAGCAGGAACCAGCATTGGTTTTCTGGCAATCAGCTGTACGAACGGCACCATGCGTTTGCTACATAAATCAATGTGCTTTTCTTGGCAGTCGTTTTACCCAAATGACATGGAGGTCACAGGACCAAAGTACTTGCAGAATTCGAGGTGCGCAAAAGAAGCTGTTCATTTAGACATGCAAAATTGTCATGCGACTGCCATGTAATCACACGGGAAGATGTTTCATTTTTCTCCGTCTCCCCGCAAGTATCACACTCATTCAAAGGCAACGATAGTAACCAGCGTATCGTATCGGAGAAATTCAAAAAAACCTTGCAGTGGGCCTGAAGTTGTGTTGCTAAAAGGTCGTTTTTCATTAAAGAAAAAATATGCACTATCTCGTTGCAAAGTTACATCCATCGAGGGCCAAGACTAGCCACAAGCCTAGCACAAATCCGGTAAACGAATACCAACATGGCGGAGTAATAGCGGCGCGGAGTTTTATCAATTCCCCTGGTTAACAGCAGAAGCTATCGTGAACTTGTTGAGTATTGAGCGAGAGTGGCTACTGTTGCCCAGCTGGTGATTCAGAATTGCAGCGCCGAGAGGATCGAATGCAAGAGTCCGTGATGGCAGCTGTGGTAGCGTGAGTGCTGCAGAGCGGAAGAAATCTTTCTTGGGTTGCTTACTAGGGTTTAAGCATGCGTTTGGCCGGAAATGTTATACGAACTTGAATTTCTTACGTGTTATCATTCACCTTAACATTCGGCGCGAACATCAGTGCGGCCATAAAAAAAATACAAAACACGTCATAACACGGCCTAGCTGGCGCGAGTGCTGAAAGCAGACTGCGGAACGCACGAAAAAAGTAACATGTTGAAGTGTGCTCTACATTTTGGTCGCGCCTGTACAGCTGTTTAACCGAGAGAACCATTTTAAGATGCGTGTTTAGGGTCGAAAGTAATCTGGTCCGACACCTATCCAATGCTCACCTTATTCCTTCTTTCCATAATAAATTGCAGCAAACAAGGAGACACCTTTCTCGCTCTTGACATCAGTCTTCCGTAGGGGTGTTTTCGCTTTGCATGCACAAATTGAGTATAATTTTGGCGCTTGTTTTTTTTTACGTCTTTTGCCGCCCGTCTTGCCCAGAGTTGCATGGAAAATTTTTCAATATTGCACTGCTGTTGTCACTGTCGTGTGCTACTTGCAAGCAAGCATGTCTCTTGCAGTATGGGGCTCGGGGTGGATCCCAGAAGAACCTAGACGAGTCTTGAAGATGAAGAGTGTACGTTGAGCAAACTGTTTTCGTAGGATGCCACGGTTTGTAGCCATGTGCACAGCACTACGATAGATCATGTCTATACTATCAACTAGCTGATAGAAAAATACACTGAAAATAACGCCTTTGTATAGCAGTCAAAATGTCAGTAGCCACAGAGATATTGTGGAACTAAGGTGCAGAATACGCATATGCGAAAATACTGCAAGATACTTACAGCGGCTGCGCAACGAATTATGCCTCCATAGAGAAAGCAATAAAAGGTCAATAAAGAACGATGGTATACAATGAGACAGTCTCTCCATTGCTATCCATTTACATGCATGAATTATTGCGAGACCTGAAATGGGAACAGTTAGGGAAAAGTAATAATGGACGATACTTTAGTGTTCCGCGATTTGCTGATGACGTTGCCTTGCTAGGCCATTAATTGTCTGAATTGCTAAGCATCAATGTTGCAGGTAGACAAAGCAAAACATTGGGTCTAAAATTTAATATGCTGATAACTCAGCCAATGTTGAACAGTGTTCAAACAATGTTCAACAGGAAACAGCAGTTTACATTTTGCAGCGAGGTGCTGGAAGTGTTAGGAAATATGTCTACTGACGGGTAACGAGCACGTTGTGCAAGTGTGGTAGTAATATTCAGTGTAGAAAAACTCGGGGTATTTTTAAATTTAAGTGAGACTTGAACTTCTGCCAAGTATTATTATGCCAGGCTCTCTGCAAGTTTGGTACAGCAGTAAAGCACATAAAAATTTGTACTGTTGAAACTGGTCGAATTTGTATTCATTTTTAGTTAACTTCCCAGTACTTGTGCCAACTGGCATCCCTTCATGACAGAAGAATAATTTCAGCTCTGAAAGCCAAGTCGCCCCGCACCCCTTTAAAAGGTGCAGTTATGGTTAATTACAAAACAATAGAGATAAATTTGTGATGCATTCCAGGTCTTCCCTTCATTCAAGAAACTCTCCCACTTTATGGTGCACTGGCCGCCTTTAGTGTATCTGTACATTTACAGTACTTTACTTATTTACTCTCAATTCCTGAAGTGCTTGGTGAGGGCTAATCTCAACCAGGAAGCAACAGAGAAAAACGCAACGTCTGATTTGGTCTCCAGATGTTTCCCGTACAACAGTGGGTGCACCTGCTCCTGTTCATGCCTGTGGAGTGCATCTGTAAATACCCAACTATTGCATCATTGCTCTTTCCTTCAAGCAAGATTCTAGAGGCAATTCGATTAAATAACATTAAAGCATTGTGCTTGCCAATTTGCTCGAGGGTAGTATATTGAAGAGTGGCCAGGTTTGCATGACTTCCAAAAGAAACTCTAACCTCCATGGTGGTTACAAGGGATAAGAACTTAGCCTCTGGCCACCTTGGGGAAAAATCTGATATTTAGATGTACATAGATGGTGCTCTTTCAAATTGGTGAATTGGTCTCCGCAGGTATGCTATAGAACAGTACATCTGCAAATGCCCAAACATTCTACAATGGCTGTTTTCAACAAGCAAGTTTGTAAATACAACTGGATGAAATGCTATTCAAGCATTCTACTTGGGAATCGGACACCATACTCTGGGACTGCACTGCCTGTTATCCAAATTTTGAAACAATGGGCCTTTTGGTCTAGAAAGCACAGCGACACTGCACAGTACGGGCCTTGAAGTATGCAATCCTTGTAGAACTGGAAGCAAAAAATCCCGAGGGGCACTTTGCTTACCTGAAGTGCGGTGAGGCAAAACCCTTTAGCGCGGTGTTGCTGCTTGTGTCACTGATGTGTGCTTAAGAGGTTAAGTACACAACTGTTTGTGGATTTTAAATGCTGGAGACACTGGAGGGCATTTGGGAGGCATCCGTCTGATTCCACGCCTTTCCACAAACACTCTCCAGCGTCCTGAACAAGTAGAATTACATATGCATTGGCAGGAGGTAGCGTAGTCGTTAGCACGCTCGGCTGCGGAATGGAAGCATGGTATTCGTATCCCAACGTGCACAAAAATTTTTTTTCTTATAGAGGTGCTGAATGTAACGGACGCCGGACAGATCCATGGCTGCGAGTATGAGCCATTTAAGGCTTTCTCCTTAAAATTCAGGCTATAGAGACAGTGCCAAGCAGCCAATTAGGCAAGCAAAACAAAGTTCAAGGCACACTGTTGTGTAATTCGTCAAATCCTCTGCTTCTGCCAATCAAGCTGGACTCCAATTCAAGTACTATCGGTAGTGACTCATCCTTGCCTTCAACTAAACACGTATAGCCGTCACAAAAGTGCACAGCAAACCTTCCCCTCGCAAGCCTGAGTGTGAGGCAGAATGAAGGCATTTGTGAATATGCTGACCTGTGTTCCTACCATGCATATGTGCTCTCGCAGCTCAGCAGAAATGCGAAGCACCTTGCCAAACCATGCCGGAAGGGGGTGGAGTTTGACGCGTTGTGAATGGGACACAGCCACAAATTCAGGTAAAAAACAACACATATATTTCTATGAAGACACACACGCAGGCAAATCAAAAAGCATACTACATTAATCAAAGACTGCCATGTGATAGATACTGTAAACACGTGTATATAGTGCTCTCTATCGTCCGTAATTGTAATCACTTGTATGCGTGTAATCTGCATACGTACAAGTGATTACAATTACGGATGACAGAGCACTATATACATTTACAGTCTGCCGCTGAACTAGATGCAAATTGAACACATACACTAGTGGTTAGGATTAAGAATGTCAGATAATAATTAGAATGAATCGAAATGTTCGCAATGAATACGAATTTAAAAACACACAATGATCGCGGCGCAGCGGCAGTCCATGCACACAACACAGCGGTTCTCAAAGGCAGTGGCCCTTTCGGAAAACAAGTTGTGAAGGGTGATGTGGTGTCGTCACCATCTTATAGTCCCAGGAGTGCTTGGCAGTGGCACACTTTCACACAACTTTGCCACTCCTTGGCCTTCCTGTTGCAGTGGGGTGCAGGTGAATATGGTTGGTGGTCGTGGTTGCGGTCAATCTTGCGCCAGCTAAAAAAGTTGACTCTCGTGGACGCTCTTTTCCCCCAGTCACCTCACCCGGAAACCTCACGCACTTTCACACACCACTCTGCCAATGCTTCTGTCTGCTGCAGCGGTGTGAAGGTCACTTTGGTTGGCAGCCGTGGTTGGTTGACTCTCTTCCCTCAATCACCTCACCCCTGATGCCTTGCTCACTTTCACACAGCACTTTGCCACTACTACTTCTTTCTGCTGCAGTGGGGTGAAGGTAACTCCGTTTGGGGGGCCATGGTTGGGGTCAGCCTCGTCCAAACCAAAAAGTGCACGACAGAGACCTAAATCATAAAGCTTAGGGCACATATGTTGAAAGCGAATGATGCCTACATATGTTTAAAAAAACATAGCTGGATAAATGCCACGTTTATGACATGTAATGAAGACAAAGTGGTCGATCATTTCTGAAACACCTGTTGGTCCGCGGGTGCAAGCACCACTCCTACCAAACAAAAGCTTGGCAAAATCAGTTTGGCATCGTCCTTCAACTTGAAAAAACCAGTCACAAGAGACAAAAGGAGTGTTCACGCCACAATGACCAGTCGTGGCGTGAATACTCTTTCTCTTGTACCTTGTGACTGGCTTTTTTTTCAAGTTGCAATGTACCAACTGTCCCGCATTTCAAACCTTTTTGTACTTCAACCGCTTTTAAGCTCTTGTGCCAGATGCAGCACTATGCTGCGGCACTTGTAGTGCCTGCTGAAATCGAAAGCACACCAGTATAGCACACAAGTATTTAGAGGCCTTACTGAACACAAACACTATAATGGCAGAGGAGCCTCACTCACGCACCATCCATGCTACCACCGTACCAGACTGCATCGGTACTAAACACTGAGCCCCATTCCAAGCAACACTAGTCTATAAACCTGCAGACCACTAGCTTGCCAACACACACACTATCAGCGTCCAGAGCAGACCACCACTATGCACAATCTGTAACCGACTGTTTTATGCTACAGAACACTTGACTGCCTGAGCAGGCCATACGAGAAGCAATGGAGGCCCTCTCACTCACGCACCATCCATGCTACCACCGTACCAGACTGCATCGTTACTCGACACTGAGCCCCATTCCAAGTAACACTACTCTATAAACCTGCAGACGACTAGTTTAGCAACACACACTACCAGCGTCCAGAGCAGACCACCACTATGCATAATCTGCAACGCACTCTATTACGCTCGAGAACACCTGATTACCACACGACTGGAAGAATACGCAGCATGAAGGATATGACTGTTCCTATTGTTTTATTCAGCACAACACTATTTCTACCCAGACAGCCTATATGAGCAATGTTGGCACCTTACGTGCGCACCATCCATGTTACTTCGTACCAGAGCAGAGTGCTCATTTACACTGTGCAATTACATGTTGCAATAATGGGCAGACCTGGTGGTTAGTGGAATAAACAAGAACTATTCCTATTAAAATTTACAGCCACACTGCATCATCATTATATGCTGCACAGGAACGCACAGGCAGTCCGTACCGAAAATCTGGAGGTTGGAGCAACACACGACTACATATATCATAAAAAACCTCAGTATACATTTCCCCCTATTTAATTCCCGGTAAAACGAGGCGCGATGTAAGCCGAAACGACTTCCTGCAGCATGTGTTATAATTAGAGAAAAGTTATTATGACACTGAACTGCATGCCCGAACTGCGTACAGCACTAAAATTCATGGTCGCTGTTGGTATGAATAACAGGAACCTCTACATCACCGAGAAGCATTTGTTTTAAGTAGTCCTGCTGCAAAACCGTCGGTGCTGGAAAGCATGCAGACGAAGCAGATGCAGAGGTGCGGTCGAAATGCATTTATTGCAAATTTTTTGTTTTATCCTCATATGGCTGCTAAGAACATGATTAACTATGCTGCCAAAAAATATTTACCGCAATGCATGCACTACTACATTCATTCAATCAGTCAGTCTATATTTTGCCCAAGCAAAAGGCAGATGACAGAAGAAAAGTCTGTGATGAGCCTTTATGTACATTCAAACAATGCTTGAGCCGTAAATGCACCAAAGCCATGAGGTTCTAAGGCCTGCCATGCACAGAACATAGTTATCTTTGGCCACCTGGGGTCATTTTCATTTGTTCACAACATAAAAGCAGCCCGTGCAGGCTGCTGCAGTAACCGCATCGTTTGCAACATAAAAGCAGCCCGTGCAGGCTGCTGCAGTAACCACATCGTTTGCGACCACCATGAGCCACCGTAACAATTTGCGCAATCTGATTCGCACCATTGTGCGTGAAGAGCTTCGCAAGTTTTGCAGCTTACGCTGGGTTTGATCTCCGCTCGTTTGCAAAAAGGTGCAACAGGCGTCCCGGGCTCTATTGTGGAAACACCACGTCCACCGGGAGACTACCATCTATGGTAAGGTTGTGCAGCATTTGGTTCCCACTTCATCAGCACCGATTCATGCAACCCATCCTGTTATGCTGCCCTCAGTGCCAACAATGATCGCGAAGCGTCCGTGTGGAAGGCCGACATCTGGTGCACACCTGACAGCTGGCCACATTGCTTTCAATGCGGAGAACCAGGCCACCTGTACCGCTATTGCTCTTACTGACGCCTCAGCCTGCAGGGTTGTCGCACCAATTCTCCGAGACCCCAGTTTGGCCACCAACCCCCTGCCATTAAAGACTTCTTTGCGGAACAGCGACTGACCCTTTATATCAATTCACTGTAGCATACTTCTATCCCGTGTACCACGTTAGTTATGTTCATCTTCGCTGACCCCGCACAGCTCTCTGGGAGCGGCACAGGGTCCATCGTCCAGACCTCGCCGGGAAAACTGAAACCATCGACCTTCAGGGGGCGAAGTTGCTAGTAGTCGCTGCGCTGAAGACCTACCGCCGTCGCTGCTACACTGCGAACACGAACTGATGGCACCCTCGTCCAACCCAGACAATCGTGTTTCTTTAGGCATAGGTTATTCTCGACGGTCACATAGACTGTGCATTAGTGGACACTGGGGCCGACTATTCGATTCGATAGTTGTCATCTCGTTACCGTAAAGGGTATTTGCACAGCTGGCAATCAAATTAATGGATCTACGTTTTCAGTTGCGTCGTTATGTGCGATTGCTCCTGGGATCTGATTATCGGCATTGACTGTGCAGAAGTATGGTGCAATCATCTACAACAAATTTTTACCTTTTCGAGCGGCATGACAACCCAACTGACCAGCTCTTGCTGCCATAGTGCCACGCTTCGAATCTCTGGAGACATCGTCACATTGCCACCACGGAGCAGTATTTTATTGGAAGTCACCTACGACAACTTGCATAATGCTGAAGCAGTAAGAGGCTAACCATTCACTCTTGCTGACTCAGGGCATCTGCGCTGCTCACAGCCTACTGACGCTTCATGGTGGCCAGTCTGCGATCCTTTTCACTAATCTTTATAATGAGCACCGGCACGCTTTTCCTGGAACTAGTATCGCTTCTGCTTTGCATCCGCTGCAGCAGGCACTGACGAGCCCTACCTTGAAAACGTCTACATCAACTGCCACCTGTCCGGGGAGCAACGGCTGGCCTTGGAGCAACCACTGCTCGAATTCAAGCTGTGCTTTGGTTCTTCGCAGGTTCGCCAAACACCCATCACTTCATGTTTCCGCTAAGGATCGCAAGTTCAGGAGATGCTCGACAATGGAGTAGCTAAACCTTCCCAAAGCCCGTGATCTTTGCCTGTCGTCCTGGCTAAAAAGGACGACGCTGCTCTGCGGTTTTGTGTCAACCATGCAAAACTGAACAGTGTGACCGAAAAGGACGTCTACCCGTTGCCGCGCAATGACGACACGCTGGACAAATTGTGTTGCACTAAGTGTTTCTCAGTCGACTTGGAAAAGCGGCTATTGGAAAACTGAACTAGATGAAAGGGACCACAAGAACACCGCTTTTTTGACACCACATGGCCTCTATGAATTCAAAGTGCTTTCTTTCAGCTTGTGCAGCACCCCTTCCATGTTTCAACGTATGATAGACACTGTCCTCACAGGTGACAAGCAGCAAATCTGTCTTGTGTACTTGGGTGTCATCGTTTTCTGAAAACACTTGAGCATCTCCAGGGACTGCAGGCTGTCCTCAAGGGCTCCGGTCTGCAGACCTGAAGCTCCAGAAGTGCCCTTTCAGTTAGAAAGACCTCAAACTTCTTGGTCCCGTTGTGAGAGCTGAAGGAATGCGGCCGGACCCCCGAGAAGACTGCCGCCGTTGCACATTTTCCCGTTCCTACTGACAAGAAAGCCCTCAAGCACTTCCCGAGTCTCTGTGCGGATTACTGGCACTTTATTGCTGACTTCACAACTACAGAGCCGTTGACGTGCCTCACTAGTAATATCTCTTTTGTGTGGGCCGCCAAGCAACACACTGCTTTCACCATGCTACGCCAGCACCTTCAAGCATCTCCCGTTTTTGCACACTTCAAAGAAGATGCCAACACCGAGGTTCACACCGATGCCAGCAACATCGGTTTTCATGCTGTCCTTGTCCGACACCAAGATGGCCTTGAGAGGATTCCTACATATGCTAGCCACACTCTTTCTTACGCCGAAAGCAATTACTCTAAGTCTGAGAAAGAATGTCTTGTGGCCATGCGGGCCATCATAAAATTGCCCTTTCGTAACTGATCATCACTATCTACGCTGGCTGGCAAATTTGCGAGAACCATCTGGGCGCCTGCCACGATGGAGCTTACGGCTCCAGGAATTTGACATCACTACTGTATAAAAGTCAGGCCGTAAACACGAACACATGGAAACACTGGCTCGCACACCACCTGATGACCCAGCAGCAGGCGGATGCGGACATTCACCCTATCATTGGCCACCTTGAAGGCAACAATACGAATCTCTCTTGACACTTCTCTCTATCTCAGCTCCTTCTGTCTGCGGCATGGTCTCCTGTACAACTCGAGGCCACAATAGAGCTTACCATCTCGTAATTCCAGCTGATATTCATGCTGACGCACTTTTCACTTGCCACAATAGCCCACATGTGGCCACTTGCGTTTTCTCACGAACGCTCGTCACAGTGCGGAGCATGTACTACTGGCCGGGGCTCACCGGCGCTGTCAAACGTTACATTAAAAGCTCCAGAGAATGCGAGCACCGGAAGACGCCATCATTTAAGCCCATTACAGCCACTCGCGCTCCTTTCGACCAAACAGGTATGGACTCCTCAGCCCTTTCCCTTTGTTGCTGACCAGAAACAACGGGATAATAGCTGGCGCAGGCTATTTCATTCGCTATGCCAAAGCCACGGCAATCCCTCGTAGTACAGCTTCTGATATCACGGAGTTTTTCAAGCACAATTCTTGCGGCATGGCGCCTTTCATACACGATTACTGACAGATGATCAGCGTTTAGGCCGCAGTTAATTGATTTCTCAGTTGACCTATCATTCATTGAACACAACCATCGCGGACATGCTGTCAATGTATGTAGATGCACAGCACAAAGCTTGGGATGAAGTCCTGCCTTATGTCACCTTCACCAACAACACCCCCTGGAGGAAATTATGCGCTTCACGCCGTTTGACCGCGTGTACATATGTGAGGTACATAGTATGCCTGATCTTGTGCACAGATGATGCCCAACTCATCCCAGGCACCCAACAATTTGCCCAACAAGCTGAAGAAGGCAGTCGGCTGGCCCACGTGCAGATCCGGAAACATCACAGCACAGGTGCACGCCACTACAACCTTTGCTATCGCCGGGTTGACTACAAACCCGGCGACCAAATCTGCATATGGACTCCTGTTCATTGCCACCGCTTGTCTGAGAAACTACTGTGGCGCTAGTTTGGCCCTTAAAGAGTGCTACGGTGCGTCAGTGATGTCGACTATCAAGTGCTTCCGGACAGTGCCATGAAACCATGACGCCAACAGCTCAGCTCTTGGCATTGTGCACTTTGTGCGGCTTAAGCCGTTCTATACACGGTAACGGCAAGCAAACATGTTGAAGTCGTAACACGCTTCAGCTGGAATCCTTTGCTCACTCTCCCCCCCCCCCCCCGGTTATTTTCAATTTTAACCTTCTGTCGACCGCAATGCTGTCAGCATCACGACAATGCTTCTCTTTCTCGGAAGGGGCAATAGTGCCACCTATAGTCGGACACAACCTAAACAAGAAAAGAAAGCGGTTGCTAACAGTGGGTCATGATCCGCGGTGTATTGTATTACTCCGCTGGCCAATCAAAATAGTAAACTAAATCAGCTTTTCACTGAGTACAGCAAACAAGCCACGTTTTCAAAACTCTACAGCTTACAATTATTTTCCTTGTAAGTAGCTTTTTCTTTTGGTAACAAGAAAAGTTTTAACGACAGATTACTTTTGTTGTGGAAGAATTGTGTGGAGAGGTCCTGAATGTGGGCCGGAGCTTCGCGCCAGACTTGAGTTGTATCCGACTATAGTATTGCCAGGTGGCATGTGGCTGACCTGGAAGACGGTGATTTAGCGCTCATGCTGTGTCGTCTTGACCAGCACCATGTATTACAACACCCTCCATCAACAAGTACGTTACAATATAGAGAGAATTGCGCATGCTCTAAAGAATGGACGTAGTCTAAAAGCAGTGACGAGGAAAGTAGCCATAGACAAAAAAATTGGAAGTGGCATAGCTCATCTATGCCAGAATATATGTATCGAGAGGTATACGTTTCCCTGGCTGAGCTTGCTGTGGTCATTGTATGCTTAGCAATGAGACACTGGGCTCCATGTCGGCGGCTTAACGCCATCTATTACGCTCGGCAGTCTGGCATCTCAGTTTGGCAAGCCGTTCCTCTATTCGGGCGTCTACGCTGCTTTCTCCGCCTTCTTACACTAATTTTCTCTTTGCTGAGTAGCCAAGTGCCAGGCGACAACCTCAGGATCGGAAGAGTTAATTTTCTCTTGTCTATACCGCCATTAAAAAGCAGCTGGACTCGCATTCTCTGCATCCATGTCAAACGTTGTGATAGAGACGCCCATTACATCTCTGCCTTTTATAAGCAATGCTGCACTTGCGACGCACGGTTCGGGTGATAGACGGGCGTGTGGCAAGGCGGCGACTAAGAACGCGGCGCACCTGCTGCTCCTCTCCGGTGTCCATGGTAACGGCACATGCGCACAACTGGCCTCTTTTAGCTACCGCGAAATGCTCGACTGGTAGCCCAGTGTAGCTCTCACTAGAAAACCAGATGTATTCGTTAAGAGAGTGTCATTCTATACAGTAACCAATCTAAAGAGTAGCCAATGCAATCAGGACGTTAATAATGGGAGGCAGTAGCGGACAGCACTGTGACATACCACCAGTAACAAAAGAGCAAGTGAAGAAAGCCTTAAGAGTAATGCAAAGGGGGAAATCAGATGGTGAGGATCAGGTAAGAGCTTATCTTTTGGGAAGGATAGAGGGGTCATGGTACTTAAACTAGATTGAAAACAAAACATTTTGACAGATTTGCCTGTCTGGTAGGGTTTGAAGACTTATAATAAACTGCACAACTCCAACCAAAACTTTTAACTTTAACCCAACGTTTCGAAGCCGACTCGACTCCTTCATCAGGGGTGACTGAGGGCAGTAGCTAAGCGTCTTAAGTATGGAGGCACTAGGCACCCTGAGTACATAGGGGTTTTTTTGTTTTTAGGTAAAACCTGACTTTACCCTATTTAAAATTTTTACACCTCAAAGATGTTCTTAAAAGATCGGATGAAATGCAATTTACCCGATTTTTGAACTACAATGCCCTTAAGTTGGCGCGACAAAGAGGGGCGGCCGACAGAAGAAGGAAACCATTTAACATTATAGAAGTTGGCAGCCATACTGGATCCACTTCAGAAGCGCTTGCTGAGTCAGTCATCTGATCAATACCGAGCTCTTTTGATTTCCATGACCGATGCACACTCTTTTTGCAAGCAGTTTAACGAGTAAAGAGTCGATCACACTTGCCTACAGCGCTCGAGCGGTGCAGGCCGGTGGAAATAAAGTGAAATTATAAAGTAGGTATTGACATTCACTGATAATACTTGTGCTTAAGATCAGCCTAATATTCATGTGTAACGCACACGCACCAGCGCCCTACCCTCAGCAGAGCAGCTGTGATAAGATTAAACCTTATTTGCTTCGCAGCACACCGCTCGAGCGCTCTAGCCAAGCGTGATCTACTCTGTACTTACTGGAAGTGAAGCAAGCCCCCCCAAGTAAAGGTGTTAAGTCATGGATTATTGGTACGACGCAACTGTGCGCTACCCCCGGCTAGCAAATGCTGTATTGACAGATACAATACTGTACACAATAAATAAGTTTCACAAAGGCTGCCGTTTCAAACTACAGTGAAAAAAATCGGAGGGGAAAAAACTCCAGCTTAAGGGTATGACACGATAGCATAGTGGATTAATTTCCATGCATGCAAAAGGTCATTCTCTACTTTACATTCATGGATCCCTTAGAGTCCTCATACCCCAACTAGTGTAGTGGTGCAGCGGATAAGCAATTCACCAATGTCCTGCAATGGCAGCTGCTCCCAGCTGCAGGTCTTAAATGACCCAGGCCCCTTCTCAAATGCCAATCGTTCATTTAGCTGCCACCTACAAAGGTGAGCAGTTTGCAATGGGCAGGCAGGCATTGAGGATGCCACAAAGTCACGTGACGTAGGCTGGCCACCTGCCTCCTAGCTTGCTCCCTGGGGACTACTTTCCAGAGTCGTACTCGTGATTTTTCGCTTACAATGCCAACAACACCGACACCGCACTTTCTTGACAATGGGACCTTCAACGCTACAACATTAAAAAGACGCACACACTTAAGACTGTTAGTGAACAGCGTGATGTAATCAGATGCCGTGCAGCCGGCAATTGTACATCTGCATGGCTCTACATAGCCACCACCAAAACACTGCTGCACCCCTTGTGACCTGCACGCTAACCTCTTGAAGACAGTCGCCGCCGTACCACAGCCCATGCTCGGCGCCATTATAAGGGTATGATGGGATAGTTAGTGGGTTAACACCCATATATGCAGAATTAGTCTACTTTCCTGGGAGTCCTCATGTCACGGCTAGCACAGTAGTACATCAGTTAAGTGGTGCCCTAGTGCCCTGGGATAGCAGGTGCTGCCAAAGGAAGAATTTGTGCAATCCAAGTAGCGCTTCACAAGCCACTACCATGGGATGGCAGATACTGCCACCGGTGGAATTTGTGCGATACAGGTGTTGTAGGCAGTAGTGTAGCCACTGCATAGGGCTAGAGCGAGAATGCGCCTGGCTGCGCGATCACGTGATCCACGCTATGCGAGCCGCGTGAGCTCGTTCTGGGCAATGTTTGCCTGCCCGGGAAATAAACCGGTCGCTGGTCCGGCTTTCCTCAACTCAACAGCAGGTTGTCCCTCTCGAGCAACCTCCCGCAGCCAATAATTAATCTAACGGCTACATGCCAGGTTGCATGAGTTCTCCATCTTTTATGGTTACCATTGAACTTTAACACACACAAGTTTTTGCTCCATAGAGCAAGCAAGGCTTCTGTCTCAAAATAAGTTTCGTATTTGTATTAGTAACCTGCACATACAATATACATATCGTGCAGAAAGTAGCCATACTCCTTTATTAAGAGTACAGAGTGAGCACTGGTGGCTTTTTAGTGGACAATACGTTTTCGTCAGCTGTTCCCAAAAAGAAAAGACCATCATTTCGCCTGTTGCGGGAAATATTTCCTAGCAAGAGGAACATATGCGCAAGCTTGTAGCTCCATTGTGTCCGAGTTCTCACCCTCAAAAATAACGCATGTTTGCCAAAGCGGAAAGAAGAGGTGCACTGTTGCTCCAAGTTGTGCATTAAAAATTACAGAGGAGAGAGCAATACACAGCAGATAAGCACAAGCATTGAGGTGCATAATGTTTCCCCTTCATTTGCATTTGTCAGCCTATTTTTTTTCTAATACACCCTGCGCTTCAGCTGCTGTTCTGGTGGCAGACTCAATGGTTGTGCATGCGAACAGCGTCGTTTGAATAAAGCAGGAAGTCCTGCATTTTTTGTGCTTGTTCCTTACTTTACCCAGCGATATAATTTGCAATGCACTGGTATGTACGGACGTGGGCCGACTTGTCAAGAACGCTACGCTGCAGGAGGAAAGGTGGAGCTTCAAATCTGCTATGTTGGTGACTCGACCGTCATACCTCTGTCGTTTATGTAGGTACGTGGAAGCGATTTAATCTGTTGCTGTGAAACCACTGCCTGCTTTAAAATTTCGCTCCCTATTCCTCCGCAGAACATTACGCGAGCGCTCTAACGCAAGCCTACTCGCGTTTGTACACAAGCTTACATTTCTTTCGTGTATGCAGTAAACGCTACGCGAGCGCTCTAACGCAAGCCTACTCGTGTTTGTACACAAGCTCACACTTTTTTCGTGCATGCACAGACACAAAAAAATGGCGCCAAGAACACGTGCATCTTCCTCACCTGAATAGGAAGAGAACTGATGCGTACTGAGCCTCGACACGAACCCGTGATTCTGCACGTGGTGCTGCAACAATTGACCACGGCGGGAAAACACATTAGTACACTGATCACAATTGTAGGAGGCTTTTGCATTACCACTAAGAGAGCTTGCAGCTTCGGGATGCCGCTTTCGCACATGCCTCCTTCGAGATTTCTCCAAAACAAACTCAGCTTGGCACACAGGACACTGATACTTATCTCGTACAGGTGACTCTGCGGGTGGTGCGCTTGGTCCCTCCATTCCTAGAAGGGCACCTCGGCGAAAGACACAAACACAATTCACACTGGCAAACAAAGAACGCGCAACGGAGCCAACAAGGACAAACTCTCAATAGTAGAACAGTGCGCGCCCAGCGCAACACAGAATATGGCAACGGCCAAAAAGAAAGCTCAACGGAGCTGCGGCTGGACAATGCAGTAATTAAACAGTGCAATTACTGCAAAGTATACAGCAATTAGCGCAACAGCAAGACCGCAGACCGAGGGATCAGCGACGACGCTTGCACAATGCAACGGGGGACAAATCTGCGGAACAAAGGAGTCACGTGATCATGTATAATACAAAAATAAAATTCAAACCACATAAAGACTAAAATATAAAAAGTTTCTGTAAAATTTATAAGCATTGTTTTCAAATATGATACTAAAAATTATTTCAGCTGAACAAACAACACAAACAAATTTATCCAGGGGAAGGGAATTACCCCTAAGGACGGGGAAATCTAAGGGCGGAGTCAGACCTAGGGAGGCCTGGGACGGGTTGAACCCCACAAACAAAAAAGAAGGCTTTGCCGCCGCGGGGTTTACGCGCTTCGCCGGGAGCCCTATTCTCGACACGCATGGCCGCCGTTCGCCGCCATATTGTCTCTCTGATTGGCTCATTGGGCGATCACGTGCAAGTCACGAGTTTTAAATCTGTGGCGCGAAACCATCAGGCTTCGAAATAGCTTTTTGCCGCGACCTCAAAATGACGTGTACTTGAAGACTGATTTTAGCACAGTTAAATTTTGTGCCGGGTTGGTAAATTTAAATGTCTGTGGAGGAGAAACGAAGCTACAGCTGGCATGGAAGAAAACACTTGGCTCGTTTTAGCAATTTTGAGAAAAACAAGTTCGTACTGTGAGGGTTGCTTCCTAGAATGTGATTGGCTGGAGGAATGTCACGTGATTCACGTGATACTCAAGCATAATTCAGTGAGGTAAAAATGACGTTTAGTGACGCAAAGGAAATGATGCCATTGCTGAAAAATGCCCCATTTGGCCGCCATAATTTGAGACGGCCGCAAGATGGTCGAATTATGGTGGACATAGTCGAATTATGACCACACTGATTTATACGGCTTTAGCTCACCGTAGTTTGGTAGGCGCTTATTTGAAGTAATAAACTGTTCAGAAACATGGTTGTTTTGAATGTAGAAGCATTGAAGCGGCGTTATAATGGTACCTCTTAATTAAGCAGCCTTTTAGAGCCTTAATTACCAGAGCGTAATTTCACACCCGCATGAGGACTCTAGCTGCGCTCCCGTTTCAAACGCTTCTCTCATGCTAAGAAATTATCGGTCCGCGCGGTCGCGGTTGCTACAGCGAGGATATGGCGGTGTCCGTAGCTGCCGTTTGTTGTCACGGGCTGCGAAAAGCGAAGCATTCGTGCGTGCGCCTCAGTGTTTTCGAAGGACTGCCCGGTTCGTGAATTTGACTGCCTGGCCAGCGATATATGGTGTGGTGGCTGTGCAAGAAGATTTGCGGCAAGGGTCAGCGCGTGAGCACACTGGTCTGCCTTAAACATGGTATTGTAGGTGCTCCGGCCGTTACTCTGATCCTGTGTTTCAAGGCGCGATCGGTAGCTGTGAACGTCTGGACACCAATTAGTTCAGTGTTTGCCTCTATTTACACGCTGTCGCTGACCTGATATTCAACTGCGTGAGTGATGAGAGGGTGACACAAAGGGTTGTCTGCCGGCTGAGCAACATGCTTCCAGAATGTGTCCGGCTTGTCGGCGGGACTGCTCATCAGTGCATCGTCTGTGTGCATCAGTGTCTGTGTGCATAAGGGCAGTTTCTGAAGACAGCGGTGTCAGCAAGGCAGCGTACATGTGCCGGGTACATCGTCTCGAGCACCGATGAGGTAAGGGAAACAGCAACGAAAAATTGCTGTTGACTTTCTTCAGATGGCTGCTTGCAAGGTTATTCATATTGATGGCTGGTGGCTTTCTTCGGGTGTGTAATAACAAGTCCCTTATGTTCCTACCCTTTTTTGGTCGCATGCAAACAGCTATGAATCTCATGGCACATTTATTTGTAGCCTATTAAGCGAGGAAGCCTTGCGCAAATAAAAACAGCATTTCAAAATAGTCTTGTCTGTAAAGTAAAACGCACAACGAGTTTTCAGATTACTACAGTATGCGGATGTGGGTGACTCGTAGGGCGTCTGCATGTCTATGGTTTTCTTTCATTGCACACAAACACAATGGCTTGGCATCTGCATTTTGATAAATGCAGTTGCAAAAGCATTCGTGTAGTGAGATTTTAGTGCAGTTAAATATTGTGAGGTAAAGTTAACCTTGGACTTCCCCTACAATGTGCCTTGTAGCAGTTGCCTTCACTGCAACACAATAAAAATAAATATGGGCATGTTCAGGTAAGAATGGTAATCGAGGTCCCATGACCATTTTTTGTTTTCAATTATATTTTTATATGTGATGGGTAAATGTGTCCACACAAAGGAATGAACCTTAGTTTTGCAAGGAACTTTGTAGTTTTCTCGGAAAAAAATCGTATGTCACAAGAGGTGGAGAATGTCGTTTTTGCCACTTCTCAAAGTTGCAAGTTTGGAGCATCACTGCATGCACAATAAGTTGTTTTCGCGCATAATTATTTTTTCAGTACTTTATTACAACTTGCGGTGCCAAAAAGGCACTTTTCAGGGCAGCCTTAGGGCAAGATGCGTAAAGATCTCCCGGCTGAATCTTTTTCTCTGTATTTTTCAGTTACTTTTAATCACTTCAGGCAAGTTTTGTAGCTCTACACTTGACCTATGTTTTTCAATATGGCCTCAAAATTGGCAGAAGTTCAAAAACGTCAAAAAAGTGACAACTTTGACTTGAATTAAAAAAAAACGTCATCATCGAATTTTATTAAAATTTGCCCTAATAATACTCAACATTTCATAATTCTAAGGCTTTAAAAAAGTATTGCATTATATTGTTTTAAAGTATGGAAATAAATACAAAACGGACTTTATGATTTCAATCCCTACGACTGCTCAGTATTCCCTCTTAGAATGCGCAATCGTCAGAAGCTGGTTTTAGTATTGGTATTTTGTAAGTAAATTTTAAACGCTACAGTTGCTGAGTTCATAAGTGTAATTTGTAAGCATTTTTTTTCTATTACAATCAAAGGTCTAAAGCTCCTATTCGCTTTCGTACTGTTCTAACGGTGGGACCTAAATTACTGTAAGCATATTCTAACACGTAATTTTGGAGTGACGTGTGTGTAGGAGTAGTTTATGCAAACAATTAATGCACCCGTCGCACTTTCAAGGTGACTTTAACTGCTACCGCCGCTCCAGGGATGAATCGCGCTTTGCAGCCGCTCCTATAGCTATATAACGCCCGGCGCGACCCTGAAATTCACAGCATCATGTGTGCCGCCGCCGCACCGAGGCTTTAGCCGCCGCTATCATCTTTTCATCGCAACGCACCGAACGCCTAGCAGTTATGCCTCAGCCTTCGACCTTCGACCGAGATAACCCTTGTGAGCGGATGTTGTTCGGATCTCGAATTTTGTGTGTCGTTTTCCAGGCCTGGTAGACCCGGTGGGGTCGTTTTCTGTACTCACGTGTTTTCTCTGCGCTGGAGCGCTCCCTCGACAAGCATACTTGGTATATCAGTCTCAGCTCGTACGCCAGACCGAAAGAACATCAGTGTCGACGGTGGGCAGCCTGTGTTAAAAATCCATTCATCTGTCCATCTCCTCTTTTTGGAAAAGCAGCTCTGGGCCCTGCATCCGTCACCTGCTCTTCTGTCTCGCGATAATCTCTGGAAGCGGTGAGCTTTTGCATTCATGAAGAGATTTCCGCGGCGAACGTTTTGTGCCGACTACTCAAAAAGGCACAAACAGAGAATTGAAAAAGGACGTAATTTTCGCAGTGTAAAGACACTCAATGTCGCTGCTCTCAAAAATGTCCTACTTCCCGAAGAAGCTCTCCGAGTACGAGAAAGTGACTTCATCTGTCAGAATTGTTACCGTCGGTTCAAGGAAGACATAGATAATATGCAGGCAGAGTCAACCGAAACATTAGAAGAATTCCGCCCTGGGGAAGAAATCGTAGAAAATTTAAATTCAAGTGTCAGCCTTACCTCCGAAATCTCGCCCCTAAAGCCACCGAGCGCTCTAAAAAAACGCCTCAGACTTTCCTATGCAAAGCGAAAGCAGGAAGAGGTGGCAAGAGCTATGGTGACGAAAATACGATCGGGGATACAGGCAGCATATAATGTCCCAGAGACTTCGCGTGCGTCAGAAGAAAAGTGTGCGCAATGCAGCAGTTGGGAGGACAACCTACATGCTGCCTACAATAGGTGCACGTCCTTTCAAGAGCGTTGCCAGCTGCTGACACTGTTACCACGCAACCTAACCGTGAAATATGTGCAGGAAGTTATTCCAGAGGCAACGAGGTACGTTATCCAAAAATCGAAGAAGATGGTGGATGAGGAAGGCGTATGGTCAACACAGGAGAGATATACAAGATGTAAACTACAACAGGAAGACATTACCACCGCTTTAGAATATTACACCATGGATGAACTCGATTGCTCTAGACAGACTCCGAACAAAAAGGATGTTGTGAGAATCGAGAAGGAAGGAAAGAAAGAATGGATACCTAAACGCTTCATGACGCGGTCCTTGCGAGAAGCATTCCGCCTCTACAAGCAAGCTCACCCTGCCTCCCAGGTTGGCCTCACAAAATTCATATCCTTGCGTCCTAAGTGGGTGAAATGCTCGCCACAGTGGCAAGTGTGTGTTTGTGTGTGCTGTGCAAACTTTCAGTTGTGCCTCGTGGGACTGCAGAACGCGTCCGGAAGGTCGCTTTCTCCCGAAGATATGCAGAGCCTCTGCGTATGCCAGGAACCTACTGCGTCGTGTTTCCTTAGGAATTGTGAGCACTGTCCACAAGATGGCATTTTCACTTCGGAAAATTTTGAAATGAGCAGCGAGGACGAGGTGTTGATTGCTTCATGGGAATACGGTGAGCTCGTTAAAAAGACTCTGACCGCTTCATCATTTATGAGAGAATGTCTAAGAATGACCATGAAATGGATTCCCCACAACTATATTAGATCTGTGCAAGCAAGAGCAATACATGAAGAAAAACACAGCTGCAAGAGAGGTGCAATTGTTTTGCATTTTGATTTCGCCGAAAACTGGACAGTTGTGCTTCCAGACGCAGTACAAGCTTACCATTGGCAGAAAAAGCAGGTGACCGTGTTTACCTGCGTTGTCACGTCAAGAAAATCGACTCGGAACTACGCCGTAATTTCCGACGATATGTCTCATGATTCAGCTCATGCATGCTTGGCTCTGTCAAAAATCAAAGCACACCTCGAAGACAACGCGCCAATCTACACCAAGATAACGTATGTGAGCGACGGGGCTCCCGCTCACTTCAAGAATAAATATCAGTTTCATGAGCTACAAGGCAGTGAATGTCGAGAGACGAAATGGATGTTTTCGGCCACTGGACACGGCAAAAATGCTTGCGACGGCGTTGGTGGGCTTGTCAAACATCGAGCATCACACCACAACTTGCGGAAGCCTGCAAGTGAGTCCATACAAACAGCCAGCGGCTTCGTAGACGCAATTAAAGGAACGCTAAAGAACATCACCATTCTGGAGCTCCCACATAGGGAGCTTGCAGACTTTCGCGAAACGAAGAAGGAAGAATGGAAAATGGCAAAGAAAGTGCCTGGAGTTCAGACGCTCCATATATGGAAGTACGTTCAAACAAATGAAGGCAGTGCATCCTACGTGGCCTCCACCGCTGCTTCGGAATGGAAGAGACTGTGATCTGGTTTGTGCTTCGTGCTGGACAATATACTGTGCGCATACCGACTTCAACTGCTGCCGTTAATTTCTTGTTACGATTTTCTGAATTGCAATCTGCATATAAAGCGGCATCCCATTTGTAAATTGCGTTCCTATTAAAACTCCTCCTGATTAAAAATCTCGCAGATAAATTGTTCCTCTCAGAAGACGACGTTCTGTCTCCTGACATTGCCCTGTAGAACCTTTGAACACAGAGGTAAACAGATGCAGGTACGGAAACGTCGGCTTCAGAAATACATTAATATAAATTTTTATATATAAAATTTTTTCTAGGAACCCACAAATTATCTAATATTTTTAAAAAATCGATTACATACCAATGTACCTTACAATGATAAATTAGAGAATACAAAAAAAAAACGTTTGACCGCCAGCAGTCAGTTCATCAGGTGAAATAACGAATTTATTCCCATTTTGACGCATTAAGAACGCCGCTAACAAGCGAGTAGAAGCTGTACAAACATTCAGGATGGTTCGCATATTGTGGTAATTGAAATGTAACCACGTTCAGTGAGTGCTAAATCAAATTTCTGACAGTTACTATTTCTAAGTGGCAGTAATAAGCAATTCTAGGTAACAAAAACATGAACTCAGTTTTGCATTTATTTTTATACTTTAAAACAAAATAATGCAACACTTTTTTGGTGTTTTAAAATTATCGAGTATTGAGTATTATTAGGGCATTTTTTAATAAAATTCGATGATGATGTTTTTTTTTTAAATTCAAGTCAAAGTTGTCACTTTTTTGAAGTTTTTGAACCTCTGCCAATTTTGAGGCCATATTGAAAAATATAGGTCAAGTGTACAGCTACAAAACTTGCCTGAAGTGATTAAAAGTAGCTGAAAAATACAGAGAAAAAGATTCAGTCGGGAGATCTTTACGCATCTTGCCCTAAGGCTGCCCTGAAAAGTGCCTTTTTGGCACCGCACATCTCCGGAAGCGAAGTTTGCGATTTTTTACTCAGAAGACTGACACAGCAAGAAAACGTTTTTATATTAATCGTATAGTGCAAGTTGTAATAAAGTGCTGAAAAAATACTTATGCGCGAAAACAACTTATTGTGCATGCAGTGATGCTCCAAACTTGCAACTTTGCGAAGTGGCAAAAACGACATACTCCACCTCTTGTGACATACAATTTTTTTCCGAGAAAACCATGAAGTTCCTTGCAAAACTAAGGTTCATTCCTTTGTGTGGACACATTTACCCATCACATATAAAAATTTAATTGAAAACAAAAAATGGCCATGGGACCTCGATTACCGTTCTTATCTGAACATGCCCATATGTAATAATTATGTATACCCATCAGTCTGGCTGTAGTCAAGCTGTTTTCACAGTTTTGTTTTACTTCCTTCATAATTTTGATAGAGATGACCAATAAAATATAACTGTTACAAAAGCAGTTTATTTGAGTAGTAGGTATGGTCATACATGAAACTTTAGTTTAATAATTACAGCCCTGTGATTTCTCGTATTTGAAAGTCTTTTCTCTTGTGTGTATGAAACTTTCATTGCACTCAAGCTCACGCACTAAAGACAGTGTTGATTGCCTTCCAGGTGACATGTGTATAATGTGCCTCTTCAATGCATCACTGCTATCCTAGGAAGTCATGTGCTGAGGAATGCTGCTCCAAGGTTCAACATCGTTCACCTCTCAGCTAGAGTGCTTCTCAAGCAAAGAATCATTCTTTGGAAGGGTTGCATTGGATGTCTTCACAGGTGTCAAGTGCTGTACATATGGAACAGGATTCTTTTCAAAGGCGATGACAACTTGCACTGTGCGACACATTGCATGCATCCGCACTTAGCTGCAGGACTCACTGCCATAGTTTTCACCTGTAGTCATGCTATGATCAGTCTATGTAAACATTTTTTGTGCTTCAAGTTTCATTGCACACAGCATGAAAGCTGTTCAAGTCTGTGATTTTTGTGTTGCTCTTTAAACAGGACCAAATTTTGCTTTCAGTTTGTCACTAGAGTGTGATATATATAGTGATATAGTAAACACCAGCACACTTGCATCTTACATCATTTATGCAGACGACACAAGCATTTTTTTCCAGTCAGCCAGTATTGAAGAACTCACTGATTTCGCAAATGTTACACTTGAAAAATTCTCTCAATGGACTCAAATAAATAGTTTACAAATTAACGTTGCTAAAACAAGAGCCATATTATGTACTCCTGTACAAAAGGTTATCAGTCGGGATATCGACATAAAACTCGGTTCCGAACAAATAAAAGTCGTTAAAGAAATAAAAACATTTGGTGTGACGTTCAATCAACATCTAAACTGGAATGCCTACGTGGAACGCGTGGCGGGAAACCTGACAAGAGCTTGTGGCGTACTGTGTAAGTTTAGAACGATGCTTCCGACTAAAATTAAGTTAATCCTTTATAATTCAATTTTCGCTCCCCATATTAACTACTGCAGTCTTGTATGGACGGACACAACTCAATCCAACCTTACCAAATTGATGCTATTACAAAAGAAAGCAATTCGTCATGTAGCAAATGCCTCATATGACGCCCATACAAGAGAACTTTTTGCTTCGTTTAATGTACTCCCCATACACCACATACATAAACTTAACCTCATTATGAAGTACAAACACAGTGTTCAAACTAACAACGAAACTTTCCTCAACTTATGTAATTTACATCGACCTTTAGAAGTGCCCTACATATTCAGAAACAGAGAACACTGGTCTATACCTTCTTCCCGCACTAATCAGGGTCGGCACATGCTGCAGTACCACATGCCTACATATTTGAATTTCCTACAAAATAAAAATATAGATATACATAACCTCAGCAAATACAAGTGGCAGAAATACCTTATTCTTGAAGACATATGAGTTTAATTATGTTTCTCCGACACAAACTGCTTTTGTATTGCGGATGTATTGTATCTTTTTATCATCGTCTATTTTCCTGCTTCTATTATGTGAACTTGTATACACCCGATTATATTTGACCCTTTGGAGCTGTTGACGCGATTTTTTTGTTTTCCTGCTAGATATGTTTCTTTCATTTTCTGTGCGATGAATTGTAATCTTCATATGTGTAAATAGTCTGCGACGAGTTAACACAGATACATGTTCATATGTTCATTTCTCACATCAAAACTATTTCAGATATAGCACCTGTCTTACTGCACATTCCATTGCATACTTTTTTTTCGCTGGTTCTGAGTCCTGCATGTGTATATATATATATATATATATATATATATATATATATATATATATATATATATATATATATATATATATATGTGTGTGTGTGTGTGTGTGTGTGTGTGTGTGTGTGTGTGTGTGTAATAACGTGACAGTCTGTTGGCCTTGTCAATTAGGGGTGGGAGCCTCGTCAAGCTACTGAGTTTGTGGCTTTTTGCTCCTATCCTAGCATTTTTTTTTTCTGTTCTTCAGGACAAAAAATGCTGAATAAAGTTGATTGATTGATTAATGACAGGTGTGTTTGATGTGTAGACTAGGCTTTTCTCTAATGCAGCAGTTCTTCACCTGACAGGAAGCGCAGAAGAAACTTTAATCCTACCATCTGCAAATTGGCCAGATGTGTGCTTAAACACATGCTTTAACGCTACTGAACAGTTGCTAATTCTTAATGTACTGCAATGCTGTGTGCTCTCTTTATGCAGAATGTGCATGTTGGTGCTTTAGTGCAGTGAAACAGAGGAAGTCACCAAAATGTTTTTCTCCTGCCAGCAGAGCTTTTAACCAGTACTTCTCTTTGATTCTTGTTAAAGGTTTGTGCTCCATGACGTGATTACTGCTTCACTGAAATTTCTTGACATGCACGAAACATAGGGATGTGTATGCAGTCATTTATCACATCTTGCTCAGGGCGCAGTCTGATTTTGTAGGCAACTATTCGTCCGATAGAAGGTCCCTAATGTGTCATCTGTGTGCTCACAGAGCAAAGCAAGCTTTGTCTCCTTACATTTCTTTGCCTGTCTGCCTGTTTTCTACTGTTGCTTTTAAATGCTATGTGTAGCGATACAGCAATCCACCAGTTTTCCTCTGAGCAAAAAGTGAGGCCACTCTTTCATGTTTGCCATCTGCCAAGCTTGTATGAATGAAAGACAAGGCAGCTGTCTGCTAGTTCGACCAGTTTCGCTGTGTAACGCCCCGCTTTTACCAACCTTGTTGCTGGCACTTTGCTTCTTGGCTGCTGCTAATGCTGTTAGGCGAATTTGACAAAAATTCCAGACAATCTGTTCAACCTATGTTTCTTTGGTAAAACTGGGGCATCAATGGACGCATTGCTATTTTTTGATTCAACACAGGAATCTACTGGATTTGGGACTTCGTGAAATGGGCATTATCAATGTGCACATATACCGCATCACACTTCTTTCACACATTGCAACTTGTCTTGTTACCGGAGAAATCTGCCTCTGTGACCCTTATGTGTGCGGGATTTTACCACTTGTGCTGTGTGGCAGCAGCAATCGGCTCATTACTGTCATTGCCATCACATGTCCTGCAGCAGTCATGAAATTTTCTTTTGTATCAAAAACAAATGTGTTTGTCGTGATACTTTGCAGAAAGGAAGTTTGTTCCTTGCTCCGAAATTTTGCTTGAGCTTCAAAAGAAAATTGGAAGCAAAGCAATTGATTTTTTTTTGAAACAAGCTAATATTTCAGGGGGCTTAAATTTTGTGCAATACATCTTCCAGTGCACTCAATTTCCACTACATATTGCAGTTTTCTCTGCCTTTGTATCACAGCTGATTTGTTTAGTCAATAAAATGCACCAGTTTCACTTACATCTATCCTGATCACCAGTTTATTGTCTACTTTACCCAGTACTCAGGCCTTCCCTTCCGATTAACTGTGTCAGTGCCACCAATGTCTAATCCCACCTCTATGTAAAATTATCTATGCATGCGTGGCTGTGCTGATGTTCGGCAAAAAAAGATGCAAATGACACTTTGTACACAACTGCGTACATTGCGAAATAATTTTTCTCGTGGTTTGCTTTAGTTGTCACTGATTTATAACATTTCAATCTCATTTAGCATCCATCATCCTCTAAATAGGGTGCTTTTTATGGTTGCAGCACATATTTTTCTGGCAGAATACAACAGCATAGCAGCTGATCCAGTATGTATGTTTGTAAACAATGCCTAGATCAAAAATTGGAATGCCTGTTCTGCTTTGTATTTGACATTTCTGTTTTGGTTTTTAATGGTGCGCCAGCTGTCTTCAATTGTAATGAATTGCAGGGTTGTAGTCAAGTCTTCAGGCCACATGGTCTGCTTTTGATCACCGAAGTGCAAAACTCAGTGTTCTTGAAGCTTAAAGGGCCTTGAAAGCCTAAAAGAAGGGTTTTCCTCACCTTGCAGAAGTTTATAGCATGATGGGTGCCTTGAATACTCCACTACACAGCTAAAAAGTGAACCCTGTGGCGTGAAGTCTTCACATAGGGGTCTACATGCACCGTATCGGTGCAATTCCTACTGCTGACTTCTCCTTTTAGCTGCGTATTTTATGGTGCTGTGAGGATAATTTATTTTGTGTTGAACAATCTCCTGTGGTTTATTAATTATCATGAATACATCCTATGCGGTGCACACATTAAAAAACCTACCGAAAGCCAGTGGCTACCGTCGCTGGCTAGATTGCTTTTTGTGCATCCTGGAGACTTTTATCTTAATAGTACCCTAACCAGAACACTACCGCTGTCTGTATTGGTGCCTCCCATATCTTGTCCTGAGGGCGACATCAACATTGAATGTCTTGCCTATTTTCTGTCTAATCTTACGCTTTTGTTTTTCCTGCCATGTTCCTGCCTCTATTGCTGCAATATTTGGCTGTATTAAATTAAAAAAAGCGGTTACCAATTTAATGTGTTCCCCCACTCTTCTTTGTATACTTCCGGGCCTTCAGAGTATGGAAATAAATTAATTTCCTCATTGTCTGTAGTGCTCCTAAGTTTACTGTCACGTTTTTGTTCTCCTTCAGCTCTTCGGCTCATGGTGCCGCTTAGATGTCTCTTTAAATACTGTGTGCAAGACCAACTGGAATGCTTGGCCCCAAAACACATGTTCGGGCTTTGTGTGACGTGTACTAGGCCATGAGTGTGCATACATGAACATTAAATTAAGTTTCTTGCATCACACAAATAAACCTGCCGCGGTGGCTCAGTGGTTATGGTGGTTGGCTGCTGACCCGAAAGACGCAGGTTCAATCCCGGCCGCAGCGGTAGAGGCCCGTTTACTGTGCGATGCCAGTTCACGGCAAAGAACCAGAGGGGGTCGAAATTATCGAGAGCTCTCTACTACAGCATCTCTCATAGCTTGAGTCGCTTTGGGATCATAAACCCCATAAAAGAAAGCAAATAAAGCAAGTATCTTGCATATTGCATGTGTCTTACTGTAATATGGTGTCGTCACCGATATTTACTCTCTACCTCTAAGTTCCTCCCCTGCCCCTTTGTGGAATAACAGGTGAAGGAACTTTTCCTTATCCGACCTGTCCACCTTTTCTGGCATATATCTTTCTCTCTTACTTGGAACCTTGCTGTACTGTACTTGATCAGGCATCTAAAGGAGCTGCTTGATTTTATGGTAGGTGCCTAACTGTTATTCTACAACGAAGAAACTTCAAGACGCTGCCTGACTCGTGTTGCTTGTATGGACAGCAAGGGAGGTGAGGCGGCCTGTAAGTGCTCAAGAAAATAATTTTGCCCCACCTCACAGAATGTTGTGCTTACTTGCATCGCACATATAGTGTAGCTCCTTCTGTGTGGTGGTCGTGAGTGTTACGCATTCACTTAAACAAGTAGAAAAAATTTATGCCTTTAAAGGAAGGGAAAAACAAGCAAAATTGCTGACAGCATTTGTAATTTTTATGAAGTAATATATGTGCCACTTACATCACAAAAGTGCATGCGTGCAGGCTTGCGAAGCAAAATATGAGTACATCACTGAATTTTGTGAGGGTACGCTCTATTCAACTTAAGTTGTGTGTGTGTGGGGGGGGGGAGTTTTCGCTTTGTTTTATGTTGTTTGTTATTAATGCCAGAAGAGAATCTTTTTTCCCCGGCTTTGCACATTTAAGTTGACAATAAGGGATGCGCACTCGGTGTGTTCTCCTTGACGAGATTTACTCCGATATTCCGCGCTTTGCAGTTTCGTTTCGTGCGCGGGTGCATGCAAACATGACTAACAACAGAGTCTGGTGCAACGCGTTGCCTAAAATGTGCACATCGGCTTGCCTTGCCAAGCATGCATTTCAGCACTAAACACATCTTGGAGGCCTTCCAAGCGAACACAGATACAACTCCGCTGCACCCCGCTCTCTGTTAAAGCCGATACGTAGCGATTAAAAGCTTTAGCACCTTTGCTGACCTGACGGTAGCTGTCGCGGCCCCTATGAAACAGTGGGTTTCCGCAGAGATTACAACGCTAATTATGCGCGCGTTGTCCTCAGACAGGGACTGCTGGCCTGCGCGTATTTAGGCGCCGTTTCGGGCGCCTTTTCAGCAGTGGCGGCACCACTCTAAATATATAGCTCCCGTTTCTTACTTTCCTGGCCCGGACGAGATGACTTCTCCCCCGATAACTGCCTTAGTCTCAGTTCCTGCATTCAGCTGTGGCTGGTAAGCAAATGTGCGAAGCTGTCGTCGATCGTTATAAGGAGCAATGCCACAAAGGCATTATGCCGGCCAAAGCTTTCACTTTCCGCTCCCATACGGCACGTACGCCATTACGAATACCCTGGCCCCGTTCCTGATGTTCGCCAGCTTCTCTGGGCAACAGTACGCACGCGTGTGGCGCCGCTCGTGACTCGCGGGTACGCCATCAGTTCACCTCGACTGAAAAGTCGTCTAGGCTGCGCCCTCGCTCGCACCGCCGCATCGAACTCGATGAATCCTTTGACAACCGACGTGCGAGTCTTTCGCACTGAGTAGCCTAAGTCGGTCTGCCCTTAGCTGCTGCCGGACATCCGATATGATACCCAAGAGGCCGCAACATATTTCACTCCTTCGCACTGCCCCTCGACGCCTATGCACCGAAGATTGCAACGCAGAGGCTCAGCGCAAGCTCCCGGAGCGGCGTTCTCTACTTGGCTGTTCCGTACTTGGCGCCAATAGTAGCAGACGACGGTATTTATTTCTAGATCAGTTTTTACTTTTTTTTCTCTTCACGTAATCAGATTCCCTGGGTACGTAACCTGGCACCGCCTTGATGGTTACGTCACGCCTACGTCACAATTTGAACAAAATGGCGAAATGTCGCGAATAGGGCCCACACGCATGGCCGCCGTTCGCCGCCATATTGTCTCTCTGATTGGCTCATTGGGCGATCACGTGCAAGTCACGAGTTTTAAATTTGTGAAGCGAAACCACCAGGCTTCGAAACAGCTTTCTGCCGTGACGTCAAAATGACGTGTACTTGAAGACTGATTTTTAGCACAGTTATATTTTGTGCCGGGTTGGTAAATTTAAATGTCTGTGGAGGGGAAACGAAGCTACAGCTGGCATGGAAGAAAACACTTGGCTCGTTTTAGCAATTTTGAGAAAAAAAATTTCGTACTGTGAGGGTTGCTTCCTAGAATGTGATTGGCTGAAGGAATGTCACGTGATTCACGTGATACGCAAGCACAATTCAGTGATGTCAAAATGACGTTTAGTGACGCAAAGGAAATGCTGCCATTGCTGAAAAATGCCCCATTTCGCCGTCGTAATTTGGTACGGCCGCGAGGTGGTTGAATTACGGTAAGACGAAAATGGCGGATACAAAGCTGAGTTATACGTCTGACTCCGCTGTTTGGTACCAATTTTTTTGAAGTGATGAATTATGGCAAGGTAAACCTTGTTTTGAATGTAGAAAACTTTGAAACGGCTTTTTTTAAGGGCACTTATATAGTAACTATTCGTTGGAAGGACCGACACAAAGAAGGTTAATTTTTTTAATCGTCTCAGGAGGTCTCTACGTACTTTTCTGCCTCAAACACTTTGCGGACGTTACTACGGCATCATCAATGCACCGTCTCTTCCACGACGACGAAGACGCGGAGGCAACGTGCGACGGTATGGGCCATCGTATTTGAGGCAACGAGGACGTTCGGACTAGCTAGAAGTTCGCTAGAAAGAAGTTCGGACGATGGCTTTGTTTCCGGCATTACCCGTCGTATTGGACTGGCTAGGAGTGCTTTCGGACAGGCATTATCGTGAGCGTCGAGACGCTTTCGAGATGCCCGATGACTTGTTCAGGCAGCATTTTCGCCTGACAAATGACTTGGTGAGGTGGCTGTGTGACGAGTTGCGGGAAGATCTGGAGAGGCAGCGCGTCAACACGGCAACTGTGCTCACCGTGGAGCAGCAGGTGCTGTGTGCGCTCCGGTTTTACGCCACAGGCAGTTTTCAGGGCATGATTGCAAGCGACAAACATCTAGCGGTTAGTCAGCCGAGTGTGAGTCGCTGCATCCATGCAGTCACCGACGCGATTGTGAACTGCCTGGGACACGAGTGGATCTCCTTCCCATGCTCTCCGGCTGAACTGGCGACCGCACGCGAAGACTTCGAGCTGCTGGACAGTAGATTCCCGGGATGTGTTGGCGCCATCGATGGGACACTTGTCTGCATAGCCGCACCATCTGACGAGGTCAACAGACCGGCGTACTTCTGCCGCAACGGATACTATGCCTTGAACGTCATGGTGGTAAGAACGACAACAATAAGCTTTGTAGCGGCGCTCTTCGGTGCATGACCTTTGGTCTCCTGTAACCAGAAACATGCCGTCGTCGGCACTCGTTTGCGGCGTGCTTACATGCATGTTTTATTAGACTAAAGGGAGAACGGTCTGCTGGAGAAAGCGGGTTAACATTTGTGCCTGTAAAGGAAAGCAGAAAAAAATGGCACAATCGTGCCTTCGGAAAAAGAAACATACAATGCACGGAGCCTCCAAACTGCCTGGAGTGCAGCCTTTGTGATTTTCTGTAGTTTGCTGCGTCTGAGTTCTTATATTCTGGCAACATGACACTCAAAGGTAGAAAGAAAAAGAGGTAGTAGACTGGCACTTGCACACATAGCCCATTGCATGCCCATGTATTTGTTCCTGTAAGCCCTGCAACTGCACATTACTGACAGGACAGTGTTCATTGCTGGAGTAGTGGGAGTTGCGCAAACAAGGTGCTCTTGGACAAGGATTACACAGTATGACCTTGTTTGCACAGTTCATGTCATGTGCTATGTTATCTTTATTGTTTTATGACACTTTGTCTTGGGTGATGCGGGTGTTCCCACTTCACTGTGAGATTAGATTCTGAGTGCTCAGTCCAGTTAGTGTTGGAGCCTCTTTTTTCTCATCTGTGTCAAGTATCACAATCAATCACTTTGGTTTTATGGTTTCAGTATGCTGTCTGCTGTAGTGCAACATACTGTACCAGTGTGCATTTAATAATGCAGTGGAGGAAAGTCAGTGTTTTGGCGCATGTCTTTGCTAGCAAAAACTATGCCATAAGGTTAAAAAAAACTGTTAACAACAACACAGACGGCGGCTGAAGTTGTTAAATTGCAACACAAAATATACACCTACGCCACATCATAAATGTTACAATACGAAGAGTGGTTCGCACTTGTAAATTGGGCGGGTAAAAGAATAAATACTTGTTCATGCTTCTTTACAGGTGTGTGATGCTCATCTTCGCATCAGGGCACTTGACGCTACATTCCCAGGGTCTGTGCATGATTCCCTCGTGTGGCGGACATCACCGGTGCATCATGCACTGTGCAACCACAATTTTCTGCAATGTGGGGAATATCTACTAGGTATGTGAATTCTGGCACAAGGGCGAAATAGTTGGACTGAACAAATGTAAATCCAGTCAGTAGATCTCAGACAACAGTTGCATGTAGCTGGTTAAGCATATCTACAGTGAACACACTGTTGAGGCAATTTGCTTTCAAATTAATGCAAATCCAGGGTTTCCACATGTCAGCAGTAGTGTCAACGAAGGTGTTGCATTAGTGAAACTGCTATCGGTAAGGAAATCGGAGGGCAGGGAGAGTTTAGGCTTTCCTTCAAGGTATTTATAACAACATACATACATAATAACATATTAACATTAATAACACAGGATGCAGACCTGCTTATACCTGCATATCGAGTGAGTCAAAAAATAAGATATTTGTTCACGTTCCTTCACGGGTGAGCAATGCAATATACAGTAGTATCACAACTATGTAACAACATAAATATCACAACATGCAGATTTGCTTTTAATTGTAAACCGAGAGGGTGGAAAAATAAGGGATACTTCTTTATGCTGTACCTCAGAAAATGTGAGGTCACATATAGCTGAGGCTCTCCTTCAAAGCTGATATGTCTCCCGGTACATGTTACTATTTGTATACAGCAAACTTACACGCTGCCATATTGCCTGTATCATGGCTGATAACAATGACAGCAATAATTATTGTATCATAAATAGAGGCCTTTGTAATGAGGGGAGAAAAGTAATAAATGATGAAATAAATAATGGACTGAAAAATTCATGCACCCAAATTGCAGATGTTGCGCATTTTGAAAATGTCAGTCTTCATTGGCCTGCAGGTGATGGCGCCTACCCGCTGCAGCCATGGTTGGTCACACCCATTCCAGGATGTCACGCTCCTGGCAGTCCTGCTGCCAGGTTCAACAGTGCACATTCATCGCTGAGGTCTGTTGTCGAGCGCACGATTGGTGTCCCGGAGAGCCGGTTCAGGTGTCTACAACGGTACCGCGCACTGCACTACGAACCGGAGACTGCAGCGAAGATTGTTGCAGCTTGTGCAGTGTTGCACAATGTGTGCATATATTCACGGCTGCCTCAACTTGCCCCCCCGCCCTGACAACGGTGACCCTGATGATGACACAGACCTCTGTGATGACAACGGTGCCTTTCCTGCTCTATACCAGGCAGGTAGATATAAGCGTGACCAGCTGCTGCAGACATTTTTGTGCCAGCCTCGCCTGTAGACGCGTTTATGTGCAGCCGGCAGCTGCCTCGGCAGCACCAGCCGCCTCGCCTGCACCAGCCACCTCGCCAGCACCAGCCACCCTGCAAGCAAGGATTGGCATTATTGCATACTTTGTTTCATACGGCAACAAGTATGTTGCACTGTTTATTTTTAAGCTTTTGTTTAAAGTAAAAACTGAGTTCCAGCTATTTATTTAATATATTCGTGTCGCAGCATGTGCTGTGTTTCATCATACTGCGTAGTGTCTGTGAGCACAGAACGCTGTCTTCGCAGTATTTCTTAACTGAGGCACGAAGCCTCTGCTCACTTCTCATTGCATTGTCTTCATCAAGAGCATGTGCCCCCGCAAGGAATTCAGCTTCAGTGGTGCTGTACAAACGCAGTCTACAGTGTGCTGCTTCAAGCTGAGTGCTTCATGCGTGATATGTGTGGTGGTGCAGTGTTGTGAAAAGCTGCTACTGTGCACAGTGCTCTTTACAGTGGAATGTGCAGCATTTGGCGAAGTCCTGTCATAGTCGACATTGTGGCAGTGGTCGTCGTCGCCCTTGCACCTGCCATCATTGTAGTGTTAAAAGAGGTGGGCGTCGCCCACCATTGGAGCAAACTGTGGCCATGTGTGTGACCTTCTATCACGCCTATCCTACAGTCTGTGAAATGTGGGCTGTATGTTAATGCTATCTTCAGGACTTGTTTGTATGATGTGCCGTGTACTGTCAGTATGTATGCAGCATGCCAAGAGAGCAGTCTGTGCGTTCACCATCCACCTGCAAAAGAACTTAACTTTTTCCCTGTCCTCAGTGCCTCCAGTATGGAGCCTGTGTCGTGTGTGTTGTGTTTTGGCTACCATTCATTGGCAACCACTTGAGCATTATGTTACCTCTCTGGGCTGCAGCATCGCTGCAGGTCACAAGGTGCGCACAGTACGCAAGATGCAAGGTGGCAACGGTATCTCCCTGAGAGTGCAATTTCATCCAGTAGAGAAGTGTTTGCTCAAGACAGGAGAGGAAATGTTCGCTGCGCTTTTATCTAGTCATGAACTTAGTATAACATTGAACTCTGACTGATGTGCTTCGCATGAGAATCGTAGTTTTTTACACATCCTTAATGAGCAACCTTACATCTCGTTCCGTTTCCGCTTCACTGTCACGGGCAAGACACGTTATATCAGAGATGTAACGAGTTCTAAAGAGTTGCCAGCCTGTGCTGCAGAGTCGAATGGCATTACAGGTTCAGTATGAGCTCAGAAAGACATGTATACACAATTACTTGTGCATTGAAGGAAATGATGTTAAGGGCATACGTGTTTTTGATGAACACACGATGAACACAATGCCGTGAAAAGCAGTCATAGTGGTCCTTATATTCCATGCTGCATTTGCCACCTTTGCGTTGCTTCCAAACACTCTCATTGCAATTTTTGAGTGATTGGAGTGTCTTGGCTGCACTTACACAAACCTCACTTGCTGTATTGAGGCGTTGCCTACATTTTACTTGTATGTTAATGTGAAATTTTTTTGCTTCTGTTGATGACATGTGCCACCTGTGTATGGCACAATAGTGTCACCATTAAGTTCGTGGTTATAACCATATAATAATACATTGCCAACACCTCTGGTACACATTGTACTGTAGATTGAGTTGCCACCTGACTGGCTTTATCAGCATGCATGATATAGCATCTTAATGTGCCACTGCTCCCTCCTTTTCTTTTATCGCTTCAGACCATTCATTGTTATCCTTCGAGGACTGTCTCCTGTCACATATGCCAGCTATTATGTTTTTAATCCTTAAGTTATGAAATTTGGTTTTTATAGAAAGGAAAGACACAGTAACTATTCCACTTCCGGGAGGTCACCTCAACAGTGCTGTCGGCGAAGGGATGGAGGAGGAAATGAAAGCATGAAGAGAGAAAAAGGCACAGTAGCAGAGGTCCCTGTATTAATTTTGACTGCCTAGGGCTCCTGATCATGCACTGACATTGCATAGCTCATGGGTTTCTTCAGCGTTTTGCCTCCATCGAAATTCGACCGCTGTGACAGGTATTTAACCTGCATCCTAGAACTGAGGAGCCTAAAATACCTCTCCGTACAGTAGCCTGCACGACCTATCATGGCTTTTCTCACTACACTGCTCTGACTGCCAAGGTCGTGCTCTTTTCTGTTCCTCTGAACTCACCTTATGGATCGCCACCATTCTCACAGGGCGCCTGGTTGCGGCCCTGCAGTGTGCTGCTAATGTCACGCAGGGCCTGCACCAGCTGCTCGACGGCGTTGACCTGGCGGACCTGCAGGCTTTCAATCTTTTTTTTGCAAAGACAACAAGCGTTCTTTATCACCGTCCTGGGGGAAACACTGAACAAACATAGTCAATAATACTTTACCCCTGCCAGGTGGGCCCTGATGTGTGCCAGGTCTGTCGTCATCTGCCGGAGCTGCTGGTCCTGTATCGTGGCCAGGCGCCCTTGTTGTTCTATTAGGGCGGCGATCGCGTTGTGCCTTTGCTGTACACTGCCTGGGTGGTCTTGCTGGCGAGGTGGAAGTGCATGCGGCCTCCTGATTGAGCCACCTTGCTGGTGCGGTGCAGCTTGTATTGGTGGCGGTGCAGCTCGCGTACCTGGCTGGCCCTCGTTCTCTGCGTATGTGTAATTTCAGTTTGTTTTCCTGTAGTGAAACCACAAGACACCTCTGACTTGGAACATGCGTCACATTTCTGTTGCATTGTCTTATGCCTCACTTTACTGCAGGAGCATTTTTTGGGTCGTACATCTTTTTTCATTTCAGGTACCATACATTGAAATTTGGCACCATGTGTACAACACAATTTGGCCATAAATGCATAAAACTAATGTTATGACTGCAAAAACAGAAATGTTTTACTAAAAAATACAAGTTTGTTCAATGTAAATCAGCATATACATTAGCCAACTGACATAGTGATAGTTATGATCACATTTCCTGTAACAATGCTTAAAAGCTATGTCTCACCATGCTGCAACTAACTGTAACCTGCACCATGCTTAGAAAGCTGTTGTCTACTGAAGTACATGACAAACCTTGTACTGAGCAATAGTCATGCTCATCCATGGCTTCTGGCGCCTGTGGCGCTGGGCTCGGTGCCTGCGAGTGCATAAGATGAATACTCACAGTTCATTCATACTTCAGCGGCAACACAAGCATTGGTTTCTGGTTATGGTTTCAACGCTGTGCCATGCTATATTTAATTTTGAATAAAAATTATTTTATATATTTACGATTCCAGCTTCATTCTTTTTGAGACATCTTTTGCTGTGGCGTATTTTCAGAAGGATGTTACTAATTTACCTTGGTGATATAGGAACAAACGCTATGTCATTTTACGCACGGCCAGCACGTATGCTTGCGTCATTCTGTAATGCGCTTACAGAGTTGCCTTGCGATTTCAGCTCCTGCCTGATAGCAGCCACCGCTTGCTGTGGAAAGGTGCTGACATATCTTTGTGCAAGTTGGAAAAATTCTTTCATAGTTACTCACCGGTGAAACTGCGGCTGCTGGTGCCATGCCGAATACGGCCGGGGACCTGCACCCAACGGAGCAGTCTTCGCCAACGATTGCCAAAATGCGGGCATCACTTGGGCTCAGCACTGCCTCTGGGTTCGGCAGCCCCCCCGCCTGTAGTTCTGCATGAATAAAAGATATGGCTCTCATACCTAAAATGGAAGTGAGGCGGGAGAGTTATAAGCATTCCGAGAGGTCCGACTATTTCTTGACAAAATCTAGGACAAAAAGCTTGCAGCCTAATATGCCAAATGTATAGGTTGCCCTGCTGGATTACACAGAGTAAGATATTCCAATATGTCCAGTTTTGAACTATGTGTCTCTTAACGGGTCTCGTGCTGAAAGTCATGTATCGCAGCACTGGTTGTTCAGAAGCCGCCAGAGAGTGTGACGACGTTCGGTGCATCTGCGTATGTTGCACTGGGTAAGCACAAGTGCACAGCAGTACACTAGCCTTTGCACAGGCGCTCCTAACTGGACGAGCGGGCAAAATTCGCAAGCACCGAAGAGCACACACGTGATAGTGAAAGTGTAACCGTGCCATGCCGCGCACCGAAAGCAGATTGGCTCACCTGTGCTCTGCACCGACTAGCGAGCCTGCAGTTCGCGCTTGCCTCACCCGCTGCTGCCAGAAGCGCTTCCAACCTTCCGGCGAGCGCGTTGCCGGCCCCAGCCCGTTGAGGCACCGGTATTTTTGGCTCCTCAGTTCTAGGATGCAGGTTAAATACCTGTCACAGCGGTCGAATTTCGATGGAGGCAAAACGCCGAAGAAACCCATGAGCTATGCAGTGTCAGTGCATGATCAGGAGCCCTAGGCAGTCAAAATTATTACAGGGACCTCTGCTACTGTGCCTTTTTCTCTCTTCCTACTTTCATTTTCTCCTCCATCCCTTCGCCGACAGCACTGTTGAGGTGACCTCCCGGAAGTGGAATAGTTAGTGTCTTTCCTTTCTATAAAAACCAAATTTCATAGCTTAAGGTGTTAAAAAACATAATAGCTGGCATATGTGACAGGAGACAGTCCTCGAAGGATAACAATGAATGGTCTGAAGCGATAAAAGAAAAGGAGGGAGCAGTGGCACATTAAGATGCTATATCATGCATGCTGATAAAGCCAGTCAGGTGGCAACTCAATCTACAGTAAATGTGTACCAGAGGTGTTGGCATTGTATAAATGTGCCCTTAGGTTATAACCACGAACTTAATGGTGACACTACTGTGCCATACACAGGTGGCACATGTCATCAACAGAAGCAAAAAATTTTCACATTAACATACAAGTAAAATGTAGGCAACGCCTCAATACAGCAAGTGAGGTTTGTGTAAGTGCAGCCAAGACACTCCAATCACTCAAAAATTGCAATGAGAGTGTTTGGAAGCAACGCAAAGGTGGCAAATGCAGCATGGAATATAAGGGCCACTATGACTGCTTTTCACGGCATTGTATTCATCGTGTGTTCATCAAAAACACGTATGCCCTTAACATCATTTCCTTCAATGAACAAGTAATTGTGCATACATGTCTTTCTGAGCTCATACTGAACCTGTAATGCCATGCGACTCTGCAGCACAGGCTGGCAACTCTTTAGAACTCGTTACACCTCTGATATAACGTGTCTTGCCCGTGACAGTGAAGCGGTAACGGAACGAGATGCAAGGTTGCTCATTAAGGATGTGTAAAAAACTACGATTCTCATGCGAAGCACATCAGTCAGAGTTCAATGCTATACTAAGTTCATGACTAGATAAAAGCACAGCGAACATTTCCTCTCCTGTCTTGCGCAAACACTTCTCTACTGGATGAAATTGCACTCTCAGGGAGATACCGTTGCCACCTTGCATCTTGCGTACTGTGCGCACCTTGTGACCTGCAGCGATGCTGCAGCCCAGAGAGGTAACATAATGCTCAAGTGGTTGCCAATGAATGGTAGCCAAAACACAACACACACGACACAGGCTCCATACTGGAGGCACTGAGGACAGGGAAAAAGTTAAGTTCTTTTGCAGGTGGATGGTGAACGCACAGACTGCTCTCTTGGAATGCTGCATACATACTGACAGTACACGGCACAGCATACAAACAAGTCCTGAAGATAGCATTAACATACAGCCCACATTTCACAGACTGTAGGATAGGCGTGATACAAGGTCACACACATGGCCACAGTTTGCTCCAATGGTGGGCGACGCCCACCTTTTTTAACACTACAATGATGGCAGGTGCAAGGGCGACGACGACCACTGCCACAATGTCGACTATGACAGGACTTCGCCAAATGCTGCACATTCCACTGTAAAGAGCACTGTGCACAGTAGCAGCTTTTCACAACACTGCACCACCACACATAACTTCACGCATGAAGCACTCAGCTTGAAGCAGCACACTATAGACTGCGTTTGTACAGCACCACTGAAGCTGAATTCCTTGCGGGGGCACATCCTCTTGATGAAGACAATGCAATGAGAAGTGAGCAGAGGCTTCGTGCCTCAGTTAAGAAATACTGCGAAGACAGCGTTCTGTGCTCACAGACACAACGCAGTATGATGAAACACAGCACATGCGGCGGCACAAATATATTAAATATATAGCTGGAACTCAGTTTTCACTTTAAACAAAAGCTTAAAAATAAACAGTGCAACATACTTGTTCCCGTATGAAACAAAGTATGCAATAATGCCAATCCTTGCTTGCAGGGTGGCTGGTGCTGGCGAGGTGGCTGGTGCAGGCGAGGCGGCTGGTGCTGCCGAGGCAGCTGCTGGCTGCACATAAACGTGTCTACAGGCGAGGCTGGCACAAAAATGTCTGCAGCAGCTGGTCACGCTTATATCTACCTATCAACATTGACCCAAAAATATGTGTTATGTCACTGTAATTCCTCAGCAGTGCTCTACAGTTCCATAGAGCCACAAAGGTCATATGTTTGTGTTTTCTGGGTAATCATGAAACGGAAGGAATTTAGTTATCTGGGCCCGTTATCGGGGCTCTGTCCTTTTTTCACTCGAGAGATCTGTTCCACCGCTGCAAAGCAGGCGGAGTGAGAGTTACATCCAGAGGTGGTGGGGGACCGCGAAGCAGCGAATGTGTTAGTTTTAGGCCTTTCCCGGCAGGGGGAAATCCTGCGGGGCACCGACACGTGGGCCGGAGCTCCCTGCTTTGGCGATGGCAGAACAGTTTGGGGTGAGTGGCAGTGCCGGGGACACGAAAGAACAGCACACGACAAAACAGCATGCGATGAAACAGCGCAGGGAAGAAACAGCGCAGCAACAAAATAGCGCAGGGAAAAAAGAGCATGGCGACAAAACAGCATGCGTCAAAACGGAACGCCGGACAAAACGGCGCAGCGACAGAACGGCACAGCGACAAAACAGCACGACGACAGAAAAGCGCAGCGCAGTGCGGTGCAGCGCTGAAGAGGCTGCTGCAGTGGTCGAGTGCTCCAAGGCAGCGCAGCGGAAAGCGTGGCTGTTTGTAGCTTTTTATTTTAAGCGAGAAAATAATAAAATGAGTTGCATTCGACTGTAAAAGGCGAGCTCGTCCCTTAAACTACGGTTGCAGTAAGCGCCTTGTCCGTGTTCCTTCTTTGTTCGTCCTGCCTACTCCTGCGCCTTGTATCGTCGAGTCATGCACCAACTCGCCCAGCAGTCGATTTTTCTGAACTTTGACGATGAGCCTAAACAATAGTGTAATGATCCTTTTGAGACAGGTGAAGGCTTGATGTGATGAATTGCCCGTATTCCGTTCAAAGGCAGTGCGCTTTCTAACCGTCGAGTCAGTCAAACTTTTTTTCTTGAATAAGTTCTTCTGGCATCCAGAGGGCTACGGCAGACTTTATAGTTTTCTCCGTCCTGTAAGTAGCTCATAAGGAGTCAGTACCTGTCCTCTCTATGGCCTCTAAATACTGGTTCTTGCTGCGCAGCACCTTCGTCTGCTGCAAAAGGAGGTGTAAAATGGCCATCTCGTTCGGTTCTACTTTTTTCCGCCCATGGGCACAATCAAACCACGGCCGCTGGATCTCCCGTGGCCAAACTCACGAAAAGCACAACTCCGATTCGCTCACAGAATGCGGCACGATCTCTTGGGGCGGCTTTCACTCTCCTTGTTATCAGAACGCAAATTGTGCTTCCTGGCAGGAGGGCAGAGCAGTACTGTTGGCCTGGTGGAACACTAGCCAGTCTGCTTGTGCTCGGATCTAAAGCGGCACCTGCATTTCACAGTGCTTCTCGCAGCTGCGGGGTGGGGAGCGTGGCTGCAGTGCTCTTTTGTCCGCATCTCCCGTTATCCTGATGCTCCGGCTACGTGGCCGCTTCATTTTCGTTTTTCTGTAACCGTGCCCTTGAGCATATTTCTGCATTGCCGAAACTGGCAGCCTCCAATCCCAGTGCAGTGGGGAGCTGGTTCTGTGTATGTTCGCAGCCGGCGGCGAAATGTACTGCAATGAAGAGCAGGTACAGGGCAACGCCGGAATCAGACGCGGGGACGCAGCATTAAAAATTATTCCTTCCCTTAAAAAAAAAAGTGTTCTGGAAATAAAAGCAATGAATCGTGCTGTTCTACGCACCAACTTCCATATTTTGACGAACACCTCACTGCGAAAATTAGGCCTGAATATGGCGCAAGAAGCAAATTTTCTCAAATTTCGAATTTCTAATCTGACACGACTTATGTTTCCTGATGTTTGAAACAATTTTCTCGGCTTCTTTGCCTTTTGAACAACCAGAGAAAATACTTGGAATGACTACTGTGGCATGATAAATTTTTCTAAATATTTCAAAATCCCACTGTTGTGTACCTTTCACGCACGGCTCGCAAAACAGCTGGAATAATGTTTGTCATAGTAGCGCAATAAACCATGACCTTGTTCGCAGGAATCGAAGGGTGCATCACGATCTTCTGGAATTCTCTTGATGTTCTTGAATTACTCAATACCTTTATTGCTAATTATTATGAATTATAATTATAAAATAATATTAAGACAAGCGGAATTTAACAATTACGCCTATGACAGAATTTCGCACAATGCTTTACTAAAATATCCGTCTACGTACGCTGCTGATTTACTGATGAATTTCTATACGTCCCAAAGTGACATTGTGGGCTACAAGATACGCCAAACGACGGCGCTCATTCTTAATTAGTTTGTCGCCGTTGTGTGGCCTAGTGGGCAGCTGTATCGGGAAAGGCAAGACGGGTTTCCACAAATAGACTAGTGGTACTAGTAAGTAGATTTATAAACAAGAATGGGCATGAACCCGTCAATCGGCACCAACTCGGCCACTATCAGTGAAGCGTGCAAATAAAAGAGAGAGAGAGCGGAATCAAGAAAAATGACGATGTAAAGAATAAATGCGTGTCAAACCCACGGCATGCTTCAGGTCTGCGGCGAGAAACCAACACGACGGCTAATAGAAGTAGGAGCTTGTAGAAAACATTTATTTCGCGAGAAGCTCGCACTGTAGAGGTTTACGACTCGTAAGCAAACCGACAGCCTAGCATAATATCTATTAAAGGCGTCGTTGAGTAGTTTGCCAGGACTCCTTGCAGGCGCTCAGCGATGTTAGCATAGGCTGCCCTTTGGGGAACTGCAATCCCACGTCTAGCCTCCGCCTGCTTTTGCTCCGTTAGGGACTGCTCCTGCGTCAGGGCCGCAATGAGGCGGTAGGGGTCTGGGTGTCGGAAACCTAGCGATTGCTGCAGGCGGTTGTGGCATGCTTCAGCAGACCATCCAGCACGGGGTCGTGGCAGCTACAAAGTGGGCGCAAACGGGCTGTCCTTCCGCGTTCGATTTCGTCCACATGGGACAGCTACGTATGTCCGCCAAAATAGTCAAAAACTTCTGACTCTTGGTGGTCCAGGACTTGCACATGGTCCTGAAGCTCTTCGTAGAGTGGAAAATTTGGAAGCCCATTATTAATTAAAACGAAAACAAATGCACACCCTACAACTGCACTTACGGGAGACATTCCCTTCATTTATTTTTACCATTGTTCTAAATGCTTCGCCTTAAGCACATTTTTAAGCGTATGAAGGCAGAACTGCATTCTTTCACATATGCAAAGTCGGCGGTTTAGCGAACATTTTCGGGCGTCGAACGCGTGTGCATTGGAGGTAGGAGGTAATTACCTTAACTTCTTAACAAATACTTGAACGAAACATGGGCTGCAAGAGCCCAACTCACCTTTGGCAACATCTTCCGGTCTCAGGAAACTCAACGCTGGAAGTAGCTGCACTGCTTCACGGAAGTAGGAGTCAGTAGCGTACTTTCGGATAAGGCCGATCTCTCGGACCTTCCTTCGGACAGACTGCTTGCTCGAAATCTGTGAGCAAACTCATTAGGGACAGAGCCGGCTCGAGTTCCAGCATTTTCTTGAGCACCCGTGTATAGGTTGCTGTCGTTTTCCTCTTTAGCAGACAATACACCATTCGCAGCACCCTGCCAGACTGCAGAGCGTGAATGGTGTACAGCTGATAAAACACAGCTGGCGCCACTGAAAATGTTCCATCCGCGAACCAGTGTGGACAGGAGGCCAGGTTTTCAAGGTTTTCCTTCGTTCCAAGAAGAATGAGTCTCTCTGGGTCTCCCGGTCCACCATCGAAGAGCAGAAAATTGTCACCTCTGGCCAACTGCACGAGTTCTCTATCTAATACGATGTCTGCGATGGACCGAGGCGTGGACGGCAGAGCCTTGGAAATTTTCCGTTGCCTTTGATTCGTCCTCGTCATCGATGCTATTGAAGGCAGTGCTGACCTCTGAAATTCTGCAGTGCATAAAAAGAGATGGCAGAAATGATGAATAAGCGACGTTGTATTTATTTTTGTCTGCATTCAAAAGTAGATCAGAAAAACAGCATTGCATTATACTCGTACCTGAGGAACGTACCTGAGACGATGTGGGATACACTGGTATTCCCTCCTCGTCCCCCGCGCCAGCGGCGACCGTGACTTACACGGGCGCGCTGGCCACCAGGAATGTCGAGAGAAGGCACCCCCGCGAACTGCTCATTTCAGCCCCAGCACTGACGTGACGTCACGACAGCGAGCTGCCTTCTGCGGAGAGGGTAGCACGCCTAAGCTTGACGGCAACGATTTTCTGCCAGGGAGGCAATGCCCGAAGAGATAAAAGGGGGGAAAGCGCGGCGGGAAGCGACTCTCGCTGCCGGACCTTACCTAAGTGCCCCACGGACCCCTTTCGCTGCCCGCCGGCCCCCGAACACCAACGCCGGTCGACGTCAACGACTTGGTGAGCTACTGAACATCTATTTTACGGATAGAACATTCTTCCGCAGTGTGCTTTACCTCGCGTTAGGATAATAAACTATTTCCTAGCGTGCCCTGCCGTTGCCTATTTCGTCCGGACCTGCCGTGGCTGCGACTCTGCGCCACGGGTTGGGGAAACGTGTTGCGTACTTGAATAACGCCTGCGTGTAGCTTGCACAGAAGCTCGCCTTCCCGGCCGGCTGGACGTAGAGTGACCCCATATCTTGTCGCCAGAACGGGGGGCGAACTAGGCTATTGAGCAGTGACCTTTGTTGGAGCAAACGACTACCGTCTCCCTAACAAAGGATGGCAGCCGACAGGAGTGACTTGCAGTCTTTGTTTATGCTGTCAGAGCCAGCGGCACATAACCAGGGCTCCCTACTTGACGCGCCGTTGGAAGGGTTTGAATTAGTGAATCTTGGGCGTTCCACGCGGAATATCCGAGTAACATCCCCTGACGCATTGGCAGGGCTTAGGCCTGGCATGGGGGGCTCCACATCGGGCGCCTCGCCGCTCCGCGGCGCGAACAATGAGGCACCTAGGCCTCATCATTCGACGCCATCAGCGGCTGCGCCTAAATCCGGGGGCGTTAGTCCGCAATCATCCGAGGTGCTCTTGCAGAATGCATGATGCAGAGCCTAGCGGGTATTTTGCAAAACAATTTTGCAAGCCCCGGCCCAGTCACCAGGTGTTAGGATAGACTTGCCTACCTACACGGGGTATCACGACACTACGGGAGCAAATGACTACCTCGACCGTCAGCTGCAATATTAGCAAGTGACAGGAATCGCAGACGCCGAAATGCTCGCGCGTGTTGTGCCTGCTTCTTTGACGGAGCAAGCGGCCCGCTGGTACCGACTAGCCGGCCACCGAGCGAGGACAATGGAGGAGTTTTGCGCAAGCTTCCGCGACGAATTCCTTCCCGCGAACTATGAGTGGCGTTTGAGGAGAGAGCTGGAGCTCCGAACCCAGCACCCCGACGAGTCTCTGTTAGAGTACGTCCGAGCGATGGACGAACTTTATCGCCTCGCTGACCCTCGCGCCACGAACACGGAGAAAGTTGAGCGTGTCACGAGACAAGCGCACCCGACTTTCACGGCCTACCTGAGAGGAGTCAGGTTCAGAGATTTGGATGAGCTGGCAGCTGAGGCGAAGCGCATTCAGGGAGACATCCTGTCTGCGCGAGCGTATCGGCCGCCCCCCACCCGCATCGCTGTCACTTGAGCCGCGCTGCGCGTGGAATGGCAGCTCAGCGCACAGTCCATCTAGAGCTGAAGCGTCAGCAGTTTGCTGACGAGCGTGTCCCAAGGGGTTGGGAGTTGTCCGACCGCGCTTTGGACCCATTCACCTACGCGTTGCGTACAGCACACGCTGCCGCAGAGCGGAACGAACCGAGGCGAGATCGCGAGGCCGACACGCGGCCCCCGCCCTCCGCGCCGCGAGTTCGAGATGACCGACCGGAACGGGGCGACCAGCGCCTATCCCGTCGGGGCCCGGGCAACCGTTGCTACCGGTGCGACCAGCCAGGGCACTTCGCCCGCGAGTGTGGCCGCCCTCCCGCCCGTGACTAAACACGGTCGGGAAACGGCCAAAGCCGCCGGTGATCGACCTTCGATCCCGCGCGGCGTACACAGAAAACCCTGGTTTGCTAGCGCCTTTGGCATGTCGCGTAGGAAGTTCTGTTGACCTGTCAGCGCCGTTCATTGAGCTGACGATAGCTCGAAAGAAATTCACCGCGTTACTAGATACAGGAGCAAGCGCTTCTTTGTTCGGTGACGAGGTGTTAAACCATCTCCGCGAGAACAAAATCCGGCGGAGAGAGTGCGATACCACTTTTCGCCTCGCGAGCGGCAGAGCGCAATCAAGCGGTGCAGCTAGGATAGTGGTTCGCTGCGAAAGACGCGTGCGGCGGCAACGCTTCTTTCATCTTCCCTGTTTATCCGTTCCTGTAATTCTTGGACGAGTCTTCCTAGTCAAGACAAGTATTGTGATAGACATCAGCAGCGGAGGCTACAGGGATCGCACGTCAGGCGCCTTGAAGCCTTTCACGAAAGCGCCCGCGGCGTCGCAGACCATTCAGACTCCGAACGCGGCGCGAGCGGGGGGAGGCCGTGACAAATCCACCCCGCCAGCCCGAGAACCAGGAGGAGGCGAGCGGACCATCGCCGCTGAGGGAGAGGGCAGGGAGAAGGTTGCCGCGGTAGAAAGCTGCTCTGCCGCGCAGGGAAGGTCAGCACACCCCTTGTTGTCGGAAGTGAACAGCGTGACGGAGAGGGAGAAGGCACGTTTGTCATCGCTCCTCTACGAGTACAACGCGACATTAACTGACCGCCCGGGCCTCACTACCCTAGTCAGGCACCGAATAGACACGGGTGACGCACTGCCTTGGAAGTGCAATCCTAGACCAATTAGCTTGGCCAAGAGAAAAGCACTGGACAGCGCCTTAGACGAACTTATCGATACTGGCGTTGTTGAGAGGTCTAACAGCCCTTGGGGCTTCCCGGTAGTCTTGGTTCCAAAGAAAGACGATACATATCGACTTTGCGTGGACTACCGCAAGGTCAATGAGGTTACGAGGAAAGACGCCTACCCTCTACCAACCATTTCTTCCTTAGTGTCCAACCTAGGTGGGGCGAAGTACTTCACAACGCTCGATGCTAGCCGCGGATACTTTCAGGTTGAAATGAATGAGCGGGACAAGGAGAAAACTGCTTTCACTTGTCACAGAGGCCTTTCCAGTTCAAGAGAATGTCTTTTGGCTTGGTAGGAGCACCCGCTACTTATCAGCGCCTAATGGACCGTGTTCTGGGAGATGCGAAGTGGCAACACGCGCTCGCGTACCTAGACGACATCGTGGTGTACTCGAAAACGTTCGAGGAACACCTGCGCCACTTGAGGGACGTCCTAGAGAGGCTGAGGTCCGCGGGAATCACTTTGAACCCGAAGAAGGCACAGATCGCCGCGACCCGAATAACACTGTTGGGGTTCACGATCGACAGAGGCCGCATTCTGCCGTGCGATGATAAGCTTGAGGCTTTGCTTAAGTTTCCGTCGCCCACAGATATAGCCGGTCTCAGGCGCTTCCTGGGAATGGCGAACTTTTATCGCCAGTTCATCCCAGATTGCGCAGCGCTGCAGGCGCCTTTGACAAAGCTTTTGAAGAAAGGCGAGCGCTGGAGTTGGGGTCACGAGCAAGAGGATGCACTGCGCAACCTCACCAAAGTGCTCGCTGACACGGCTAAGTTGCAGCTACTTGACCTAAACAGGGAGTTTGTGATTCAAACCGACGCAAGCGACCTGGGCTTAGGAGCAGTGTTGCTTCAGGAGCATGAAGGCGTTCTCCGTCCGGTAGCTTTCGCGAGCCGTTCGTTGACGCCGGCAGAGAGAAGCTACTCGGTGACAGAGAAGGAATGTCTCGCGATAGTTTTTGCTCTGCGTAAGTTCGACTACTACGTCGATGGGGTGGCATTTGTGATCGAGACGGATCACATGGCGCTCACCTGGCTGAGACGACTCAGCGAGCCGAGCGGCCGCCTAGCGCGTTGGTCCCTGTTGCTGCAGCGTTACGACTTCACCGTGCGCTATCTCAAAGGGAAAAACAACGCTGTGGCTGACGCACTCTCGCGAGCGCCTGTCCAGTGCGAGGAAGGTCACGCGACCGACCGCCCGACAGCCGGAGAGAACGAGGGACTGACCCGAGCCGTAGCCCATGTAAGAAACGCGGACCAACCGCTGATCCAGGGCGAGAGCGTGAACCACGTGGACTACGCGAGTTCCGTGGGGATCGTGTTCAGCAGAAAGGAGCTGCTCGAAGCTCAGCAGAAGGATCCGTTTTGTCGAAAGGTGTAGGATCCGTTTTGTCGAAAGGTGTTCGACGCGTTCCGGGAGCCGGAACCGGCCGGGACCAGCCGGAACCGGGAGCCGGCAGGGCCGCCGCGCACACGGAGACAGCTGGTTTTGCTGTCGGTGCGGAGCGCTCGGAAACAGCTGGTAGTGCTGTGAGCGCGATGGATTCGTATCTGCTGGATTCCGACGCCGTCCTGCTGAGGTATATCCCCTCCGAGAACGACACAAACGAGGCTTTCAAGGTGGTGATACCGCGAGTATTGATAGCAGCACTGTTACGCTACTTTCACGACTCGTGCATCGCTGGGCATGCAAGCGGCCACAAAACTTGCACTAAGTTGTGTCGCTTTGCTACCTGGCTTGGCATGAAAAGGGACGTAATACGCTACGCCCGCTCGTGCCATGTGTGCCAAAGTGCGAAGCCCCGAGGCGGACGACCACCCGGCCTCATGCACCCGATTAACAGCCAGACTCCCTGGCAAATCGCGGCGTGTGACATCATGGGACCGTATCCTATGACACCGAGTAGGAACAAGTTCCTGCTGGTGGTCACGGATCACTTCAGCAAGTGGGTTGAACTTTTCCCCCTTAGAAAGCTGACGGCACGAGTGATCATGGAGAAGCTGATAACGGACAACGCGTCCTACTTCACTGCGAAGGTGTTCGTTGATTCGTGCGCTGCACTCGGCATTAAGCACAAGAAAACGACCACCTGTCATGCTCAGTCGAACCCCACGGAACGAGTCAATCGCAACGTGAAGTACTTGCTTGTCGCGTGCTCTGAGAGGCACAAAGATTGGGACTCCTATCTGCCGGAGATCGCGTTTGCTTTACGTTCGACCGTTAACCGCTCGACTGGGTATGCGCCGTCTTCTCTCAATCTGGGTAGAGAGCTGCTAAATCCGATGGACCGGATTCTATCGGACAGCAGGAAGACGCCAGTCGCTTCGTCAGCACGAGCTCAGTACGCGACGCAGCTGCGTGCTAAGATGACGGAGGCCTTACGCAAGGCTCGCCGCAACCTGAGCACCGCTAGGGCACAGCAGAAAGCACAGTACGACCGCTTGCAGAGGGATGTTCACTACGAAGTGGGCGATCTGGTGCTTCGACGCCAGCACGTTCTCAGAGACGCTATCAAACAGTTTGCGGCCTCGTTGGCGCCGAAATGGATCGGGCCGTTCCGCGTGCGAGAGAAACTTTCCTCGCTCGTTTACAGGCTCGAGGACTTGCGGTCGAAACCGACAGGCGGACCGGTGCACGTATGCGACCTGAAACGCTACGTGCAGCGAGATGAGTGGGTAGAGGACACAGCCCGACCCGCGCCGCAGTCGGATAACGAGCGCTGCGATCAGCCGGCGAACCCCGCGTCCCGCTATAACTTGCACCCTAGGCAGAAACAGAATCTGCCTGCGCAGCCTAGAGCGAGGGCGCGATCCGGCAGGCAGTCTCGTTAGAAGCATGAACGTACGGGCCTGCTCATGCCGATCAATGGCATGCAAGACTGACTTGCGTTAACCCTCATGACTATCGTGAGGGTCGAACAGCCACGCAGCACGCGCTGCGGGAGTTGGCTGCATCTGTGTGGACCTTTTTCAGCGCAGATGGAAAAGAAGCAGGGCACATCAGAACGACACCGTTCCACTACCAACTACCAGCCACCATCCAGCTTCGGCAACGCGCCGCGCCCAAGGCTCGACGCTACACCCGCCCGCGACCTGCAGTCGCCACCCTGGCCACCCCTGCTACCTGTCACATCGCATCGGAGCTGCCCACCCGCCGACTATGCGCCACCGCCTGCGGGGCCCCATTACCACCGCAACCCTGGGTCCTCGCCTGCTGACCAGGTATGCCAGGGCAGCCCAACCGCGGCCTCAACCATAAATCGCTGCAGCCCTGGCCCCTGAAGCCACCTGACCCAGTACCTCAGGGGCGCAGCCATGGACCTGGCCTCCAAGCCATCGCAGCCGGCGCCAAGGAGGCGATCGACCGAATTCAACCGGAACGGCGCAGCCGCGCGCACTCGGGAGACCGAGACGGGGAGCAAGAGGCCGAACGTCATCGTGCGGGAGGCCAAGCCTTCGGAGCGAAGCAGCTGATCGGTGGGGGCGTGGCGCGGCCGTCAACTGATGCACCGGCTGGAGCCGAAGAACTTCCAACCTCGATCCCTGGATGGCGGAGAAGATCAAGTAATGTTGCCCCTGTTTCTGTGTTCGGGAGGCTTCTTAAGGAGGGGAGGATGTGGGATACACTGGTATCCCCTCCTCGTCCCTCGCGCCAGCGGCGACCGTGACTTACACGGGCGCGCTGGCCACCAGGAATGTGGAGAGAAGGCACCCCCGCGACTCTGCTCATTTTCGCCCCAGCACTGACGTGACGTCACGACAGCGCGCTGCCTTCTGCGGAGAGGGTAGCACGCCTAAGCTTGACGGCAACGATTTGCTGCCAGGGAGGCAATGCCCGAAGGGATAAAAGTGGGGAACGCGCGGCGGGAAGCGACTCTCGCTGCCGGACCTTACCTAATGTTGAATTCCAATGGCAGATCCGGATCAAGTTTTTCTGCTCGGTTTGGATCAATCGTATTCCAATGGCAAAATGGGAGCGCGATTTGTACCAATGGCAGATCGGGATCAGGCGTAGATCCCGGATCGCTCCGTGGAGCAGCGAATCTTGATCCGCCGAAATCGACGAATTTAGCCGGAAGCCCACGTGACGTTTTCTTTTCCCCCGCGTCTGCTTCCTGTCACGACCGACTGCGGCCGCATCCTTCCTGTCGTAACAACGTGGTGAGCCGGGCGAGCCGGTGACTTTCCAGTCAGCAATGGACGGCAGGAATCTTGCTTCGCGCCGTGCGGCACTAATTTTGCTTCATGGAAGTGACAGTTCTGACTCGGACACTGAAAGCTCCGAGTCCAGCAGTGAAGATTCGTCTGAAACGGACAGCGAGTGTGAAGCCGCTGTGTACAAAAGGGCATTTGATGAAATGTTCCGCTGCCTGCCAAGAGGCCTAAATTGGTTGGCTTCGTCGAGGACGTCGTTGGGCAGTACTCGGACGACGAGGTACCGTACAACTCATTGGTTCTTGTTTACAACCAAAAAGAAAAAAAGCCTTTTTCTGAGATCCTATGTTCTCTAGTTCCGCAGGCACTTTCGGCTGTCGCGGCCTGTAGCGGAGCAACTGATAGCAAGATTCGCTGCTTCACCTGCGTGTCCCTCAAGCAATCACGGCGGAGTGCCGGCAAAATCTGCCGAAACTCACGTGTTGGCTTTCATCTGGTGAGTTCACTCAAGTTTACGCACTGTTGCAAAAGGGTTGCAAGCCCCAAGGGTAGCGTTGGCCTGGCGGCCTGGGGCAAAGCTGGAAACATCCGAAGGTCCCGGCGAAGGATGAGTCGACTGGCAACAGAACAACTTGTTTATTCTGGCATCGCAAAAGATCAGCCGGTCAGGGCGACCACGTTACTCGAAGGAAGAAATCGGAGTCTCTCGTTGGCGTCCGGGGCAGCTCCCTTTATATACCCTCGGAGTCGAGGGCAAGAAGGAGCGGCTTGGGATGAGTCGCACAAGACGGCGACGCACGGACATGAACAGACGTGACGGGCGCGTCCGCCGGGCCGGCGCCGGTCAGACCTCCTCGCCTCCCAGTTGGGGAGCTCCTCTCCCCGGCTGCCGCGCTTTGACAAGCGTGGGCACCAGCATGCACACACACACACACACACGCACGCACGACGACACGTGGCACTGAAACCTGCCTGGACGCGCTTGGCGGGAGGCGTTGCGGCAGCGATGAACGAAGCCGCGGCATCCGTTGCATCCGCGCCGGCTATACCGCGCGTCGTAGGCGAGACGTAACAGACCGACCCGCCGGGAGAAGGAGATCCCGATGGTCAAGGGACTGCATCCGCTGTCCAGAGGGATGTCGCTCGATGATGCTCATAATCGAAACCGGTCGTCCCTCGACGTTGCTTGAGCGCAGCGCACAGAGAAGGCCTCGTTCTCATGTTCAGGATCACACAGGACACTGCAAAGTCACTTCGGGAGAGTTGCCATTTTTGGTGCTCGTTCCCAGCAAGCGTTAGAACTACGCCGAAACGCAACCGCTCAGTCAGCAAGCACGAGACAACCCTCACTAAGCTCTGCCAGGCTCTTTCCCCTTTTATACTACTGCCTAGTTCCTTACAGTAGTCAAGCAGCACTCAGAACGCGTCCACAAATTGGAAAATTGCACTAGAAAGCACATAATCACTTAGAAACACTAAACAAAAGCAATATGTTAAAAATCCTGCCTCAGGAAGAAAACATCAGTAACAAACAACTTTGAGGCGGATTCCTACGTTAGGGGCTTCGACTTAAGCCATCGGCGTTACCGTTGAGACTCCCCTTTTTGTAACGCACCTCAAAGGAATATTGTTGCAAAGCGAGGCTCCAGCGCAGGAGGCGGCCATTTTTGGGAGAGATGGTCTGCAGCCATTGGAGAGGGCAGTGATCCGTCTCAATGATAAACCTCGAGCCGGCTAGGTAGCATGACAATTTCTGAACGGCCCACACGAGACAGGCACACTCTTTCTCGGTGGCGCTGTACGCCTGCTCACGACAGGTCAGCTTACGACTAGCATACAGGACGGGGTGTTCCACTTCTCCATTGTCCCTTTGGCACAGTACAACGCCCATGCCTCGCTCACAAGCATCGCACTGAACAACGAACCCTTTTGTGTAGTCTGGCGATCGTAGCACAGGCTGGCTTGTTAGGGCGCTCTTTAAGGCGCTAAAAGCTCTTTCCTTTGTCTCGCTCCAGACGACTGTTTGGGGCTCTGTTTTTCTTAGAGCATCCGTCAGGAGAGCCGCGATATCGGAGTACCTGGGGATGTACCTCTGATAGTAGCCGGCGACACCTAAGAACGACCGAATATCGGTCTTCGTGCGCGGTTGCGGGAAGTCTCGCACAGCGGCCACCTTTATTTCAGAGGGGCGGCGACGACCCTGTCCAATCACGTGACCGAGGTAGGCAACCTCGGCCTGTGCTAATTGGCACTTGGGAGCCTTGACTGTCAAGCCCGCTTCGCGCAGGCGGCTTAGCACTGCCCGCAAGTGTGCCATATGCTCAGACCAGGATGCGGAGAATATCGCTACGTCGTCTAAATACGGTAAAGCAAATTCTTCCTGTCCCCGCAACACTTTGTCCATGAGGCTTGAAAAGCAGTATGGCGCGTTCTTCAAACCAAAACTCAAAACTTTAGGACGGAATGTTCCCATTGGTGAAATGAACGCCGCATACCTACTAGCCTCTTCTGTAAGTGGAACCTGCCAATAACCCCTGACAAGATCTAGGGTGGAAATAAACTGAGCGCTACTAACTTTCTCAAGGCGCTCCTCGATGTTAGGGATCGGATAAATTTGATCCTTAGTGATGGAATTAAGCCTGCGGTAGTCGACGCAAGGACGAGGTTCCTTGCCCGGTACCTCAACTAAAATCAAAGGGGAGGTATAATCACTCTCACCCGCCTCAATAACACCGAGCTGTAGCATTTTCTTTACCTCAGCCTCCATAATATCGCGCTGGCGGGGTGACACCCGGTACGCCTTGGATCGTACTGGCTCTGGGGAGGTAAGTTCTATATCATGAGTAAGGACAGAAGTCCTACCAGGCCTCTCAGAGAACTGACCTTGAAACTCTTGTAAGAGTTGGTGTAGTTCGGTTTTCTGCTCAGGCGACAGCGGTGCTTTACTGAGTAAGTCACTAATGACCTGATCAGTGTCTTCCCTGTTCGTCACTGAGTCTAGTCCCGGAAGCTCGACCGGAAGCTCTTCGGGAACGTTTACCATCATACACACCACTGCTTCCCGTTGTCTATAGGGTTTGAGCAGATTACAGTGGTAAACTTGCTGTGCTTTCCGCTTTCCTGGCAGACTCACCACGTAGTTAACATCCGACAGTTTTTGAACAATCCGTGCTGGGACCTCCCACTGCACGTCGAGTTTGTTTTTTAGCGATGTGCGCAATACCATTACCTCATCGCCCACCTCAAAACGACGGGCCCTGGCTGTCCGATCATAATAAACCTTGGCCCTCTGCTGGGCCTTTGCCATTGCTTCACCTGACAACTCCTGTGCCCTTCTTAAGCGTTCGAGGAGACTAAGCACGTACTCGACCACGACTGGGTCGTCGCCCCTGCCTTCCCACGAGTCTCGAAGCATGCGAAGCGGAGACCGCAGCGAGCGACCGTACACCAGCTCAGCTGGCGAAAACCCCGTAGCCGCATGCGGCGCGGTCCTTAATGCAAACATCACCCCAGGCAGACACAGCTCCCAATCACTTTGTTGCTGAAAACACAATGCTCTCAACACGCGCTTCATGACGGAGTGGAGCTTCTCCACGGAATTCGACTGTGGGTGGTACACTGAGCTGTGTAACAGCTTTACCCCACACCTTTCGAGAAAGGCTGTCGTCAAAGCGCTGGTAAACACTGTGCCCTGATCTGACTGGATTTCCGCAGGAAAACCAACTCGCGCAAATATGGACAGTAGTGCATTGACTATCTCAACTGAGCTGAGTTCTTTAAGCGGCACTGCTTCAGGGAACTTTGTCGCTGGGCAGATCACAGTCAAAATGTGTCTGTACCCCGTGGCTGTTACCGGCAGAGGTCCCACTGTATCAATAACGAGCCGTCTAAAATGCTCCGTAATGATAGGTACCAACTTCAACGGCGCCCTCGATTTGTCCCCTGGTTTGCCAACCCGCTGACAGGTGTCACATGTCCTCACAAAGTGTTCTACGTCACGAAAACACCCTGGCCAAGAGTACTCTTGCAAGAGACGGTCCTTAGTCTTCTTAACTCCTAGGTGACCGGACCACGAACCGCCATGCGACAAGCGCAACAGATCCTGACGGTAGCACTGAGGCACGATCAGCTGATCGAACTCGACTCCCCTGCGGTCTAGATACTTCCGGTACAAGACCCCACCTCTTTCCACAAAACGAACATTTTTCTTGGCGATACCTTCCTTGACATTGCAGCGCATGTTTTCTAGGCTGCCATCCTTTTTTTGCTCGGCTATCAAAGCCGACCGGCTGACTTTTAGCAACCTATTAAGTCCATCGGACGTAGGCGCGATGAGCAAATCTGCAGATAGCTCTTCTAACTTTCCCGTGTCGGGCGTTTCCTCTCCAGTACCTGGTGCCTTAAGCGCTACAGGCTCAATTTTATTCAGTTCGGACGTGCTCTGAATATCAGCTTGCTGCGCCTCCGACCCTTTCTCATTGTTCGACAACGTCGGCCCCGCAACTACCGCCTTTGCAGCGAGCTCCCGAACTCTCGATCTGGTTAAGGCCTGAACGCTAGCCTCACCAAACAAAAGACCCTTTTCGCGCAGGAGGTGATCGGACCGGTTCGAAAATAGGTACGGGTACTGGGGGGGCAGCATAGATGACACTGCGGCCTCCGTCTCAATTGCTCCGAAAGGTCCTTCAATAACCACTTTTTCTACGGGCAGACACACGCTGTGAGCTTCCACGGCTTGCTTGATCCATGCGCACTCGCCCGTGAACATATCGGGTTCTACAAAAGAGGGGTGAACTACATCCATTGTAGCTGCGGAATCACGAAGCACTCGGCACTCTTTCCCGTTCACGAGGAAGTCTCGCATGTAAGGCTCGAGAAGCTTCATGTTCTCGTCAGTGCTGCATAATGACAAAAACACGACTTTTGTTTTTGTTTCTGGACACTGCGCCGAAAAGTGACCCGGCTTCTGGCACGTATAACACACGCGCGCTTGCCTCGCCTCGAACCGCTTTCTGCGTTCGGCTTCGGCTGCCGCCGTCTCCTTACGTTCGGTCGGACTGCTTTCACTCGCATCCGCACTACGCGTGTCCCCCCTTGCTCTCATGGGTGTGAACTTCGGCCTCTCAGACTTGGAGCCAAATTCACCCTTTTGACCGTCCTTAGCTCCGCGAGCCCGACGCGTCACAAACTCCTCGGCTAGCTCGGCGGCTTTAGCCACTGTACTAACGTCTGGCCTATCCAAGACCCAGTACCGCACGTTCTCAGGTAACCGACTATAAAACTGTTCCAGCCCGAAACACTGCAGAATTTTCTCGTGGTCACCAAACGCTTTCTCTTCTTTGAGCCACTCCTGCATGTTTGACATAAGCCTGTAGGCAAACTCTGTATATGACTCACTTCTGCCTTTTTCATTTTCCCGAAACTTCCGACGGAACGCCTCCGCTGACAGCCTGTACTTTTTTAGCAGACTCGATTTCACTTGGTCGAAATCCTCTGCCTCCTCTCTCTTCAAGCGAGCGACTACGTCGGCCGCCTCGCCGGGTAACAAAGTGAGCAAGCGCTGTGGCCACGTTTCCCGAGAGAACCCCTGCTTCTCGCACGTTCGCTCAAAGTTAACCAGGAACAAACCAATGTCCTCTCCAAGCTTAAACGGCCGCATCAGGTCAGTCATTTTGAACGATACCCGTTCTCCTGCACCGTGTGCCGGACTTCCATTACGAGCGCGTTCCATCTCTACCTCGAGACGCTTCATTTCTAAAGCGTGGTCGCGCTCTTCTTTCTCTTTTTGCTCTTTACGTTCGCGCTCCTCTTTTTCTTTTTGTTCTTTACGTTCGCGCTCGTCTTTCTCTTTTTGTTCTTTACGTTCGCGCTCGTCTTTCTCTTTTTGTTCTTTACGTTCGCGCTCGTCTTTCTCTTTTTGCTCCCTCTCCTCAATGGTCTCAAGGCATTCCGACAGCTCGTCATCCTCAGCCTCCAACTCAAGAATAGCCCTTAGCAGTTCTGGTTTTCTGAGTTTGTCTGAGACATCCAGACCCAACTCTCTTGCAAGCTCCAGCAATTTCGGTTTGCGCAACGACTTCAAATCCATGGCTGCTCCGAATGCTGCTTTCTCTACTGCCTACTATTGTCTTGCCGCAAACTAACCCGGCAGCAACGACAACCACAATTACCAGCTCTGTTTCTGACACTTACAAAAGCCTGGCAAAACTCAGAAGAAGAAAGTCCCGCACTCACCAAACCTCGCAGCCAAGAATTCAGCGCAGTCGTTCCGCTGCAGGCAACCAGTCATCACACAGGGCTCGTTGCACTGCTCCCGGATGGTCGTTGTGCTGCTCAGCATACAGTTGACCGCATATCTTCGCTGCTGGCCTCCGTTGTCGCGATCTCACCGCTGGCAACCAGTTGTTGCAAAAGGGTTGCAAGCCCCAAGGGTAGCGTTGGCCTGGCGGCCTGGGGCAAAGCTGGAAACATCCGAAGGTCCCGGCAAAGGATGAGTCGACTGGCAACAGAACAACTTGTTTATTCTGGCATCGCAAAAGATCAGCCGGTCAGGGCGACCACGTTACTCGAAGGAAGAAATCGGAGTCTCTCGTTGGCGTCCGGGGCAGCTCCCTTTATATACCCTCGGAGTCGAGGGCAAGAAGGAGCGGCTTGGGATGAGTCGCACAAGACGGCGACGCACGGACATGAACAGACGTGACGGGCGCGTCCGCCGGGCCGGCGCCGGTCAGACCTCCTCGCCTCCCAGTTGGGGAGCTCCTCTCCCCGGCTGCCGCGCTTTGACAAGCGTGGGCACCAGCATGCACACACACACACACACGCACGCACGACGACACGTGGCACTGAAACCTGCCTGGACGCGCTTGGCGGGAGGCGTTGCGGCAGCGATGAACGAAGCCGCGGCATCCGTTGCATCCGCGCCGGCTATACCGCGCGTCGTAGGCGAGACGTAACAGCACTATGCTTGTTGTGCCCTTTTCTCGCGCTGGTTGTTGGCTTAAAAATACTGCGTTATTGCCTGATCGCGGAGATTGCTGTACGGTGAACCCAAGATGCGAGCGATAAGCGGACTGCACCTCGTCGGGAATGAGTTGCTCGCCGGCCAGAGTCTAGCGCTCCACGGCCGAGTCTGTCACCATGAGGGGACCGCTTCGGCCTACCACCGTTCTACCGTAAAGCAGTGGCCGGTCAAGAGATTTTTTTCCCTCCCTGGCGTCCCGCTCGCGTTGAGCACGAATGGCGTTGGCCGTTCTTTTCCTTCGTTAAGTGCTTTCACGCTTGCTGCATAATTGCATGCCCATTGGATCAGTGCGTAAGCATTGTTAATGTGTATACCATTCTTGTAACACCACCGCTCCTGTTCGCAGAAACTCCATATGCACTATATTTATACCAACTGGGATATCAAACGTTTGAGTGTTTAGTCTCGCGTTTAACTAGTGAAAACTAAAGAGCAGAATTCCATTTTGCTTTAATAAGTTGCATAGCAGAAGCATTGCATTCCAGCCTGGTATTCTATTGTTCTGTGCTAAATAATGTCATTCAATATCTATTTACAGGTATGCCGCCAATAAAACCAGCATGAGGGAAGTGGCAAGCCGCTTTGATTTATCGGAGAGGTCGGTACACAGAATCCTTATACGGGTGGCTGACTTCCTCGTAAGCCTGGCCCCATCTGTGGTGACGCTTCCTTCCGACATGGAAAAGCTGGCCAGTGAATTTCAGAAGGTTGGTATTAACATTTCTTAATACAAATTTGTCCTATACATTCCGATATACATTTGCAATAGAATGAGTTTCTGCATGGGTCAGTGGCTTCAACATTATTTCACTTTATTCCTGTCAGGTGTCTGGAATCCCAGGAGTTATTGGCTGCATAGCCGGCTCTTATGTCAAGATCCAGTGCCCAGACAACAAGGTCGCTTCCACCTATTGCAACAGGCACCATTACCTTTCATTAACTCTTCAAGCTGTTTGTGACCACAAAAGACGGTTTGTAGACACCTTCATTGGATGCTCCAGCAAAATTCACGATTCTCGAATCTTCAAACTTTCATCACTTCCGAACAAACTTCCCAGACTGTGCGAAGACAACACTTACCACCTGCTCGGAGATGCGGCTTATCCCCTCAGGCCATACCTTCTCACTCCCTTCAGAGAGTATGGGGCATTACCAAAGGCCCCCAAGGACTTCAACAAAAAATTTTCTGCAACAAGAGTTCTAATAGAGAACAGTTTTAGTAACCTAAAGAAAAGGTTCCGACAGCTGTTGTACCTTGAGCTCCGTACTCTAGAGTGGCTCAATAAGTTTATTATTGCCTGCTGTGTACTGCACAACTTGTGCATCGATTGTGGAGACTTGGAGCCAGATGAACCTAACGATTCTGTTACACCTCAAGACATCGAGTGGCATCAAGAGTCGTGCACCGATGACCTAGACGAGACTGCCGAAGAAGTTTTGCTGCGCAGATTGGGAGGAATTAAGCGGAACAAAGTTGTGGAAGTAGTGCTGCGAAAGCAGTAGTAGTGCACTAACAAGCACAGGTGTGTAAGAAGTGGAAATAAATAGCTTCCATTCTAATGGCTCTTTGCTGTTACATACAGTGCACTTTTTTTTGTCACTTAAAACAGTAGAACTATAGACTAAATACAAATTTATGAATGAGCACAGCAGTATGCTATGTAAGAGACGTTTGTTTGCAGGAAAAATTTGTTTTATTTACACATATTTACTGGAGATTTGGCAGGCTGGTTGGCTCTGCATGGTGAATATACAGCGCAATGCACAAGACAAGGAACAGGAACAGTGAAAGACATGCACGGGCGACCGTGTGTGTCTTTCACTGTTCCTGTCCCTTGCCTTGTGCCTTGCGCTGTATATTCACATTGCGTACATCACAACTGCTCCAAACTTCCTGTTCTACCCATCCTCCTCGGATAATCCGAATGCACGCATAAATAGCTTCATTTTTTCTTCATGCCGTGAAGCCCTTTCTTAGCTGTTCTTTGACTTCTTTTCTTTCTTCGTGCTGCACACGTCTCTGCTCTTCACGAGCAGTCTTCTGTTGTTCTGTTCTGTTTTGCAGCCGCTCCATTTCTTCAAAAAAATCTTCATCTCTTGAGCTCGTGCACTTGACGCTCGTGCAGTTTTTCCGCTTCCTTGGCCCTCGGAAGAACCTGCAGAGGAATGAGGCGTGATCGACTGTGAGTCCTCAAACACACTGGCGGGATCACTGGAAGGGCCAGCAATGTCTCCTTCGGCTGAGTATGTTGCTGTACTAGAGGGGGGTGTTTGTCTTGCCTTCTTCGATAATACACCGTAGCTATCGCGCAGCTCTGCTGGTTGCAAGCTGTCATCAAGCCAGCGTATTTTTTCGATTTCATCTTCAAAAGGCACAGGCGTTGGAGAGTTGCCCGACCTATTGTTCTGCGCTGTTGCGCTCCTCTTCCTCTTCATTACGGTCTTGTACCGAGTTATGCATTGCTCAGCTGTCCTCTCCACTCCAAGAGTTTCCTTTATATTTTCCGCAATTTTTAAAAACATTTCTTTTTGTTATGAAACTTCTTCATTGGCCCAACGCGTGATAAATATTGTTGATAATAGTCGAGCAGTAACTTTATTTCCCCTGTCGTCCACTCACAGCCATGGCCTGCAAACATGAAAAACACAGGAGTATAGTTTGTGTGTGGTATACATTGCAGTTCCTCCATAAAGTCGGCAATAAAATTCCAATAAGGAAGGGCACCACGCAGGGAGACACAATCTCATCAATGCTATTCACCGCCTGTTTACAGGAGGTATTTCGAGGCCTGGATTGGGGAACAGTTGGGGATAACAATTAATGGAACATACCTAAGTAATTGCAACTCGCTGATGACATTTCCAAGTCAATCAGGAGATGAACTGCAAAGCATGATTAATTAGTTAGACATGCAGAGCAGAAAGGTACGTTTTAAAAACAGCCTGCAGAAAACCAAGGTAATGTTCAACAGTCTCGCAAGATAGCAGCAGTTTGCTATTGGTAGCGAGGCACCGGAAGGGGTGGTCTACCTAAGACAGGTAGTGACCGCTGATCAGGATCATGAGGGGGAAATAACTATAAGAATGGGGTGGAGCACATATGGCAGGTTCTCTCAGATGATGAATGGCAGTTTACCAATATTTCTCAAAAGTATCCGACTCCTGTGTCTTACCAGTACTCACCTATGGGGCATAATTGTCGATGCAAAGGAAAGGGTTCAGCTTATGTTAAAGACAACGCAGCGAGCCATGGAAGGAAAAATGCTAGGTGTAACGTTAAGAGACCAGAAGCGGGCAGAGTGCGTGGGGATCAGACACAGGTTAATGACATCCTAGTCGAAATCAAGAGGAAGAAATGGACTTGGGCAGGGCATGCAATGCGAAGGCAAGATAACCGCTGGTCCTGAAGGGTAACGGAGTGGATTCAAAGAGAACGGAAGCGCAGTAGGGGGCGGCAGAAGGTTAGGTGGGCAGATGAGATTAATAGCTTGAATACGGTGGCCGCAGCTGGTAAAGAAGCGGGTTAATTGAACAGAAATGGGAGAGGCCTTTGCCCTGCAGTGGGCTATAGCCAGGCTGATGATGAAGATCCATCAAGGCACTCACTTACCACGGCAATGAGGTTTTGAGCCTTGAGATTGTTCTGCCAAACAAAAGAAGAATATGTACGAATCATGAATTCAAATGACATAATTACGAAGCACTAGATGTGCATGTAGTAAAATGGTATCTGCATAGTTTACTGCCACTTGAAGCCTTCCGCAATACATTGCACTTCAATCACCAGAGTATTTATTGCTCGCAACGAGAGGATAATCTCACCTTGACTAGGTGCTGCCCCAACCTGGCGGTCCGAGTCCGTAGGACAAACGCCAGATAGGCCTGAAATGCAATAATGTTCGAAATCAGTCAACGTGATGTCCAATTATATAATCTTAATTTCGCTGCAGCGTTACCCCAGATTGTTGAAACGCTTCGTTACGCGGCACACAGCTGCCTCCATGCAGAGCATACTGTGGTACAGCTCGCTGCAAGTGCAGGTTCTGCTTACCAAAATGCAGCCTGTATTATCCCTAACTTGTTTATTGAATACTTTGTCCCGCAACATAGAGGCGGTGGAGTGGAAAATACGAGCAGAACAGCGGGGCCCAAATATTCACTCAACTCGTGAGAATCACATGGATAGAAACGGTCGTCCTCGTGCTTTCCACGCTAATTAGAACTAATCAGTTCGTGAGTGATGAATGCTGATATTAAAAAGAAACTGCTTTTTACCCGCCGCGGTGGCTCAGTGGTTAGGGCGCTCGACTACTGATCCGGAGTTCCCGGGTTCGAACCCGACCGCGGCGGCTGCGTTTTTATGGAGGAAAAACGCTAAGGCGCCCGTGTGCAGTGCGATGCCAGTGCACGTTAAAGATCCCCAGGTGGTCGAAATTATTCCGGAGCCCTCCACTACGGCACCTATTCCTTTCTTCTTTCAGTCCCTCCTTTATCCTTCCCTTACGGCGCGGTTCAGGTGTTCAATGATATATGAGACAATGCGCCATTTCCTTTCCCCCAAAACCAATTATTATTATTGTGGTCGATACTCGTGACGTGTAGCGAGAAAATGCCAGGCCTTTTGCCGATAAACAACTGCAGCGGCGACTCCACGTTCGCTACTGCTCCGTGTTTACATCTGTGAGAGCCAGCGTAAATAGACCGTAAAATTAGTAAAATGAACACATACCTTGCGTTTCCGGCGCTCCGAACATCATGCTGTGCACTAGTTCTCGAACTGTTGGGCTCGCATCGAAAGAAAACTGGCTGGCGCGATTCGTCATTTCGGGCGATGCGTCCAGGAGCGCAAAAACGTGCGACGCACGTGGGAAAGGCAGGAAAAAAACAAACCGCGCATGGAATGCTGGGATCATCCGGATCCCAGCATGGAATGCTGGGAGTATCCGGATCCGGTCTTCTCTAGCGCCCTCTTCAGGGCTTTCTTTGCACCAAATGCTCCCGAGGGAGCACCCGCATTCCATTCTCAAAATGGGAGGTAGCGATCTCCAGTGGAGCTACGCGCTCCGTAGGTGATCCGACGGAGCGCTCCCGATCTGCCATTGGAATTCAACATAAGTGCCCCATGGACCCCTTTCGCTGCCCGCCGGCCCCCGAACACCAACGCCAGTCGACGTCAACGACTTTTTGAGCTACTGAACATCTATTTTACGGATAGAACATTCTTCCGCAGTGTGCTTTACCTCGCGTTAGGATAATAAACTATTTCCTAGCGTGCCCTGATGTTGCCTATTTCGTCCGGACCTGCCATGGCTGCGACTCTGCGCCACGGGTTGGGGAAACGTGTTGCGTACTTGAATAACGCCTGCGTGTAGCTTGCACGGAAGCTCGCCTTCCCGGCCGGCTGGACGTAGAGTGACCCCATAAGGAGGAATGACAACAAATGTAGAAGCACCAATTATATTGCAGTTTTTCACGCCTCACATGACCTACAGCCTCTGTTTAACGTCACAGTCATCGTTCAGCTGCTGAAACTGAAACAGCACGAGAAAGAAATTCAGTTATTCAGTTATAAATTATTTAGCAGCCGTAGGAGCATACCACGTAAAATCCATGTATAATAATGCCTTACACCTCATTACAAAAAAGATTGGTTTGGTTTATGGGGGTTTAACGTCCCAGAGCGACTCAGGCTGAGGAATTCTGTAGTGAAGGGCTCTCTGGAAATTTCGACCACATGGGGTTCTTTAACGTGCACTGACATCGCACAGTACACGGGCCTCTAGAATTTCGCCTCCATCAAAATTCGACCCCCACGGCCGGGATCGAACCCATGTCCTTCAGGTCAGCAGCTCCCTTAAAGAACACCAGGTGGTCAAAATTTCCGGAGCCCTTCACTACAGCGTCCCTCATAGCCTGAGTTGCTTTAGGACATTAAACCCCCATAAACCACAACCTTTCGGCAAATAACTGTCATCATTTCATTAAATAACACGTGCCATACCTTCTCTGCTTCTTCGACCTACACATGGAAGAATTGAGTGACTGTTTGAGGCGTCATAATGAAAACCGAAGCGGTCAAGTCCAGTTGCATGGGCAGCATTTCAGCGCTAATTCGTAAGTAGCCTGTGTGTATACATGCAACAATTTTTTTTTCTGTGAAACGACGATTTCCTAGAGCAGGTTGATGGTAAGACTTCTTTGCGATTTGCTGCTTGAAAATTCTAAGTGTTTCAGGATTTTGGTGCTCGTTGGCGTCGGCAGCATGCAGTTGACTGCAATTTCGTGACAACAGCAAGGCTATCATTCGGGCCTGCACTCGACCATTCGTTTTGGAAGCGGACAGTGCCAAGCTGCATTTGAACCATCTGAACTGACACTGCATGCTACCGGCACCACCGTGGAACTTCACAGAACTAGTGCAGAGAGTGCAGCCAAATCAAAGAAACCTATCATGACCACAATCTTAACTAAGTGGTAGTTTGGGTTTGTTGGTATAGCATATCAGAAGACATAGCGCAGCACAACGGGACAAAGAAAAGGAGCACACAATACGAGAACTTATCCTGTATGCTCCTTTTCTCTGTCCCATTGTGCTGTACTATGTCTTTTTCTAATATCACCACAATGACCTGTCACACACTACAACAGTGCCTTGTGAGCTTTATGAACCTCACAAGCTTCCAAACAAAGGAAATCATGCACATTGTCCACAGTGTTCATCTCTTAAAGGCCTTTTTACAACATCAGCTGTAAAAAGGTCTTAAGATTAGAGGCCTTAAAAGGAAGCATGCTTTTCCAGTTGCCTCCATGATAGTTGGCCACCTAAGTGCAACGACCTTTCCCACGTAAAACAGATGTTCGGTGCAGGTGGTACGGCACTCATTTTAAAATCATCACAGAAGCTGGAGGGCTCACCTTGTGGCGCCTTAAAGCCTTTGCTGCCTCAGCATTTTAACGTCCTATTTGTTCAGCCTCTGCGCCAGCAAGTGAACGCCGGACTCGAAGCAGGAATCGGGAAGGCCCGTGCATACCAGAAAACTGCCTGCAAGCTTTTCAAGTGCTGTCGTCTGAAATAAATATGAATTTAAAAGAAGAACATGTTTCCCTCTGCAGACACCAAAGTGTAATCGCTTATCTCGCCACAAGTTTTGCACCTGTTTTAGAAAGCGAATGAGCCCCTTGCAAAAATACGCCACCTGTGGGAGACCACCGGAACCATAGCGCGCCGGCGCCATGTTGGGGGAAGACCGCAAAGACGCCCGATTCAGTCGCCGCACGAATTTACCGCGGTACGCCGTACTAGCCTGCCTAAAACACTGGCAGTACTGATTCTGACGTCATCTGAAGCACTTCAGGATGGTGAACTCCTGCTGTGCTCCACAATGCCACCAACACGGATATCGCGACGCGAATGGCGGAAAGGTATGTACTTAAGTACGTACTGTAAGCAGTACGTCCACAGTGGATGCAAGTTTTCTGGTACGCGCTTTGTCGCGGACCATGAATTCAACTTTTTTTTTCCTAATCGACTGTATTTTGTTCCTGAAGTATGTATTTCGAAAAGGACGCAGTTTATCGCATGCAGACGAAATGCTCCGTCTACTGCGCCTGCTCCGCGAAGGCGCCGCAGCACACGATAACCCGACTACGCAGGAACGTTATCTTTTAGAAACGATGTGGTGAATACCGACAGCCTCCCAGCTTGATAGATAGTTCCGATTTTGTGTAAAATGCGCTGACAAAATGCGTCGTTCGCTTGTGCAGCCGAGTGAACGACGGTGTTGATGGAGGCGGTCGAATCTAGGCGGCGTGCCCACACCTACTCGTGCACTTTGCATTCGTTGGCTGCACGAGTATGCGCTATGGTAGGATGTGAGCTTTCGTATTTCCTATGATTTAGTGCCCCGGAGCTCCATGAGAGAAGAGATTCCCTGTTGGTGATACATTTAGACCAAAGCTTAGAATACAGTTTCTCACTAGCATCTCACAATACGCTTGTTTGCGTCGTTCTCGCTTATAAATTCGGTCGCCAGACGAAGTATAATACAGGCCACCTCGCCATCTGCAGCAGTGTGCTTTGACAAAACACCGCTACGACACATGTGCTCGCGCGAGCGATTTCATTTGGTTCGCTTGTAACACAGCGAACCTTTTTAAAACCAAAGCACTGGAGAATATAACACAGAAAACCACCTTTTTATTGAAGTACTCACTGACTAAAAAAAACACACAGGGAGTGAGTTTATGCAAAATTTTATTTGTGACATTGATCAACTCAATCAGTAGAGTAACCATTTTTACATTTAGGATAACAGACTAGAAATTAGCAAAAAAAACAGTCATCATGCTGTCAATGCCAATTACATCTTTTGCAGGTGTCTTATCACAAGTTTCCCAGACAGTCTACAGCTCAAGAAGTGGATTATTCCTATAAAGAGAGACCCAGGTGCTAATTTTGTAATTGACCAATCAACTAAAGTATGCAGCAAACATTTCAAGCTAGATGACTTCGTCAGCAATGTAGCAAGTGGAAGACGTTTCTTCAAAGAAAATGCTGTTCCGTCACAGTTCCCATTTTCGAAACCGGTGACCAAACGTCGACCACCAAACCAGAGACTAACACACTGCATCAACAGGACTCCAACAACCAACACAAGCACAGCAGAGTCTGGAGAAACATCTCACCAATGCAGCACTCAAGATGACGAGCCTCCTGCAAGCCCCAACATTGCAGTTTACGACTACCAGCCCACAGACTTGGCAGACCAACCAGACTCTCCTACTGAGAAGCAATTTGAGCTCCAAGACTGTTCTGTGAGCACTAACGTGAAGGCAGAGCTTCAGGCCAAATATCAGGAACTTAATAGCCTCTGTACTTATGTACCAAATCTGAGAAGTTCTGTACAGAAGTTAAAAGATGACCTTGAAATAGAAAAACAGAAGAATGCCGAGCTTGCAGCACACAATGGAAATCTCCAGCAACAGCTTGCGGTGACCACTCAGCAGCTGCAAGAAGCACAAGCTGTAAATGAAAAACAGCAACAGAGGGTGTTCTCACTAGACAAATTCAAGAATGACGATTGCAGCATGCAGTTTTACACAGGGCTGCTCAACTACCAGGATTTCCAGAAGCTGCTGCTGCTGTTAAATACAGGCGAAAATGCATGTAATGTGTATAGCAAGAAACATTGCCTGCCCAATGATGATGCCAGAGGTCGACCTCGCAAGCTTTCACAAGAGGAAGAGCTATTTCTGACACTGGTTAAGCTCAGAACACGATTCTTTCACCCGCACCTTGGCCACATTTTTGGTATCTCGCCTAGTACAGTGTCGAGGATATTCTCTAGTTGGGTGAGCTTTATGTATGTCCAGCTAGGGAAATTACCTTTGTGGGCGCCCAGAAGTGTGATCAACTGCAATATGCCTGCTGTGTTCCGAGAGCTCTACCTCTCCACAAGAGTGATTATTGATGCCACAGAGATTAGGTGCGAGGTACCTAGCTGTCTTGTAATGCAGTCAGGTACATATTCAAATTATAAATCAGCCAACACTTTCAAGGCACTTGTTGGTGTATCACCAGATGGTCTGCTGACTTTCGCTTCAGAACTTTTCATGGGGTCACTCTCCGACAGAGAAATTGTGATTCGAAGTGGATTTCTAAACCAGACATTTTCTTCTGGAGACACTGTCATGGCTGACAAGGGTTTCAAAATCAGGGACCTGCTTGAAGAAAAAAAAGTTGGAATCAACATGCCACTATTTCTCAGACAGTACCAGTTCGAAAAAGAGGACATGCAGGAAACGCAAGATATCGCATCTTGTCGAATCCATGTAGAGCGACGAATACAACGCATCAAGTGCTATCACATCATTGACCGCCCCATACCACTGTCTCTTGGCCCGCTTATTAACCAGATATGGTCAGTCTGTGCGTGCTCAGCAACATGCAAAGCCCTTTAATTCTAGAATCCGAATAGAAACATTTTTCAACTTGTGTGGTCTGCTGAATCAAGCCTTACATTTCATTGTCCTTGAGCTGCTTCGCCATAAAAGGCAACAGGGTGTTGAAATAAAAGCTGTTCAATACGGCTTCCATGTTGCTCCATTCTTCTTTACAGAAACGCAACCTCTGGACAATGAGGAAGTGCGGCCCGAACACTACGAAGTCTGCCCACTGTGTCTGGGTAACGCCCATCTGGCCGAGCACCTGCATATAGTGTTCATGCTCCTTCTTGAGTGTTGGCAGGCAGTTCTCGTCAAACTCGACGAAAAAGTACTTGAGACAGAAGGTCTTCTTTTGTAGCATCCTTCAGAGAATAGGGCCACTTCACTTCCACGGTACCCCACAGGAAGGGCTCACAGGGGTCAAAGGCAATTGCATCTGGTGATGCACCCAGCCATGGTTTTGTGGGGTTCACAAAGATTCCACAGTTAAATTTTTCAACAGGATGGCCTGCAGCGATCATGGTGTCCTTATATCGCAGGATTGCATCACTTTCATTCGCAATTCCATATCTGAAAAAAGGGGGAGGGGTAACGTTAGGAATGTGTTTTTTTTTCGGAGATGTATCTGTGTCAGTAGCAAATACACATACCTGATAGCCCTCACACGGGAAAGGTCCTTCATAGCTGTTAGGTTTGCTAGCCCTTTCTCCGTCCATTTTTTGCGGCTCATGACTACGCCAAAGTGCGACGCCGTCAATCGATGGCTGTGGGCGTGAAACCAAGCTGTGCTGTTCCTTTGTTTTCTGGAGGCCCTCTCCAGTTGTTGGGCTTCAGCAGGTGTAACAACTATCCCCTAAAAGGTGTATCAAAACAATGACTTAGCATGTGTTGCACAGATACTGTGTGCCACAAACAACATTAGAGGCCACATGTCAAACAGTTCGCGGCTTGTAACAGACATAAAGTCTTTACTGAAATGAACTAAACATACGAGTGATGCAAATACCTTAAGCACTGCCGCACTAGCTCCATCCACTGGGTAAGGAACCTGCCAAGGTGTCAGGCCACTGAAGCACACAAAGGGTTCAGCTGTCTCCCACAGCTGTGGCTGCCTGCTTCTTAGGTTTTCTGACATAAGCACAGAAAACCCATGCGACACAAGCTACTGTTGGTAGCTCAGCAGACAACCTTTTATCCGCTTGCCGTATCTGGTTTCGACCACTTCACTGCAGTCGGCAGCTTGAAGCACACTAGCAAAATGTTGCATTCCACTCGATGTGTTCAAGGCATCAGCAAATGCTTTTATGCAATCTTCTTGCTGCTTCCGGCAGAAACACGCCAGCGCCTGTGGGTGTTTCTGCCGGCATCGCCTCGCTGGCCCCGCGGCCCAGACCGGCATGCTGCTCCATAAAACAGAGCATGGCTTCAAGTTGATCTGCTCTACAACGCGGGGTATAAACACCGCGCTGCTTACTGTTGGCCACGCTCGCGCCCGGAGGCTCCATGTTCGTCAGTAGCGCTCCGTAGCAGACGACAGCAGACGACTGCCAAAACAAACACTGCTCACGAGAGTTAAGTCGCAGACCCCCCCCCCCTTTTTTTAGTGTAGTAGCAAGTGTACAAAAATAAAAATTGAGTTGCATTTATTTCATTGCTCATTGCGAAATGCCTCTAGTTGTTGGATGAGCGTCATTTTTTAGCGCATCACGAAGCTGTCAAAATCATCGGCATTTTTTGTCACCAGAACCACTCATATACAACGGTGCGATGCTGGGGCCATGCAGCAAAATTCGTTTCCAGCGGCCGAGGCGTTGCTTAATGTGCTTTTTTCGTTTTTCGACCGTGGCACTTTGCAAGGCCCAGTTGCCAAGGGCAAGCATTACTCTGCCAGTGAAAGTGCGCGCCATTCGCTGCATATGCGTGTTCTCACCGAAGCCGCTGTGGTCTGTGTGTACGCACCGTTTGATCCTGTTTACAGCTGGTGCACAGTGAGTGCTGTTTAAGACGGCCTCGCAGCAGAATGACTATAATGACGCTCCCGGAACGTCGTTCTTTTTCGCACTTGGCGCCAACAGTAGCAGACGACATCGTTTGTGTTTATCCTTTTTTGTTTTATTCTTCACATTTCGTAACATCTTTCAGTGCTTACGTATCCTGGCACCGCCTTGATGGTTACGTCACGCCTACGTCACAATTTGAACAAAATGGCGAAATGTCGAGAATAGGGCACCAGAGGTCGAAATAACGCCAGCGTTATTTCAACCCATGAGGTCGCATCCGGTTTGAAGAAGAGACGTCACGTCCGCCAATTTTTTTTTTTGCTGTTTGAGCCATGTTTGAGCCGAGCCGAGCATTGCTTTCAGTACCGGTCGGCGGGACGGGCGTGCGATCGTGTTGCGCGTGAGTTATTTGTTCTTGCTACCTTTTAGCATGCACATACTGAGCAATTGCCTGTTATCTGACACTCGGCATTCCGTTGTCAACTTCCTTGCGCCCGAATAGTTTGTGTTAGCAGATAACCCAGGACAAGGACGGAGCCCGCTTGCCCGCCAGTGGGCCCAAAGGCCCAGAGGGAAAGACTCATCTGTTTTATCGTAAGTTCTGCTCAAAAGCTCTGTGCAGGTCTACGGAAAAGAGCAAGCGCTGAGCGTGTTTTTATACCTTTTGTCAGCCCAGCCCAACGTAACTCATGGTAACGCATAATTACCAGCTTTTTTTCGTGCTCCCGAAATAAGGCGGGAAACTTCTGACAACAGTCTAGTTGAACCACTAATAAAGCCGGTCGTGAGTTGAACTAACCGTTTGTGCGATGAGTTTTGTACGCGGTCCGATATTTTGTGGCCCCGCGGCTGAGAAAGTGTTGACTTAATTGCACTTTACAATTTTGTGCTCTTGTTACAATAGACCCCTTGCAAAAATACGTCACCTGCCGGTGAATTTCGGTTTCGGTTTCGGTTCGAAAAGCACGCTGGGAAGACATTCGCCATGTTAGGGGAAGCCGCCTGTCCGCCACAAGCTGACTACTGCTGTGATTATCTGTAGCCTGACTGCCTTTGTTCCGTTGGCGTGGGCACGCACCACTTGCTAAGCTGCGATTTTGCTGCTGTAGCCACCGTCGGTACAGAGGCATTGTTTGAACGGAAATGAGTGATATCGTGTATCCGGTGCGTTTATGGGAGAGCGACTTGACCAAGTTGCCGCCGCCGCTTTCGGAGGGCACACATCGATGCATACGTGTCGCGGTTGACAGCGACCACGAAATGTCAGCGGAAAGCATACAAGCTCGTCAACGAAAGCTACGTCGTCACGTCGTCTGTGTTAGCGAATTATTCCTGCGCAACGTAAGTAGCCATACTTCGTTTGGGCGCTTAATGTTATTAAACCGAACTGATTAAGCGCAAGCGCAGTGACGGAGAAAGGCGCCCGATGTGATGTGCTCGCTTTGTTTTACGCTGCCGGGTTGACGTGTAGGTCTGCCCCATTAAACTGATTTGCCTATTTTTATATGTACGCGCTGCTTCGAAAGATCGAATTAAATACACGTGCAATAAAGAACGCACGTTAGAATCTTGTGTTGACGTCTCGTGTTGCTCGTATTCGTGCTATCCTGTTTTGTGCATGTGTTCGCGTCGCGCACAGTGGCTTCGCAGTATTCCTTTCACTACGTAGATAAGACCTACTACTGCAGAGCGTTGCAACACCCAGATATTTATTCATTATAAAGTAAGACGGCGGTACTATTTCAGGGTTGCATACATTGCAATACACGGGATAAAGCAACCCGACAAGATGAGGGCGAAGTGACAGTGTTACGAAGCGCAGTGTCGCTTCTTCGTTTTCATCCTGCTGTGCTGTTCTCTCCCCTTAAAGACCCTTGGGGACGAGACTGCAGTGGTCATGCAACAAATGCTGATGCCAGTACTTTTGTCTTTATTTCAGCGACAATATGGTATTTGTGAAGGCCAACTGCCACAGAAGCCTGAGGAAGACGAAGCCACCGTATGCAGTTTCAGTGGCCTTGTCTCTGCAAGGTGACGTGCTTGGCGGACAATGTGAATGTGCTGCTGGAAAGTATGTGTGTAACCACTTACAAGCAGTGCTAATGATTGTCGCGCTGCTTCAGGAAAAAGGATTCTCTAAGGCACCAGCTCATATGTCATCCACTGATTTGCCTCAGCGGTGGCGAGTCCCAAGAACAAATCCATTACGAGGAACCAGTGTCCAAAAAATTGAGTGGCGAAAAGTTGCAGAAGGCGGGCAAGCTGTTCCCTGCAGCTCAAAGGTATACAGCGGTCATGCTGCAAGTGAGCCACTGGAGCAGCAAGAAGATTGCATAAAAGCATTTGCTGATGCCTTGAACACATCGAGTGGAATGCAACATTTTGCCAGTGTGCTTCAAGCTGCCGACTGCAGTGAAGTGGTCGAAACCAGATACGGCAAGCGGATAAAAGGTCTGCTGAGCTACCAACAGTCACTTGTGCCGCATGGGTTTTCTGTGCTTATGTCAGACAACCTAAGAAGCAGGCAGCCACAGCTGTGGGAGACAGCTGAACCCTTTGTGTGCTTCAGTGGCCTGACACCTTAGCAGGTTCCTTACCCAGTGGATGGAGCTACTGCGGCAGTGCTTAAGGTATTTGCATCACTCGTATGTTTAGTTCATTTCAGTAAAGACTTTGTCTGTTACAAGCCGCGAACTGTGACATGTGTCCTCTAATGTGGTTTGTGGCACACAGTATCTGTGCAACACATGCTAAGTCATTGTTTTTATACACCTTTTAGGGGATAGTTGTTACACCTGCTGAAGCCCAACAACTGGAGAGGGCCTCCAGAAAACAAAGGAACAGCACAGCTTGGTTTCACGCCCAAAGCCATCGATTGACGGCGTCGCACTTTGGCGTAGTCATGAGCCGCAAAAAATGGACGGAGAAAGGGCTAGCAAACCTAACAGCTATGAAGGACCTTTCCCGTGTGAGGGCTATCAGGTATGTGTATTTGCTACTGACACAGATACATCTCCGAAAAAAAAAACACATTCCTAACGTTACCCCCCCCTTTTTTCAGATATGGAATTGCGAATGAAAGTGATGCAATCCTGCGATATAAGGACACCATGATCGCTGCAGGCCATCCTGTTGAAAAATTTAACTGTGGAATCTTTGTGAACCCCACAAAACCATGGCTGGGTGCATCACCAGATGCAATTGCCTTTGACCCCTGTGAGCCCTTCCTGTGGGGTACCGTGGAAGTGAAGTGCCCCTATTCTCTGAAGGATGCTACAAAAGAAGACCTTCTGTCTCAAGACTTTTTCGTCGAGTTTGACGAGAACTGCCTGCCAACACTCAAGAAGGACCATGAACAATATATGCAGGTGCTCGGCCAGATGGGCGTTACCCAGACACAGTGGGCAGACTTCGTAGTGTTTGGGCCGCACTTCCTCATTGTCCAGAGGTTGCGTTTCTGTGAAGAATGGAGCAACATGGAAGCCGTATTGAACAGCTTTTATTTCAACACCCTGTTGCCTTTTATGGTGAAGCAGCTCAAGGACAATGAAATGTAAGGCTTGATTCAGCAGACCACACAAGTTGAAAAATGTTTCTATTCGGATTCTAGAATTAAAGGGCTTTGCATGTTGCTGAGCACTGCACAGACTGACCATATCTGGTTAATAAGCGGGCCAAGAGACAGTGGTATGGGGCGGTCAAAGATGTGATAGCACTTGATGCGTTGTATTCGTCGCTCTACATGGATTCGACAAGATGCGATATCTTGCGTTTCCTGCATGTCCTCTTTTTCGAACTGGTCCTGTCTGAGAAATAGTGGTATGTTGAGGCCAACTTTTTTTCTTCAAGCAGGTCCCTCAGGTGACAGTGTCTCCAGAAGAAAATGTCTGGTTTAGAAATCCACTTCGAATCACAATTTCTCTGTCGGAGAGTGACCCCATGAAAAGTTCTGAAGCGAAAGTCAGCAGACCATCTGGTGATACACCAACAAGTGCCTTGAAAGTGTTGGCTGATTTTTAATTTGAATATGTACCTGACTGCATTACAAGACAGCTAGGTACCTCGCACCTAATCTCTGTGGCATCAATAATCACTCTTGTGGAGGGGTAGAGCTCTCAGAACACAGCAGGCATATTGCATTTGATCACACTTCTGGGCGCCCACAAAGGTAGTTTCCCTAGCTGGACATACATAAAGCTCACCCAACTAGAGAATATCCTCGACACCGTACTAGGAGAGATACCAAAAATGTGGCCAAGGTGCGGGTGAAAGAATCGTATTCTGAGCTTAACCAGTGTCAGAAATAGCTCTTCCTCTTGTGAAAGCTTGCGAGGTCGACCTCTGGCATCATCATTGGGCAGGCAATGTTTCTTGCTATACACATTACATGCATTTTCGCCTGTATTTAACAGCAGCAGCAGCTTCTGGAAATCCTGGTAGTTGAGCAGCCCTGTGTAAAACTGCATGCTGCAATTGTCATTCTTGAATTTGTCTAGTGAGAACACCCTCTGTTGCTGTTTTTCATTTACAGCTTGTGCTTCTTGCAGCTGCTGAGTGGTCACCGCAAGCTGTTGCTGGAGATTTCCATTGTGTGCTGCAAGCTCGGCATTCTTCTGTTTTTCTATTTCAAGGTCATCTTTTAACTTCTGTACAGAACTTCTCAGATTTGTTACATAAGTACAGAGGCTATTAAGTTCCTGATATTTGGCCTGAAGCTCTGCCTTCACGTTAGTGCACACAGAACAGTCTTGGAGCTCAAATTGCTTCTCAGTAGGAGAGTCTGGTTGGTCTGCCAAGTCTGCGGGCTGGTAGTCGTAAACTGCAATGTTGGGGCTTGCAGGAGGCTCGTCATCTTGAGTGCTGCATTGGTGAGATGTTTCTCCAGACCCTGCTGTGCTTGAGTTGGTTGTTGGAGTCCTGTTGATGCAGTGTGTTAGTCTCTGCTTTGGTGGTCGACGTTTGGTCACCGGTTTCGAAAATGGGAACTGTGACGGAACAGCATTTTCTTTGAAGAAACGTCTTCCACTTGCTACATTGCTGACGAAGTCATCTAGCTTGAAATGTTTGCTGCATACTTTAGTTGATTGGTCAATTACAAAATTAGCACCTGGGTCTCTCTTTATAGGAATAATCCACTTCTTGAGCTGTAGACTGTCTCTGGGAAACTTGTGATAAGACACCTGCAAAAGATGTAATTGGCATTGACAGCATGATGACTGTTTTTTTTGCTAATTTCTAGTCTGTTATCCTAAATGTAAAAATGGTTACTCTACTGATTGAGTTGATCAATGTCACAAATAAAATTTTGCATAAACTCCCTCCCTGTGTGTTTTTTTTTAGTCAGTGAGAATTTCAATAAAAAGGTGGTTTTCTGTGTTATATTCTCCAGTGCTTTGGTTTTAAAAAGGTTCGCTGTGTTACAAGCGAACCAAATGAAATCGCTCGCGCGAGCACATGTGTCGTAGCGGTGTTTTGTCAAAGCACACTGCTGCAGATGGCGAGGTGGCCTGTATTATACTTCGTCTGGCGACCGAATTTATAAGCGAGAACGACGCAAACAAGCGTGTTGTGAGATGCTAGTGAGAAACTATTCTAAGCTTTGGTCTAAATGTATCACCAACAGGGTATCTCTTCTCTCATGGAGCTCCGGGGCACTAAATCATAGGCAATACGAAAGCTCACATCCTACCATAGCGCATACTCGTGCAGCCAACGAATGCAAAGTGCACGAGTAGGTGTGCGCACGCAGCTTAGATTCGACCGCCTCCATCAACACCGTCGTTCACTCGGCTGCACAAGCGAACGACGAATTTTGTCAGCGCATTTTACACAAAATCGGAACTATCTATCAAGCTGGGAGGCTGTCGGTATTCACCACATCGTTTCTAAAAGATAACGTTCCTGCGTAGTCGGGTTATCGTGTGCTGCGGCGCCTTCGCGGAGCAGGCGCAGTAGACGGCGCATTTCGTCTGTATGCGATAAATTGCGTCCTTTTCGAAATACATACTTCAGGAACAAAATACAGTCGATTAGGAAAAAAAAAGTTGAATTCATGGTCCGCGAGAAAGCGCGTACCAGAAAACTTGCATCCACTGCGGACGTACTGCTTACAGTACGTACTTAAGTACAAACCTTTCCGCCATTCGCGTCGCGATATCCGTGTTGGTGGCATTGCGGAACACAGCAGGAGTTCACCATCCTGAAGTGCTTCAGATGACGTCAGAATCAGTACTGCCAGTGTTTTAGGCAGGCTAGTACGGCGTACCGCGGTAAATTCGTGCGGCGACTGAATCGGGCGTCTTTGCGGTCTTCCCCCAACATGGCGCCGGCGCGCTATGGTTCCGGTGGTCTCCCACAGGTGGAGTATTTTTGCAAGGGGCTCATTCGCTTTCTAAAACAGGTGCAAAAATTGTGGCGAGATAAGCGATTGCGCTTTGGTGTCTGCAGAGGGAAACATGTTCTTCTTTTAAATTCATATTTATTTCAGACGACAGCACTTGAAAAACTTGCAGGCAGTTTTCTGGTATGCACGAGCCTTCCCGATTCCTGCTTCGAGTCCGGCGTTCACTTGCTGGCGCAGAGGCTGAACAAATGGGACGTTAAAATGCTGAGGCAGCAAAGGCTTTAAGGCGCCACAAGGTGAGCTGATGTTGTAAAGAGGCCTTTAAGAGATGAACACTGTGGACAATGTGCATGATTTCCTTTGTTTGGAAGCTTGTGAGGTTCATAAAGCTCACAAGGCACTGTTGTAGTGTGTGACAGGTCATTGTGGTGATATTAGAAAAAGACATAGTACAGCACAATGGGACAGAGAAAAGGAGCATACAGGATAAGTGCTCGTATTGTGTGCTCCTTTTCTTTGTCTCGTTGTGCTGCGCTATGTCTTCTGATATGCTATACCAACAAGCCCAAACTACCACTTTGTTAAGATTGTGGTCATGATAGGTTTCTTTGATTTGGCTGCACTCTCTGCACTAGTTCTGTGAAGTTCCACGGTGGTGCCGGTAGTATGCAGTGTCAGTTCAGATGGTTCAAGTGCAGCTTGGCACTGTCCGCTTCCAAAACGAATGGTCGAGTGCAGGCCCGATTGATAGCCTTGCTGTTGTCACGAAATTGCAGCCAACTGCATGCTGCCGACGCCAACGAGCACCAAAATCCTGAAACACTTAGAATTTTCAAGCAGCAAATCGCAAAGAAGTCTTACCATCAACCTGCTCTAGGAAATCGTCGTTTCACAGAAAAAAAAATTGTTGCATGTATACACACAGGCTACTTACGAATTAGCGCTGAAATGCTGCCCATGCAACTGGACTTGACCGCTTCGGTTTTCATTATGACGCCTCAAACAGTCACTCAATTCTTCCATGTGTAGGTCGAAGAAGCAGAGAAGGTATGGCACGTGTTATTTAATGAAATGATGACAGTTATTTGCTGAAAGGTTATGGTTTATGGGGGTTTAATGTCCTAAAGCAACTCAGGCTATGAGGGACGCTGTAGTGAAGGGCTCCGGAAATTTTGACCACCTGGTGTTCTTTAAGGGAGCTGCTGACCTGAAGGACATGGGTTCGATCCCGGCCGTGGGGGTCGAATTTTGATGGAGGCGAAATTCTAGAGGCCCGTGTACTGTGCGATGTCAGTGCACGTTAAAGAACCCCAGGTGGTCGAAATTTCCAGAGCCCTTCACTACAGTATTCCTCAGCCTGAGTCGCTCTGGGACGTTAAACCCCCATAAACCAAACCAATCTTTTTTGTAATGAGGTGTAAGGCATTATTATACATGGATTACACGTGGTATGCTCCTACGGCTGCAAAATAATTTATAACTGAATTTCTTTCTCGTGCTGTTTCAGTTCCAGCAGCTGAACGATGACTGTGACCTTAAACAGAGGCTGTAGGTCATGTGAGGCGTGAAAAACTGCAATTGGTGCTTCTACATTTGTTGTCATTCCTCCTTATGGGGTCACTCTACGTCCAGCCGGCCGGGAAGGCGAGCTTCCGTGCAAGCTACACGCAGGCGTTATTCAAGTACGCAACACGTTTCCCCAACCCGTGGCGCAGAGTCGCAGCCACGGCAGGTCCGGACGAAATAGTCAACGCAGGGCACGCTAGGAAATAGTTCATTATCCTAACGCGAGGTAAAGCACACTGCGGAAGAATGTTCTATCCGTAAAATAGATGTTCAGTAGCTCACCAAGTCGTTGACGTCGACTGGCGTTGGTGTTCGGGGGCCGGCGGGCAGCGAAAGGGGTCCATGGGGCACTTATGTTGAATTCCAATGGCAGATCGGGAGCGCTCCGTCTGATCACGTACGGAGCGCGTAGCTCCACTGGAGATCGGTTCCTCCCATTTTGCGAATGGAATGCGGGTGCTCCCTCGGGAGCATTTGGTGCAAAGAAAGCCCTGAAGAGGGCGCTAGAGGAGACCGGATCCGGATACTCCCAGCATTCCATGCTGGGATCCGGATGATCCCAGCATTCCATGCGCGGTTTGTTTTTTTCCTGCCTTTCCCACGTGCGTCGCACGTGTTTGCGCTCCTGGACGCATCGCCCGAAATGACGAATCGCGCCAGCCAGTTTTCTTTCGATGCGATCCCAACAGTTCGAGAACCAGTGCACAGCATGATGTTCGGAGCGCCGGAAACGCAAGGTATGTGTTCATTTAACTAATTTTACGGTCTATTTGCGCTGGCTCTCACAGATGTAAACACGGAGCAGTAGCGAACGTGGAGTCGCCGCTGCAGTTGTTTATCGGCAAAAGGCCTGCCATTTTCTCGCTACACGTCACGAGTATCGACCACAATAATAATAATTGGTTTTGGGGGAAAGGAAACGGCGCATTGTCTCATATATCATTGAACACCTGAACCGCGCCGTAAGGGAAGGATAAAGGAGGGACTGAAAGAAGAAAGGAATAGGTGCCGTAGTGGAGGGCTCCGGAATAATTTCGACCACCTGGGGATCTTTAACGTGCACTGGCATCGCACTGCACACGGGCGCCTTAGCGTTTTTCCTCCATAAAAACGCAGCCGCCGCGGTCGGGTTCGAACCCGGGAACTCCGGATCAGTAGTCGAGCGCCCTAACCACTGAGCCACCGCGGCGGGTAAAAAGCAGTTTCTTTTTAATATCAGCATTCATCACTCACGAATTGATTAGTTCTAATTAGCGTGGAAAGCACGAGGACGACCGTTTCTATCCATGTGATTCTCACGAGTTGAGTGAATATTTGGGCCCCGCTGTTCTGCTCGTATTTTCCACTCCACCGCCTCTATGTTGCGGGACAAAGTATTCAATAAACAAGTTAGGGATAATACAGGCTGCATTTTGGTAAGCAGAACCTGCACTTGCAGCGAGCTGTACCACAGTATGCTCTGCAAGGAGGCAGCTGTGAGCCGCGTAACGAAGCGTTTCAACAATCTGGGGTAACGCTGCAGCGAAATTAAGATTATATAATTGGACATCACGTTGACTGATTTCGAACATTATTGCATTTCAGGCCTATCTGGCGTTTGTTCTGCGGACTCGGACCGCCAGGTTGGGGCAGCACCTAGTCAAGGTGAGATTATCCTCTCGTTGCGAGCAATAAATACTCTGGTGATTGAAGTGCAATGTATTGTGGAAGGCTTCAAGTGGCAGTAAACTATGCAGATACCATTTTACTACATGCACATCTAGTGCTTCGTAATTATGTCATTTGAATTCATGATTCGTACATATTCTTCTTTTGTTTGGCAGAAAAATCTCAAGGCTCAAAACCTCATTGCCGTGGTAAGTGAGTGCCTTGATGGATCTTCATCATCAGCCTGGCTATAGCCCACTGCAGGGCAAAGGCCTCTCCCATTTCTGTTCAATTAACCCGCTTCTTTACCAGCTGCGGCCACCGTATTCAAGCTATTAATCTCATCTGCCCACCTAACTTTCTGCCACCCCCTACTGCGCTTCCGTTCTCTTTGAATCCACTCCGTTACCCTTCAGGACCAGCGGTTATCTTGCCTTCGCATTGCATGCCCTGCCCAAGTCCATTTCTTCCTCTTGATTTCGACTAGGATGTCATTAACCTGTGTCTGATCCCCACGCACTCTGCCCGCTTCTGGTATCTTAACGTTACACCTAGCATTTTTCTTTCCATGGCTCGCTGCGTTGTCCTTAACATAAGCTGAACCCTTTCCTTAGCATCGACAATTATGCCCCATAGGTGAGTACTGGTAAGACACAGGAGTCGGATACTTTTGAGAAATATTGGTAAACTGCCATTCATCATCTGAGAGAACCTGCCATATGTGCTCCACCCCATTCTTATAGTTATTTCCCCCTCATGATCGTGATCAGCGGTCACTACCTGTCTTAGGTAGACCACCCCTTCCGGTGCCTCGCTACCAATAGCAAACTGCTGCTATCTTGCGAGACTGTTGAACATTACCTTGGTTTTCTGCAGGCTATTTTTAAAACGTACCTTTCTGCTCTGCATGTCTAACTAATTAATCATGCTTTGCAGTTCATCTCCTGATTGACTTGGAAATGTCATCAGCGAGTTGCAATTACTTAGGTATGTTCCATTAATTGTTATCCCCAACTGTTCCCCAATCCAGGCCTCGAAATACCTCCTGTAAACAGGCGGTGAATAGCATTGATGAGATTGTGTCTCCCTGCGTGGTGCCCTTCCTTATTGGAATTTTATTGCTGACTTTATGGAGGAACTGCAATGTATACCACACACAAACTATACTCCTGTGTTTTTCATGTTTGCAGGCCATGGCTGTGAGTGGACGACAGGGGAAATAAAGTTACTGCTCGACTATTATCAACAATATTTATCACGCGTTGGGCCAATGAAGAAGTTTCATAACAAAAAAGAAATGTTTTTAAAATTGCGGAAATTATAAAGGAAACTCTTGGAGTGGAGAGGACAGCTGAGCAATGCATAACTCGGTACAAGACCGTAATGAAGAGGAAGAGGAGCGCAACAGCGCAGAACAATAGGTCGGGCAACTCTCCAACGCCTGTGCCTTTTGAAGATGAAATCGAAAAAATACGCTGGCTTGATGACAGCTTGCAACCAGCAGAGCTGCGCGATAGCTACGGTGTATTATCGAAGCAGGCAAGACAAACACCCCCCTCCAGTACAGCAACATACTCAGGCGAAGGAGACAATGCTGGCCCTTCCAGTGATCCCGCCAGTGTGTTTGAGGACTCACAGTCTATCACGCCTCATTCCTCTGAAGGTTCTTCCGAGGGCCAAGGAAGCGGAAAAACTGCACGAGCGTCAAGTGCACGAGCTCAAGAGATGAAGATTTTTTTGAAGAAATGGAGCGGCTGCAAAACAGAAAAGAACAACAGAAGACTGCTCGTGAAGAGCAGAGACGTGTGCGGCACGAAGAAAGAAAAGAAGTCAAAGAACAGCTAAGAAAGGGCTTCACGGCATGAAGAAAAAAATGAAGCTATTTAAGCGTGCATTCGGATTATCCGAGGAGGATGAGTAGAACAGGAAGTTTGGAGCAGTTGTGATGTACGCAATGTGAATATACAGCGCAAGGCACAAGGCAAGGGACAGGAACCGTGAAAGACACACACGGTCGCCCGTGCATGTCTTTCACTGTTCCTGTTCCTTGTCTTGTGCCTTGCGCTGTATATGCACCATGCAGAACCAACCAGCCTGCCAAATCCAGTAAATATGTGTAAATAAAACAAATTTTTTCCTGCAAACAAACGTCTCTTACATAGCATACTGCTGTGCTCATTCATAAATTTGTATTTAGTCTATAGTTCTACTGTTTTAAGTAACAAAAAAAGTGCACTGTATGTAACAGCAAAGAGCCATTAGAATGAAAGCTATTTATTTCCACTCCTTACACACCTGTGCTTGTTAGTGCACTACTACTGCTTTCGCAGCACTACTTCCACAACTTTGTTCCGCTTAATTCCTCCCAATCTGCGCAGCAAAACTTCTTCGGCAGTCTCGTCTAGATCATCGGTGCACGACTCTTGATGCCACTCGATGTCTTGAGGTGTAACAGAATCGTTAGGTTCATCTGGCTCCAAGTCTCCACAATCGATGCACAAGTTGTGCAGTACACAGCAGGCAATAATAAACTTATTCAGCCACTCTAGAGTACGGAGCTCAAGGTACAACAGCTGTCGGAACCTTTTCTTTAAGTTACTAAAACTGTTCTCTATTAGAACTCTTGTTGCAGAAAATTTTTTGTTGAAGTCCTTGTGGGCCTTTGGTAATGCCCCATACTCTCTGAAGGGAGTGAGAAGGTATGGCCTGAGGGGATAAGCCGCATCTCCGAGCAGGTGGTAAGTGTTGTCTTCGCACAGTCTGGGAAGTTTGTTCGGAGATGATGAAAGTTTGAAGATTCGAGAATCGTGAACTTTGCTGGAGCATCCAATGAAGGTGTCTACAAACCGTCTTTTGTGGTCACAAACAGCTTGAAGAGTTAATGAAAGGTAATGGTGCCTGTTGCAATAGGTGGAAGCGACCTTGTTGTCTGGGCACTGGATCTTGACATAAGAGCCGTCTATGCAGCCAATAACTCCTGGGATTCCAGACACCTGACAGGATAAAGTGAAATAATGTTGAAGCCACTGACCCATGCAGAAACTCATTCTATTGCAAATGTATATCGGAATGTATAGGACAAATTTGTATTAAGATATGTTAATACCAACCTTCTGAAATTCACTGGCCAGCTTTTCCATGTCGGAAGGAAGCGTCACCACGGATGGGGCCAGGTTTACGAGGAAGTCAGCCACCCGTATAAGGATTCTGTGCACCGAACTCTCCAATAAATCAAAGCGGCTTGCCACTTCCCTCATGCTGGTTTTATTGGCGGCATACCTGTAAATAAATATTGAATGACATTATTTAGCACAGAACAATAGAATACCAGGCTGGAATGCAATGCTTCTGCTATGCAACTTATTAAAGCAAAATGGAATTCTGCTCTTTAGTTTTCACTATTTAAACGCGAGACTAAACACTCAAACGTTTGATATCCCAGTTGGTATAAATATAGTGCATATGGAGTTTCTGCGAACAGGAGCGGTGGTGTTACAAGAATGGTATACACATTAACAATGCTTACGCACTGATCCAATGGGCAAGCAATTATGCAGCAAGCGTGAAAGCACTTAACGAAGGAAAAGAACGGCCAACGCCATTCGTGCGCAACGCGAGCGGGACGCCAGGGAGGGAAAAAAATTCCTTGACCGGCCACTGCTTTACGGGTAAAACGCTGGTAGGCCGAAGCGGTCCCCTCATGGTGACAGACTCGGCCGTGGAGCGCTAGACCCTGGCCGGCGAGCAACTCATTCCCAACGAGGTGCAGTTCGCTTATCGCTCGCATCTTGGGTTCACCGTACAGCAATCTCCGCGATCAGGCAGTAACGCAATATTTTTAAGCCAACAACCAGCGCGAGAAAAGGGCACAACAAGCATAGTGCGTAAACTTGAGTGAACTCACCAGATGAAAGCCAACACGTGAGTTTCGGCAGATTTTGCCGGCACTCCGCCGTGATTGCTTGAGGGACACGCAGGTGAAGCAGCGAATCTTGCTATCAGTTGCTCCGCTACAGGCCGCGACAGCCGAAAGTGCCTGCGGAACTAGAGAACATAGGGTCTCAGAAAAAGGCTTTTTTTCTTTTCGGTTGTAAACAAGAACCAATGAGTTGTACGGTACCTCGTCGTCCGAGTACTGCTCAACGACGTCCTCGACGAAGCCAACCACTTTAGGCCTCTTGGCAGGCAGCGGAACATTTCATCAAATGCCCTTTTGTACACAGCGGCTTCACACTCGCTGTCCGTTTCAGACGAATCTTCACTGCTGGACTCGGAGCTTTCAGTGTCCGAGTCAGAACTGTCACTTCCATGAAGCAAAATTAGTGCCGCACGGCGCGAAGCAAGATTCCTGCCGTCCATTGCTGACTGGAAAGTCACCGGCTCGCCCGGCTCACCACGTTACGACAGGAAGGAAGCGGCCGCAGTCGGTCGTGACAGGAAGCAGACGCGGGGGAAAAGAAAACGTCACGTGGGCTTCCGGCTAAATCCGCCGATTTCGGCGGATCAAGTTTCGCTGCTCCACGGAGAGATCCGGGATCTACGCCTGATCCCGATCTGCCATTGGTACAACTCGCGCTCCCATTTTGCCATTGGAATACGATTGATCCAAACCGAGCAGAAAAACTTGATCCGGATCTGCAATTGGAATTCAACATTAGGTAAGGTCCGGCAGCGAGAGTCGCTTCCCGCCGCGCGTTCCCCCCTTTTATCCCTTCGGGCATTGCCTCCCTGGCAGCAAATCGTTGCCGTCAAGCTTAGGCGTGCTACCCTCTCCGCAGAAGGCAGCGCGCTGTCGTGACGTCACGTCAGTGCTGGGGCGGAAATGAGCAGAGTCGCGGGGGTGCCTTCTCTCCACATTCCTGGTGGCCAGAGCGCCCGTGTAAGTCACGGTCGCCGCTGGCGCGAGGGACGAGGAGGGGATACCAGTGTATCCCACATCCTCCCCTCCTTAAGAAGCCTCCCGAACACAGAAACAGGGGCAACATTACTTGATCTTCTCCGCCATCCAGGGATCGAGGTTGGAAGTTCTTCGGCTCCAGCCGGTGCATCAGTTGACGGCCGCGCCACGCCCCCACCGATCAGCTGCTTCGCTCCGAAGGCTTGGCCTCCCGCACGATGACGTTCGGCCTCTTGCTCCCCGTCTCGGTCTCCCGAGTGCGCGCGGCTGCGCCGTTCCGGTTGAATTCGGTCGATCGCCTACTTGGCGCCGGCTGCGATGGCTTGGAGGCCAGGTCCATGGCTGCGCCCCTGAGGTACTGGGTCAGGTGGCTTCAGGGGCCAGGGCTGCAGCGATTTATGGTTGAGGCCGCGGTTGGGCTGCCCTGGCATACCTGGTCAGCAGGCGAGGACCCAGGGTTGCGGTGGTAATGGGGCCCCGCAGGCGGTGGCGCACAGTCGGCGGGTGGGCAGCTCCGATGCGATGTGACAGGTAGCAGGGGTGGCCAGGGTGGCGACTGCAGGTCGCGGGCGGGTGTAGCGTCGAGCCTTGGGCGCGGCGCGTTGCCGAAGCTGGATGGTGGCTGGTAGTTGGTTGTGGAACGGTGTCGTTCTGATGTGCCCTGCTTCTTTTCCATCTGCGCTGAAAAAGGTCCACACAGATGCAGCCAACTCCCGCAACGCGTGCTGCGTGGCTGTTCGACCCTCACGATAGTCATGAGGGTTAACGCAAGTCAGTCTTGCATGCGATTGATCGGCATGAGCGGGCCCGTACGTTCATGCTTCTAACGAGACTGCCTGCCGGCTCGCGCCCTCGCTCTAGGCTGCGCAGGCAGATTCTGTTTCTGCCTAGGGCGCAAGTTATAGCGGGACGCGGGGTTCGCCGGCTGATCGCAGCGCTCGTTATCCGACTGCGGCGCGGGTCGGGCTGTGTCCTCTACCCACTCATCTCGCTGCACGTAGCGTTTCAGGTCGCAAACGTGCACCGGTCCGCCTGTCGGTTTCGACCGCAAGTCCTCGAGCCTGTAAACGAGCGAGGAAAGTTTCTCTCGCACGCGGAACGGCCCGATCCATTTCGGCGCCAACGAGGCCGCAAACTGTTTGATAGCGTCTCTGAGAACGTGCTGGCGTCGAAGCACCACATCGCCCACTTCGTAGTGAACATCCCTCTGCAAGCGGTCGTACTGTGCTTTCTGCTGTGCCCTAGCGGTGCTCAGGTTGCGGCGAGCCTTGCGTAAGGCCTCCGTCATCTTAGCGCGCAGCTGCGTCGCGTACTGAGCTCGTGCTGACGAAGCGACTGGCGTCTTCCTGCTGTCCGATAGAATCCGGTCCATCGGATTTAGCAGCTCTCTACCTAGATTGAGAGAAGACGGCGCATGCCCAGTCGAGCGGTTAACGGTCGAACGTAAAGCAAACGCGATCTCCGGCAGATAGGAGTCCCAATCTTTGTGCCTCTCAGAGCACGCGACAAGCAAGTACTTCACGTTGCGATTGACTCGTTCCGTGGGGTTCGACTGAGCATGATAGGTGGTCGTTTTCTTGTGCTTAATGCCGAGTGCAGCGCACGAATCAACGAACACCTTCGCAGTGAAGTTGGACGCGTTGTCCGTTATCAGCTTCTCCATGATCACTCGTGCCGTCAGCTTTCTAAGGGGGAAAAGTTCAACCCACTTGCTGAAGTGATCCGTGACCACCAGCAGGAACTTGTTCCTACTCGGTGTCATAGGATACGGTCCCATGATGTCACACGCCGCGATTTGCCAGGGAGTCTGGCTGTTAATCGGGTGCATGAGGCCGGGTGGTCGTCCGCCTCGGGGCTTCGCACTTTGGCACACATGGCACGAGCGGGCGTAGCGTATTACGTCCCTTTTCATGCCAAACCAGGTAGCAAAGCGACACAACTTAGTGCAAGTTTTGGAGCCGCTTGCATGCCCAGCGATGCACGAGTCGTGAAAGTAGCGTAACAGTGCTGCTCTCAATACTCGCGGTATCACCACCTTGAAAGCCTCGTTTGTGTCGTTCTCGGAGGGGATATACCTCAGCAGGACGGCGTCGGAATCCAGCAGATACGAATCCATCGCGCTCACAGCACTACCAGCTGTTTCCGAGCGCTCCGCACCGACAGCAAAACCAGCTGTCTCCGTGTGCGCGGCGGCCCTGCCGCCCGGCTCCCGGAACCCGTCGAACACCTTTCGACAAAACGGATCCTACACCTTTCGACAAAACGGATCCTTCTGCTGAGCTTCGAGCAGCTCCTTTCTGCTGAACACGATCCCCACGGAACTCGCGTAGTCCACGTGGTTCACGCTCTCGCCCTGGATCAGCGGTTGGTCCGCGTTCCTTACATGGGCTACGGCTCGGGTCAGTCCCTCGTTTTCTCCGGCTGTCGGGCGGTCGGTCGCGTGACCTTCCTCGCACTGGACAGGCGCTCGCGAGAGTGCGTCAGCCACAGCGTTGTTTTTCCCTTTGCGATAGCGCACGGTGAAGTCGTAACGCTGCAGCAACAGGGACCAACGCGCTAGGCGGCCGCTCGGCTCGCTGAGTCGTCTCAGCCAGGTGAGCGCCCTGTGATCCGTCTCGATCACAAATTCCACCCCATCGACGTAGTAGTCGAACTTACGCAGAGCAAAAACTATCGCGAGACATTCCTTCTCTGTCACCGAGTAGCTTCTCTCTGTCGGCGTCAACGAACGGCTCGCGAAAGCTACCGGACGGAGAACGCCTTCATGCTCCTGAAGCAACACTGCTCCTAAGCCCAGGTCGCTTGCGTCGGTTTGAATCACAAACTCCCTGTTTAGGTCAAGTAGCTGCAACTCAGCCGTGTCAGCGAGCACTTTGGTGAGGTTGCGCAGTGCATCCTCTTGCTCGTGACCCCAACTCCAGCGCTCGCCTTTCTTCAAAAGCTTTGTCAAAGGCGCCTGCAGCGCTGCGCAATCTGGGATGAACTGGCGATAAAAGTTCGCCATTCCCAGGAAGCGCCTGAGACCGGCTATATCTGTGGGCGACGGAAACTTAAGCAAAGCCTCAAGCTTATCATCGCACGGCAGACTGCGGCCTCTGTCGATCGTGAACCCCAACAGTGTTATTCGGGTCGCGGCGATCTGTGCCTTCTCCGGGTTCAAAGTGATTCCCGCGGACCTCAGCCTCTCTAGGACGTCCCTCAAGTGGCGCAGGTGTTCCTCGAACGTTTTCGAGTACACCACGATGTCGTCTAGGTACGCGAGCGCGTGCTGCCACTTCGCATCTCCCAGAACACGGTCCATTAGGCGCTGATAAGTAGCGGGTGCTCCTACCAAGCCAAAAGACATTCTCTTGAACTGGAAAAGGCCTCTGTGACAAGTGAAAGCAGTTTTCTCCTTGTCCCGCTCATTCATTTCAACCTGAATGTATCCGCGGCTAGCATCGAGCGTTGTGAAGTACTTCGCCCCACCTAGGTTGGACACTAGGGAAGAAATGGTTGGTAGAGGGTAGGCGTCTTTCCTCGTGACCTCATTCAGCTTGCGGTAGTCCACGCAAAGTCGATATGTATCGTCTTTCTTTGGAACCAAGACTACCGGGAAGCCCCAAGGGCTGTTAGACCTCTCAACAACGCCAGTATCGATAAGTTCGCCTAAGGCGCTGTCCAGTGCTTTTCTCTTGGCCAAGCTAATTGGTCTAGGATTGCACTTCCAAGGGAGTGCGTCACCCGTGTCTATTCGGTGCCTGACTAGGGTAGTGAGGCCCGGGCGGTCAGTGAATGTCGCGTTGTACTCGTAGAGGAGCGATGACAAACGTGCCTTCTCCCTCTCCGTCACGCTGTTCACTTCCGACAACAAGGGGTGTGCTGATCTTCCCTGCGCGGCAGAGCAGCTTTCTACCGCGGCAACCTTCTCCCTGCCCTCTCCCTCAGCGGCGATGGTCCGCTCGCCTCCTCCTGGTTCTCGGGCTGGCGGGGTGGATTTGTCACGGTCTCCCCCCGCTCGCGCCGCGTTCGGAGTCTGAATGGTCTGCGACGCCGCGGGCGCTTTCGTGAAAGGCTTCAAGGCGCCTGACGTGCGCTCCCTGTAGCCTCAGCTGCTGATGTCTATCACAATACCTGTCTTGACTAGGAAGACTCGTCCAAGAATTACAGGAACGGATAAACAGGGAAGATGAACGAAGCCACAAGGGTAGAAACTTGGGCGAGTCGGTAACGGTGATCCATGGAAAGTGAGAGTAGCGCAAAACGGGACAAAGGGACAGAGAAAGACAGACACAACACAGGCGCTAACTTCCGACTGAAAGGAACCAGGGCGGCCAAGACGAACGTAATCCGTGAGGGGAAACAGGCGCATGCGCCCAGAAAGATAATGAAAAACAGGTGAATGAGGATCTACGGATGTGCACGATTCAGCGTTTCTTTAAGAAGGCCAGCTCTCTTTTGGACAGGGAGATAGACGGCTTGCTTACACATTTATCGTCCAAGGCAGCGATACGAGCTGCTTCAATAATCTCTCGCGTTAACTGATCCCGGTGTCTGGCAACGATCGAGCACTTGTCCAGAAATGGCACACAACCACACTCCTTGCAGTGTAAAGCCAGATTACTGCCAGTAAAAGTTCTCAAGTTATTTTTGTGTTCGCGAAGTCTCTCATTCAAGCACCGACCTGACTGACCAACATACCGCTTGCCGCAAGAGAGAGGGATGTCATAAACAATGCCTTCAGTACATTTCACGAATTTCTTTCTGTGGTTAATGGTGCACTGCAGCTTTTGGGGACGTTTATCAGCGGGCAAAGTTTTTTTGGAAAGCGCACTTAGTTTTTCAGGGGCAGAAAAAACGACACGAACATTAGCTTTTGTCCCAATTTTCTTGAGATTGTGGGACAGGCAATGAATGTAAGGAATAACGGCAATTTTGTCTTTTTTTCTTTCTGAAGGCACGGACGGCAGTTGACCTTCCTGGCGCTTCTTCTTTAGTATGCCTTCGGCGACAGAAACACAAATATCAGCTGGGTAGCCTGCTTGATGGAACCTTGCGAGTTGAGCGTGAAAGCTCTCGCTGATGAGGTGGGGGCATGACTTTTCCAGAGCATTCTTCAAGCATAAATTAATAATGCCCCTTTTAACGAGTTTAGAATGGGCAGATATATAGGGGAGTAGAGGTTTGTTTGCCCGAGGTGCATAGCTCCAACACAGGTGGTTGTCCAGGAATTTAAAACGGATATCAAGAAAGCGAATCTCGTTGTCGGTTGGCATTTCGTTAGTCAATAGCAGCGGTGAAAAACACTCTTGTACCTTAGCTAAAATACCGGATGCAACTTGCTCTAAGCACGATGGCGTACACTCAACAAGGAAAAAGAAATCGTCAACAAAACGAAAGATCTTGACGACATGAGGGCTGGTAAGCCTCTCTTGGAGGCTCCTGTCAAGATGTGCCAGATACAGGTCACTAAGTACAGGGGCTAGACAAGACCCAATGCATATTCCCTGTTTCTGAATGTGAGCAGCGCCTTGCCAGTTTATGAAAGTGGAGCGGAGATAAAAGTGTAGCAATTCTAAAAAACCACTGACGGATAAACCGGATTCATTCCCTTGCAAACTTGGGTCCAAGGGACAACAACCGGTTGACGTCCTCAGGAAGGGTGACTCCTTCGGAGACGAATACGCTGTTGCATTTTCTCGACCCCTTAGGTGGGCAGAGGGATCGAAGGGATCGGAGTTGAAGTTGCCACAGGGCTTCAGTTGTTTGGTCCGCTAGAAGCAGATACGCTCGCAGCTGACGTTTAGCGGCGTTTGGTTCCAGTGCCTGTTGGATATTTGTGTTTCTGTCGCCGAAGGCATACTAAAGAAGAAGCGCCAGGAAGGTCAACTGCCGTCCGTGCCTTCAGAAAGAAAAAAAGACAAAATTGCCGTTATTCCTTACATTCATTGCCTGTCCCACAATCTCAAGAAAATTGGGACAAAAGCTAATGTTCGTGTCGTTTTTTCTGCCCCTGAAAAACTAAGTGCGCTTTCCAAAAAAAACTTTGCCCGCTGATAAACGTCCCCAAAAGCTGCAGTGCACCATTAACCACAGAAAGAAATTCGTGAAATGTACTGAAGGCATTGTTTATGACATCCCTCTCTCTTGCGGCAAGCGGTATGTTGGTCAGTCAGGTCGGTGCTTGAATGAGAGACTTCGCGAACACAAAAATAACTTGAGAACTTTTACTGGCAGTAATCTGGCTTTACACTGCAAGGAGTGTGGTTGTGTGCCATTTCTGGACAAGTGCTCGATCGTTGCCAGACACCGGGATCAGTTAACGCGAGAGAATATTGAAGCAGCTCGTATCGCTGCCTTGGACGATAAATGTGTAAGCAAGCCGTCTATCTCCCTGTCCAAAAGAGAGCTGGCCTTCTTAAAAAAACGCTGAATCGTGCACATCCGTAGATCCTCATTCACCTGTTTTTCATTATCTTTCTGGGCGCATGCGCCTGTTTCCCCTCACGGATTACGTTCGTCTTGGCCGCCCTGGTTCCTTTCAGTCGGAAGTTAGCGCCTGTGTTGTGTCTGTCTTTCTCTGTCCCTTTGTCCCGTTTTGCGCTACTCTCACTTTCCATGGATCACCGTTACCGACTCGCCCAAGTTTCTACCCTTGTGAATTACGTTTCTAGTTCTTCGGGCGTCTTTCTACGTGTTTCCCAAGGCCCATGTGCGACCGTGTCCGTTATTGCTGCCACTGTGTGCAAAGCACGTGCTGCAGCCTTTTGCCTCCGCTTCGGGATTCTACCCGACGACGTCAGACTTCTCTTCAATGGTCTCAACCCCTCCACTGGGCACTCCCGCAGAATATGCAAGATTGTAAAATCTGAATGTCATCGTTATGTACGTCTTCTGAGGGAGCACTTAGCCGTGCAACTCCAACAGGCACTGGAACCAAACGCCGCTAAACGTCAGCTGCGAGCGTATCTGCTTCTAGCGGACCAAACAACTGAAGCCCTGTGGCAACTTCAACTCCGATCCCTTCGATCCCTCTGCCCACCTAAGGGGTCGAGAAAATGCAACAGCGTATACGTCTCCGAAGGAGTCACCCTTCCTGAGGACGTCAACCGGTTGTTGTCCCTTGGACCCAAGTTTGCAAGGGAGACTTCGAAGACTCCGCATGAGCTACTTTCCATGGTGCGACGTGTGTCACGCCTAGCCGACAAAGAGGACTCTGGCCGGTGCACCTCCGATGGCGTAGACGTCCTACAGTACTGTAAGCCTCGTCCTTCAAAAGTTCGTGTGGATCGTGTCGTGTCCTACCTAGCCGAACAGTCGCTTTGCGTCATCCCCTCTGACAAAGAGGGCGGGTTTGCTGTCTTTCCCCACGGTGTATTCAATGAAAAAGCCAATCATGCCATAACAGAAGTGTTTAAATGTGGAAGAAGTGTTTCACTTCCCAAACTTAAGGTTCAAGCAAAAAAACTTTGTCTCAAGCTTAATCTCGAAAGACTAGCCAGCAGCATTGAAAGTAGTAAGCGCCTCTTCCTAGAAGTGTTTTTCAGCGCAAAAACGCATAAGGCTGGCGTTCCCTTAAGGGTAATCGTTTCCGAACAGGACACTTGGCAAAAGTCAATCGCTGTGTTTCTAAAAGAAAAACTAAACATGTTGACGATAGATGACCCATTTCTAGTACGTAGTTCAGAGGAAGTGTTAAGTGCTGTGAAATCGCTTTCTGACAAGAGCCTTCTTGGTTTCTCAATTGATGTGAAAGATCTTTATTACTCCTTGCCCCATCATAACCTGCTCACAATTGTCGAAGATTCGATCCATCATTTCGGCGCTGTGTCATTTCAGAATGAATCCGGTTTATCCGTCAGTGGTTTTTTAGAATTGCTACACTTTTATCTCCGCTCCACTTTCATAAACTGGCAAGGCGCTGCTCACATTCAGAAACAGGGAATATGCATTGGGTCTTGTCTAGCCCCTGTACTTAGTGACCTGTATCTGGCACATCTTGACAGGAGCCTCCAAGAGAGGCTTACCAGCCCTCATGTCGTCAAGATCTTTCGTTTTGTTGACGATTTCTTTTTCCTTGTTGAGTGTACGCCATCGTGCTTAGAGCAAGTTGCATCCGGTATTTTAGCTAAGGTACAAGAGTGTTTTTCACCGCTGCTATTGACTAACGAAATGCCAACCGACAACGAGATTCGCTTTCTTGATATCCGTTTTAAATTCCTGGACAACCACCTGTGTTGGAGCTATGCACCTCGGGCAAACAAACCTCTACTCCCCTATATATCTGCCCATTCTAAACTCGTTAAAAGGGGCATTATTAATTTATGCTTGAAGAATGCTCTGGAAAAGTCATGCCCCCACCTCATCAGCGAGAGCTTTCACGCTCAACTCGCAAGGTTCCATCAAGCAGGCTACCCAGCTGATATTTGTGTTTCTGTCGCCGAAGGCATACTAAAGAAGAAGCGCCAGGAAGGTCAACTGCCGTCCGTGCCTTCAGAAAGAAAAAAAAGACAAAATTGCCGTTATTCCTTACATTCATTGCCTGTCCCACAATCTCAAGAAAATTGGGACAAAAGCTAATGTTCGTGTCGTTTTTTCTGCCCCTGAAAAACTTAGTGCGCTTTCCAAAAAAACTTTGCCCGCTGATAAACGTCCCCAAAAGCTGCAGTGCACCATTAACCACAGGAAGAAATTCGTGAAATGTACTGAAGGCATTGTTTATGACATCCCTCTCTCTTGCGGCAAGCGGTATGTTGGTCAGTCAGGTCGGTGCTTGAATGAGAGACTTCGCGAACACAAAAATAACTTGAGAACTTTTACTGGCAGTAATCTGGCTTTACACTGCAAGGAGTGTGGTTGTGTGCCATTTCTGGACAAGTGCTCGATCGTTGCCAGACACCGGGATCAGTTAACGCGAGAGATTATTGAAGCAGCTCGTATCGCTGCCTTGGACGATAAATGTGTAAGCAAGCCGTCTATCTCCCTGTCCAAAAGAGAGCTGGCCTTCTTAAAGAAACGCTGAATCGTGCACATCCGTAGATCCTCATTCACCTGTTTTTCATTATCTTTCTGGGCGCATGCGCCTGTTTCCCCTCACGGATTACGTTCGTCTTGGCCGCCCTGGTTCCTTTCAGTCGGAAGTTAGCGCCTGTGTTGTGTCTGTCTTTCTCTGTCCCTTTGTCCCGTTTTGCGCTACTCTCACTTTCCATGGATGAACGAAGCGTTGTCGCCGCACGCGTCTTTCGCAGCGAACCACTATCCTAGCTGCACCGCTTGATTGCGCTGTGCCGCTCGCGAGGCGAAAAGTGGTATCGCACTCTCTCAGCCGGATTTTGTTCTCGCGGAGATGGTTTAACACCTCGTCACCGAACAAAGAAGCGCTTGCTCCTGTATCTAGTAACGCGGTGAATTTCTTTCGAGCTATCGTCAGCTCAATGAACGGCGCTGACAGGTCAACAGAACTTCCTACGCGACATGCCAAAGGCGCTAGCAAACCAGGGTTTTCTGTGTACGCCGCGCGGGATCGAAGGTCGATCACCGGCGGATTTGGCCGCTTCCCGACCGTGTTTGGTCACGGGCGGGAGGGCGGCCACACTCGCGGGCGAAGTGCCCCGGCTGGTCGCACCGGTAGCAACGGTTGCCCGGGCCCCGACGGGATAGGCGCTGGTCGCCCCGTTCCGGTCGGTCATCTCGAACTCGCGGCGCGGAGGGTGGGAGCCGCGTGTCGGCCTCGCGATCTCGCCTCGGTTCGTTCCGCTCTGCGGCAGCGTGTGCTGTACGCAACGCGTAGGTGAATGGGTCCAAAGCGCGGTCGGACAACTCCCAACCCCTTGGGACACGCTCGTCAGCAAACTGCTGACGCTTCAGCTCTAGATGGACTGTGCGCTGAGCTGCCATTCCACGCGCAGCGCGGCTCAAGTGACAGCGATGCGGGTGGGGGCGGCCGATACGCTCGCGCAGACAGGATGTCTCCCTGAATGCGCTTCGCCTCAGCTGCCAGCTCATCCAAATCTCTGAACCTGACTCCACTCAGGTAGGCCGTGAAAGTCGGGTGCGCTTGTCTCGTGACACGCTCAACTTTCTCCGTGTTCGTGGCGCGAGGGTCAGCGAGGCGATAAAGTTCGTCCATCGCTCGGACGTACTCTAACAGAGACTCGTCGGGGTGCTGGGTTCGGAGCTCCAGCTCTGTCCTCAAACGCCACTCATAGTTGGCGGGAAGGAATTCGTCGCGGAAGCTTGCGCAAAACTCCTCCATTGTCCTCGCTCGGTTGCCGGCTAGTCGGTACCAGCGGGCCGCTTGCTCCGTCAAAGAAGCAGGCACAACACGCGCGAGCATTTCGGCGTCTGCGATTCCTGTCACTTGCTAATAATGCAGCTGACGGTCGAGGTACTCATTTGCTCCCGTAGTGTCGTGGTACCCCGTGTAGGTAGGCAAGTCTATCCTAACACGTGGTGACTGGGCCGGGGCTTGCAAAATTGTTTTGCAAAATACCCGCTAGGCTCTGCATCATGCATTCTGCAAGAGCACAGTTGAGATCCCCTTTCTGGTGGCGATGAGAGGAAACTACTTGAAGATGAAATCGGGGTTTCTTGATGACCCGGTGGTTCTACTCGCAAACATTCACATTACTCAAGGAAAGGAGAAGGTTAACTATTTATTTACAACATAGGTAAAAAAACTAGAAGAAGCAAAGCAAGGAGAAAACTATTTACATGACTAAATCGTGGATCAGACGAATTCAGCCCCCGCTCAACCCAGAGCGCTTGGTTTTAAACCCTCTGTCTCCGCCCCTAGCGGGGACAGCAACCAATAAGATAACAAACGACCCATCTCGCCAATCAGTGGTTAGGGAAAGGAAAACAAGGTCCGCCCACTGATCAGAGATTGGGGAAAAAGTACTGATTAAACATTTGGGAAAGGAGAGGTTGCAATCAAATAGACAAACAACACAAATGCGACTTCCGTTCCCCACGCCACCCACGGCACCACAGACGCTAGAAACATGTGCCGACGAGGCGATGACTCAGGTTGTTCACAGCAACAAAGAGAACACAGTCGTTAAGGGAAGTAGACAGTCGTTACAGGAATAGTGGGTTTCCGGTCACTCGGCTAATACTCAGCCGTATCACGTGCGCCCTCGAAACCTCGTCGGCTTCAGGCCTCTTAAGACGGGCTATGCCCGTGACGGCGCGGAGAAAACAAGGACGTCCGCCGCAAGAAGGGGAGGCAGGAACGGGACGGGCCCCTTTGTTAGGGACTTCCGACCCCACGGGAGCGTCCTTTCTTGCGAACACAAGATCAACGAGTTCGCGGAAAGGTCAGCGAACTCCACAAGCACCTCGGATGATTGCGGACTAACGCCCCCGGATTTAGGCGCAGCCGCTGATGGCGTCGAATGATGAGGCCTAGGTGCCTCATTGTTCGCGCCGCGGAGCGGCGAGGCGCCCGATGTGGAGCCCCCCATGCCAGGCCTAAGCCCTGCCAATGCGTCAGGGGATGTTACTCGGATATTCCGCGTGGAACGCCCAAGATTCACTAATTCAAACCCTTCCAACGGCGCGTCAAGTAGGGAGCCCTGGTTATGTGCCGCTGGCTCTGACAGCATAAACAAAGACTGCAAGTCACTCCTGTCGGCTGCCATCCTTTGTTAGGGAGACGGTAGTCGTTTGCTCCAACAAAGGTCACTGCTCAATTGCCTAGTTCGCCCCACGTTCTGGCGACAAGATATGGGGTCACTCTACGTCCAGCCGGCCGGGAAGGCGAGCTTCTGTGCAAGCTACACGCAGGCGTTATTCAAGTACGCAACACGTTTCCCCAACCCGTGGCGCAGAGTCGCAGCCACGGCAGGTCCGGACGAAATAGGCAACGGCAGGGCACGCTAGGAAATAGTTTAGGAAGTAGTTCTCGCAATTGAAGAATACAAAGAAACACAAGGACGAGACATGTTTTTGTTCTTCCTTCTATGTTTGTCATTTTGTTTTCACAAGTTAACAGTAGATGTTCGTTGTAGTTTCACTTTTTGAGGAAAATGGGGAAGGGGTTGTTCATCTTGAGACATACAGCCCAAAAGACAGAGCACAGGAGTGGCTCACACATTAGTGTTTGCGTTTTGTTCCTACTGTTCTGTGTGCTTGCACCCCTTGTCCCCAAATGAGGCATTGACATGATCTTACGTGGTGCTATGCTGGTAAAGGATGTCTGCTGCATGCATATGGGTGTGTGGCATTCAGTTTCAAGCACCAACACACGGCTTCTAGTGCAGTAGGAATTATGGGAGCAAAAAAACCTCAAGGATGTGGATGAATAGTTTAGCTCTTCTACACGATAGCAAGGCGGGCGAGTTGGTGATACATATTTAAAAAACTAACAGCGCGGAAAACGGGGACTTCAAGGGTACAAAACACAGGACAAGCGCTTGTCCTGTGTTTTCTATCCTTGAAGTCCCCGTTTTCCGCGCTGTTATCTTTTTAACTCCTCAGTTTGCCTTTTCTGAAAAAATTCTGTGACAGGAGGTTCTAATACATGTCAGCCCACCCCTCATGTAATACTCCCTTGTGGCCCTTTGAAGTACAAATAATGTACAAATAAATAAAAAAAGTAGTGCCCTTTCAAACAGTATAATTTGCAACTTTGGTGCAAGATTTTCAGTGGCCCCTTCAGGGAGTGTTTGTCCAGTGCTTGTAGTGATTGCTTAATGTCACTTGGTCCCAAGAACCAGACAGTTAACCAATTGCCCTTGTGCCTCTTGATGAGAAAATCTGAGAGGTAAAAATGACAATTTACCATAGCTGTGAACAGTAATGAGCTGGATGTATTGCCGAAGAGAATCGAAGTCATCTACTTGACAGTGGTAAGAATTTTGGGTTGGTTAGGGCATAGATGGCTTAACATCATCTTCCGTATCTTAATAGATGTGGCATTGTTGAGCTCAGGGCAAGAGCTTTGAGCGAGGCCACTGCACTACGTCCTTGTTGTACATTTGGCTTTCATGGTGCTCCAACTTCCTCCTTCCCCCACCTCTGTTAGGAATGTCGCCATGGGGCCGAGCGAAAGTGGTAGGGTGTAATTAGAGCAGTTGCATGGCGATAAGGTCCATCCGAACAGTACTGCGTAAGACTTGTTTGCTGGATTGGCCCCGCAGTCAGAACTGAGGTGAGTTATGAGTGGGCCACTGTGGAGAAAGATAGTAGAGCAGCGGAAAACATGCCACGAATGGTGGAGAGCTATAGTTTGGAGGCAACCTTTGATGCCTTTGTTGCCATTGCGGTGAAAGTTATCTGCGAGACCATCAAGGGCAGCACCTGTTCTGAATGTATCGCATAGCAATAGATCAGAGCTTCAATTTTATAGTTGGATCATGGGCATTACTGCAGGAGGTGTATGAATCGGTTCAGATTTCACGTTGAGACGCATCAAATTCAGCAACGTTAGTACTCACAGGTACAGTAAAACCTCGTTAAGGCATACCTCGCGGCACTGTGGAAAAACTGTGCAAAGCGGCAATATTGTCACGAAGACGACGAAGCTGGCAGTGGTGCGGGAACGGAAAAGTCACGTTATAGGCGAGCGGCCATTAAAATCACCTCACTGCCATCGTTCATCGCCGCTTATTATTCGGCTGGTCGCCACTTAACATTTGGTGTGAGATGCGGGGTATCATCCCCATCCTGGTCCTGGATTCCTTCACTTGTGGAGTTGTACTGAATCTCTGTTCACAATGTTGAAAGCCGTCGCAAAGCTCTGGAAATATTTTATTTTGGGTCGGCGTAGACATCAGGTGAGATGAGCAAATGTGAAAAGGTGATATAGCACTAATAAAGATAGTGTTTGCCTTGTATTTAGATTCTTCTAAGGGGCCATTGAAGATAATTATGTGATACGCTCCTCCGGCCTGACCTATACGACATATTTGCAATTCCGGGGCAGAGTATTTACTTCACCTAACTGTTCATAACGCCCTTTAAGCGTATAGGATACCACCTTCACCTGAACATGCCCACAGATTGCTAGCGGAAAAGTCCTTCAACAAGACCGCCGTTTCAAGAAGTGTGGATTCCAAAAACGTTTGAGAGAAAACCCGTATTAGCAGCTGCGGCAATGTGCTAATTAGAAGTTTTGTTTCAACCGTAAGGAGAGGGATAGCTACCGCACCGAGCCTCTACCTGACTGAAGTTTTTTTAATAACCATTTTATGCACTGCAAAAACTGGCTAACATGTATTTTTAATTGCCCTTCTCTTAATTTTATGCACTACTTTTATGTTCTTGATCCGACATCGAATTATTTTTAGGAAGCGGGGTTTTCGGCATATAAGGAACGTGCGGCTTGAATTCCAATATTCCTCAGGTACGAGTATAATGCAATGCTGTTTTTCTGATCTACTTTTGAATGCAGACAAAAAGAAATACAACGTCGCGTATTCATCATTTCTGCCATCTCTTTTTATGCACTGCAGAATTTCAGAGGTCAGCACTGCCTTCAATAGCATCGATGACGAGGACGAATCAAAGGCAACGGAGGATTTCCAAGGCGCTGCCGTCCACGCCTCGGTCCATCGCAGACATCGTATTAGATAGAGAACTCGTGCAGTTGGCCAGAGGTGACAATTTTCTGCTCTTCGATGGTGGACCGGGAGACCCAGAGAGACTCATTCTTCTTGGAACGAAGGAAAACCTTGAAAACCTGGCCTCCTGTCCACACTGGTTCGCGGATGGAACATTTTCAGTGGCGCCAGCTGTGTTTTATCAGCTGTACACAATTCACGCTCTGCAGTCTGGCAGGGTGCTGCGAATAGTGTATTGTCTGCTAAAGAGGAAAACGACAGCAACCTATACACGGGTGCTCAAGAAAATGCTGGAACTCGAGCCGGCTCGGTCCCTAATGAGTTTGCTCACAGATTTCGAGCAAGCAGTCTGTCCGAAGGAAGGTCCGAGAGATCGGCCTTATCCGAAAGAACGCTACCGACTCCTACTTCCGTGAAGCAGTGCAGCTACTTCCAGCGTTGAGTTTCCTGAGAGCGGAAGATGTTGCCAAAGGTGAGTTGGGCTCTTGCAGCCCATGTTTCTTTCAAGTATTTGTTAAGAAGTTAAGGTAATTACCTCCTACCTCCAATGCACACGCGTTCGACGCCCGAAAATTTTCGCTAAAACGCCGACTTTGCATATGTGAAAGAATGCAGTTCTGCCTTCATACGCTTAAAAATGTGCTTAAGGCGAAGCATTTAGAACAATGGTAAAAATAAGTGAAGGGAATGTCTCCCGTAAGTGCAGTTGTAGGGTGTGCATTTGTTTTCGTTTTAATTAATAATGGGCTTCCAAATTTTCCAGGCTACGAAGAGCTTCAGGACCATGTGCAAGTCCTGGACCACCAAGAGTCAGAAGTTTTTGACTATTTTGGCGGACATACGTAGCTGTCCCATGTGGACGAAATCGAACGCGGAAGGACAGCCCGTTTGCGCCCACTTTGTAGCTGCCACGACCCCGTGCTGGATGGTCTGCTGAAGCATGACACAACCGCCTGCAGCAATCGCTAGGTTTCCGACACCCAGACCCCTACCGCCTCATTGCGGCCCTGACGCAGGAGCAGTCCCTAACGTAGCAAAAGCAGGCGGAGGCTAGACGTGGGATTGCAGTTCCCCAAAGGGCAGCCTATGCTAACATCGCTGAGGGCCTGCAAGGAGTCCTGGCAAACTACTCAACGACGCCTTTAATAGATATTATGCTAGGCTGCCGGTTTGCTTACGAGTCGTAAACCTCTACAGTGCGAGCTTCTCGCGAAATAAATGTTTTCTACAAGCTCCTACTTCTATTAGCCGTCGTGTTGGTTTCTCGCCGCAGTCCTGAAGCATGCCGTGGGTTTGACACGCATTTATTCTTTACATCCTCATTTTTCTTGATTCCGCTCTCTCTCTCTCTTTTATTTGCACGCTTCACTGATAGTGGCCGAGTTGGTGCCGATTGACGGGTTCATGCCCATTCTTGTTTATAAATCTACTTACTAGTACCACTAGTCTATTTGTGGAAACCCGTCTTGCCTTTCCCGATACACCTGCCCACTAGGCCACACAACGGCGACAAACTAATTAAGAATGAGCGCCGTCGTTTGGCGTGTCTCGTAGCCCACAATGTCACTTTGGGACGTATAGAAATTCATCAGTAAATCAGCAGCGTACGTAGACGGATATTTTAGTAAAGCATTGTGCGAAATTCTGTCATAGGCGTAATTGTTAAATTCCGCTTGTCTTAATATTATTTTATAATTATAATTCATAATAATTAGCAATAAAGGTATTGAGTAATTCAAGAACATCAAGAGAATTCCAGAAGATCGTGATGCACCCTTCGATTCCTGCGAAAAAGGTCATGGTTTATTGCGCTACTATGACAAACATTATTCCAGCTGTTTTGCGAGCCGTGCGTGAAAGGTACACAACAGTGGGATTTTGAAATATTTAGAAAAATTTATCATGCCACAGTAGTCATTCCAAGTATTTTCTCAGATTGTTCAAAATGCAAAGAAGCCGAGAAAATTGTTTCAAACATCAGGAAACATAAGTCGTGTCAGATTAGAAATTCTAAATTTGAGAAAATTTGCTTCTTGCGCCATATTCAGGCCTCATTTTCGCAGTGAGGTGTTCGTCAAAATATGGAAGTTGGTGCGTAGGACAGCACGATTCATTGCTTTTATTTCCGGAACACTTTTTTTTAAGGGAAGAAATAATTTTTAATGCTGCGTCCCCGCGTCTGATTCCGGCGTTGCCCTGTACCTGCTCTTCATTGCAGTACATTTCGCCGCCGGCTGCGAACATACACAGAACCAGCTCCCCACTGCACTGGGATTGGAGGCTGCCAGTTTCGGCAATGCAGATATATGCTCAAGGGCACGGTCACAGAAAAACGAAAATGAAGCGGCCACGTAGCCGGAGCATCAGGATAACGGGAGATGCGGACAAAAGAGCACTGCAGCCACGCTCCCCACCCCGCAGCTGCGAGAAGCACTGTGAAATGCAGGTGCCGCTTCAGATCCGAGCACAAGCAGACTGGCTAGTGTTCCACCAGGCCAACAGTACTGCTCTGCCCTCCTGCCAGGAAGCACAATTTGCGTTCTGATAACAAGGAGAGTGAAAGCCGCCCCAAGAGATCGTGCCGCATTCTGTGAGCGAATCGGAGTTGTGCTTTTCGTGAGTTTGGCCACGGGAGATCCAGCGGCCGTGGTTTGATTGTGCCCATGGGCGGAAAAAAGTAGAACCGAACGAGATGGCCATTTTACACCTCCTTTTGCAGCAGACGAAGGTGCTGCGCAGCAAGAACCAGTATTTAGAGGCCATAGAGAGGACAGGTACTGACTCCTTATGAGCTACTTACAGGACGGAGAAAACTATAAAGTCTGCCGTAGCCCTCTGGATGCCAGAAGAACTTATTCAAGAAAAAAAGTTTGACTGACTCGACGGTTAGAAAGCGCACTGCCTTTGAACGGAATACGGGCAATTCATCACATCAAGCCTTCACCTGTCTCAAATGGATCATTACACTATTGTTTAGGCTCATCGTCAAAGTTCAGAAAAATCGACTGCTGGGCGAGTTGGTGCATGACTCGACGATACAAGGCGCAGGAGTAGGCAGGACGAACAAAGAAGGAACACGGACAAGGCGCTTACTGCAACCGTAGTTTAAGGGACGAGCTCGCCTTTTACAGTCGGATGCAACTCATTTTATTATTTTCTCGCTTAAAATAAAAAGCTACAAACAGCCACGCTTTCCGCTGCGCTGCCTTGGAGCACTCGACCACTGCAGCAGCCTCTTCAGCGCTGCACCGCACTGCGCTGCGCTTTTCTGTCGTCGTGCTGTTTTGTCGCTGTGCCGTTCTGTCGCTGCGCCGTTTTGTCCGGCGTTCCGTTTTGACGCATGCTGTTTTGTCGCCATGCTCTTTTTTCCCTGCGCTATTTTGTTGCTGCGCTGTTTCTTCCCTGCGCTGTTTCATCGCATGCTGTTTTGTCGTGTGCTGTTCTTTCGTGTCCCCGGCACTGCCACTCACCCCAAACTGTTCTGCCATCGCCAAAGCAGGGAGCTCCGGCCCACGCGTCGGCGCCCCGCAGGATTTCCCCCTGCCGGGAAAGGCCTAAAACTAACACATTCGCTGCTTCGCGGTCCCCCACCACCTCTGGATGTAACTCTCACTCCGCCTGCTTTGCAGCGGTGGAACAGATCTCTCGAGTGAAAAAAGGACAGAGCCCCGATAACGGGCCCAGAAAACTAAATTCCTTCCGTTTCATGATTACCCAGAAAACACAAACATATGACCTTTGTGGCTCTATGGAACTGTAGAGCACTGCTGAGGAATTACAGTGACATAACACATATTTTTGGGTCAATGTTGCCTCTAGCTTTGTGTCTTCGGGATACCAGAAATGGCCCACAACATGTGAATATCTTAAAACACATGCCTTTTCGACGCGATCGCGAGCCGGCAAATAGACTCTCGGGAGGCGTCGCAGTTGTCATTCAAAGCGCCGTCCCTGCTCAAGAAATCAAACTTAACACAAAACTTGAGGCAGTTGCCGTTAGCGTCGATGCGTACATAACAAAAATTGGCAGTGGCTTATTCTCTCAAGTAATGTCCGTCTCTTAAATACGGGAAAAGCCATATATTGTTGCCCAAGCTCAGCAAAAATCAGCTTCCTCGATTTAGCTTTCGCATAACCATTAACCATTAGTGCGGCGTTCGCGTGTCCCGGCAAGGAAGAAGCGATAAGAAGGCTGCGTAGTACTGTACTGGGCGACAGCTCGGATGCTTTTTTCAGGCTGCGCTCATGCAGGTGCTCGCGTTTTGTAGAGCCACTGTTGACGTCACTTGGCGCGTCACTTATCACGCCGGTAACACTGCGGCGGCACGCATCACTTCCTCCATCGCAATTTGGAGAGTCACGGTGGCTGGTATCGGTCAGGCGGCTTCCTGACTCGTTGACGGCACCGCCTCGCAGGGCTGTTTCCGCTGACCACGGGTGCAGGGCTTGTTGCGGAGCCAGCGGTTGATGGTGGCGGACAGTCTGAAAGTTCTGGATAACAGGTGTCGGTATCTCCTCCCCCACCGCAAATGGGGACGCCGTCGTCGCAGCAAATGGTCGTAATTGTGCCGCCTCCACGTGCAGGATCCGTTGGGTGTCTGCACCTTGGCCTCGTACGACACTGGCCCGGTGCGCTGCAAGGTAGTTGCGTTGAGCCTCCTTGGTCCGCTCCAGAAATTGTGCACCAGAACCTGTTTATCCACTTGACAAACAGCATGATCAGCAATTCGCAGCGTCGTTTGCTGGAACTGGCTTGCACTGACTGTATGCGACAGGGCGGGCTTTAAAGCGCCCAAATGAGTGCGCAGCTGCCGACCGAGGAAAAGATAATTAGACGGTGTCTCAAGTGTCGTCGCATGCGGTGTGTTCCGATATGCCGTCAGGAATTTACATAATGTTTCTTCAAGGCTTTCTGTTGCCGGGCCTTTGCGTAAGGCGCTCTTTACCGTCGGCACAAAGCTTTCAGCCAGTCCATTGCTGTTTGGGTGATAGGCACAAGTGAAAACTTGCCGAACGGCGTGCTCTTTCATGAACGCTTTGAGCTCTGACGATGTGAACTGTGCGCCGTTATCACTTACAACTGTCTCCGGCGCGCCGTATCGAGCGAACAAATCGCGTAATCTTGCTATGGTTGCTTGCGCGGACGCACATGTCATGACGTACACCTCCGGCCATTTTGAATGTGCGTCTACAGCCACTAGCAGCATATGATTACGGAACGGACCCGCAAAGTCAATATGGACACGTCACCATGGACGCGTAGGCCACGACCACGGGTGCAATGACGCCTTTTGTGGCATGTTGCACTGCTGCAGGCATAGCATGCAGTGTATCGCTTGATTTTCGAGGTCTTTGTCCACGGATGGCCACCATACGTAGCTTCGGGCGAGTTCCTTGCTTCGTACGATACCTGGAAGTCTCTGGTGTAGCTTCTCCAAAACAGGATGTTGTAGCTCTGGTGGCACGACCACTCGCATTCCATGCATCAGGCATCCTTCGTGGACAGTCAGTTCACTGCGTCTGTCAAAGTAGGGTTTCAGGAATTTATCAATATGCGAAGGCCACCCTTTCTTGGTGAAATTCAGGACTAGGCTGAGAACAGGATCACGAGCTGTGTGGCGCGCGATCTCTTTGCTTGTCACAGGACGAGATGCCAAGCGAAGCGCATAAGATGTCTCACTCGTGTTGTCCTCACCACCCATTGTTCATAACGGAAGTCGCGGAAAACAATCCGCGTCAACGTTGTCGGCTGACTTTCGGTAGTCAAGGTTATACTTGTAAGCTGAAAGCGTTACAGCCCACCGTTGTAGTCTTGTGGCAGCTATTGCTGGGATGCCGCTCTTCGGGCCAAGAATTGTTTGTAGGGGCTTATGGTCAGCGATTAACGTAAATTGCCGACCATAAATATAGAAATGAAATTTCTTGATGCCAAAAATTAAGGCAAGCGCCTCCTTTTCAATCCGGCTATAGTTCTCTTCTGCCTTTGATAGAGTCCTGGAAGCGTAAGCAATTAGTCTCACCGAGTTGTGTTTCATAACATGCGATAACACGGCGCCGAGACCGTACGCAGACGCATCGCACGACAGTTGCAGCGGTAGTGCCGGGTCGTAGTGCGCAAGCACTTTGGCTGATAACAACACTGCTTTGATGGCTTGAAACGAGTCCTTGCATTTTCGGTCCCAGGACCAGGAGACGTCCTACTGTAACAATCTGTAGAAGGGTCTTGCAAGCGTTGCCAGTTGCGGCGCAAACTTGCCATAGTAGTTAATGAGACCAAGTAGGGAGCGCAGCTGTGCCACGTTAGTAGGCGCCGGGGCTCTTTCTGCTTCAACAGCTTCAAGATTTCTTAGGTTATCTTCGGCAGTAGCTCCTGTCACAAGAATGTCGTCTAGATAGCATATTAGTCCTGACAGTCCCTTCAAAAGGTTATCCATAATACGCTGAAACAACGAAGATGCTGAGGCGACTCCGAAGGGTAGCCTGTTTACAGCAAACAGCCCTTTATGCGCATTCAACGCGAGGAGCTTTTTAGAGCCCTCCGACATAGGCTCTGTTTAGATCCAGCTTCGAAAAGTACCGCCCTCCTGCAGGTGCACATAGTATCTCATCAAGCCTAGGGAGAGGGTACTGCTCTGTGTGTAAAACAGGGTTCACAGTCGTCTTGTCCCCTCACACACGTATTGTCCGTCCCTTTTAACAACCGGCACGATAGGTGATGCAAACTCGCTAGTATAATCTTCCGTAATGACGCCCATCTCCTCTAGCTTTCGCAGCTCTTCCTCCTCTGCTGAACGTAGTGCGAAAGGCACGTTTCTAGCTTTGAGAAACGTTGGACGTTTTTCCTTAAGAAATAAAGAAGCTTGCTCACCTTCTATTTTGCCAAAGGTATCGTCAAAAATGGTGCTATATTTGTCTAGGAGTACTTTCAGTCGCGCGCCGTAGCTATCTTGGCTTGCGTCAAGGTGTGAATCGTTGCCTAGCTTGTGCAAACTGCAGATTTCGTCCCCGTCCAAGCACAAATTAAGCTTCGAGCCTCTCGCGTCTTAGAAGAGCTGGTCCGCCGTAGTCTATGACGTACAACAGAAGGTCATCGGCTTGATCTTTGTACCTTACGGCTGCTTTGAAGACGCCGCAGGGCTGGACAACTTCTCCTGTGTATGTTTTCAGTCGAGGTTCCGTCGGGTGGAGTTTTAAAGGCGGCCTAAGTCTCTTGAACTGTTGCCTTGATATTACAGACAGCGTAGCGCCTGTGTCTAACTCCGTATCACCTTGAATTTCGACATCGACGGTAATGGGACAACGGGTTTTCGGAGACAGCATCTGGACGTTTCCCGTGTATCCACTTCCTTGAACTCGTTGGCTCCTGCTTGGGACCACGGCAGGCACGTTGAACGTGGCCTTTCTTGCCGCAGTTCGTGCACTTATCTGCGATATGCGGACAAGCGCGGGAAAAATGCTTGTCAGAGCCGCAGGGATAACACCCGAAAGAATGCTTTCTTTGGGCTGAGCCTTCAGCGCTCATTTTGTGAAACTCGTCGACAGCTTCTGTAGCGTGCGCTTCCTGAACATTTTTTCTGAGCGTCTTCCAAAGCAAGTGCGCGCTCAACGACTTTTTGGAATGTCAGCGTTTTGTCTTCCGAAAATAAGTATCGCTGAATGTCGGTGCGGAATAAACCGCACACAAACCTGTCACGAAGCGATTCGTCCAAAAAGGTGCCGAATTCACAAGTCTGAGTGTTTTTTCTGAGCTCGCCTACGTACTGTGCGATACTTTCATGTTGCAGCTGACATCTTCTGTAAAAATTTGCTCGCGCTCCGGTCACCGACACTCTCGGGGTGAAGTTCCTTGAACGTCTTTTCCGACGGCTTGTTTGGTGCAGTCAAAGATTTCAAGAGGCTGTATGACTTCGGCCCAATAACGCTTAGCAAAGCATGCACGGGCGCCTTAGCGTTTTTTTATGGAGGAAAAACGCTAAGGCGCCCGTGTGCTGTGCGATGTCAGTGCACGTTAAAGATCCCCAGGAGGTCGAAATTATTCCGGAGCCCTCCACTACGGTACCTCTTTCTTACTTTCTTCTTTCACTCCCTCCTTTATCCCTTCCCTTACGGCGCGGTTCGGGTGTCCAACGATATATGAGACAGATACTGCGCCATTTTCTTTCCCCCAAAACCAATTATTAAAGTGACCAGTCGGCGAGGTGAATTTTCCAGCGCCATGGTTTTGTGGGGATGATTAGAGTAGACGACGAGAGGCCTACTGGTCACTTGTTACAGCAAGTGCCACACTATAAAAAGAATTTTTGTCAAAACCTCAGCATAAATAAAATTAATGAAAATTTACTACATGCATAATATTGCTCGCTACACTAGCTACGTCACAAACAGATCTCGTACAGAAGAAACGCAAAGTATGGTGGACACAAGAGTGCACATTGGCAAAAAACAAACAAACAGCAAAGTAAAGCCTCGGTGTCACATATATTTAGGACCCTAAATTAAATTTTAAAGGAAAGAGGTGTGAAGAAGACGAAGTGGATTAACCGAAGAATAAAGAAGAGGAAGAAGCATTCGATGAGGTGGAGAAAGATGATTGGTGGAGAAGCATTCGGTGAGGTGGAGAAAGATCATTGGTGGAGAAGAGAAGAAGACGACAAGGCATACGTGGACTAACACCGAGGCTATAAAAGGGCGAGGGAGAGCGTGGCACGGGGGATGCGAATGTCCGGACCCCGTAGAGTATCTGTTACGGGTCCAATTGGACTTATTTTTGGAAATGTGGCGGAGAGTTTGAAGGATGCTTCACTCCCGCCACCGGTTGGCGCGGTATTGCACTACCTCCGGGATCGGCCTTGTCTTTAGCGCGTCTTTACTATCGTGTCTTTCTATCCCATCTTTCATATCTCCTACTATCTGCACGTGGTAGCGATTGTGGCTCGGCTTGAGCCAGTGAGCAGGCCTGTGCACTTTCCTTTTCTTTCTTCCTGGCAACCACAGACAGACAGACGTGGCACGGGGGGGAACAGCAGAGAAGCAGCAGAGAAGCGGAAGCTCCGGCGGGTCAGGGACACATCGGCTGGAAGAGAGCGACGCCGGCTACTGCTCCGGTGAGCTCGCGTTCTACGGCTTCGCATCGTGGACTTCCTGCCGTGCCTGAGCCCGTTCTGGGGAGTCAACGGAGGACGCTACCACCTGCTACGGCCAGGGGTGTCTCCAGCGCTGTTGCCACCCATCCGGGTGGTGCCCCCAACGCCAACAACAGCATAACCTCCACGGGCGCTTGTACGGCGAAACCAGCGACGCCAGCCCAAGCACGTCAAAAGCCGCATCGACGCCGGCTACTGGATCCATACAACGCCGCAGCCGCACCGAACCAACCGTGAGCACGAACGCCGACCGCTAACAGTAGGACGCTAATAGTAGACGCTTGTAGCAGTGATCCCGCGTCGTGTGTATTTATAGTCTTTGTGTGTTGGTTAGCTTTGTTAGTTTTGTGTGCCAGTGTGTGTGTCACGTAGGGTGATTAAATGTGCTTGTGTGTGGGTACACCTGTCGCCTAGTCCACTCTTTCGGTCCGAGTGTTCTCCGGGGAAATCCGTGACAAAGAGAACTCGAAGAGAAGGAACGCAAAGTATGGTGGACACAAGAGTCCACATTGACAAAAAAAAACAGCAAAGTAAAGCCTGGGGCACTCTCCATAGATATCCCACTACGGAGAACTTGCTCACCTTTAAAGGGCTACAGAAAGGGGTGTTTGAGCTTGATTTTTAAAATGCTTGCGCTATGTAGAGTACAGACCACCGAGCGTCCACGCCGCGTACAAGACCTCAAAAGCGAGCGGGAAATTTACAAAACATTTTTTTTAAAATTCCCGCTTTCGCACCTCGCGGTGGCGGGCTTTCGCGCGAAAACCTGGCATACGACGTCACTTCGTGCAAATGACGTCAGCAGCCGGGGAGTTATCAAATTCTTTCAGACGTCACGCGCGCCGCAGCCGGAGGAGGTAAGGGAGGGGCCGAGTGAGCGGGGCCAGGCGATAAGCGTCGCCGTTCTGGCGTGCGAGAGGAGAGGGAAAGGCTCGGAGACGCGGAAGTTCAAATTTTATCTGCATATAACTCAGCTTCCACAAAACGCATTAAATAATTCTTGCTGGAGGATAATTATGAACCGTCGTCTTTTAACATCCCAGACATATCGCACCTTTACTGAGACCCCCTTTCTGGGTCCCTTTAAGAGGACCAAGGCCAGAGCTCGATTCATTCGAAGAAATGCTGAGAAATCCTCGTGGCAGAAATGTGTCAGTAAAAAGTTCAATGCCGTCAAAGAAGTACTTTTTTGCATGCAGTCTACAGTTCATCTCACTATGCACTCATTCCTAAAATACAAAAACACAACTGGAAAACAGATTGCCGACAAGTCACGGTACAAATGAATCTTATAATTTGACGATTATGGATTTTTATGGCGCATGGGCGTCTATGGCCAAAGAGCGCTCCATGGCACAAGGTACTTTCGACTTCTCAAGGTGGGGTCAAAGGTCCATTTCCCAAGCATTTCACCCTAAATAAGCCGAGCACCAGACCAGGGGAAAGCTTGTACCCATGTATCACCGGTTGGTATCCGGCGGCACTGGGGATCGAACCCCGCACCTCCAGCATGCGAGGCGGATGCTCAACCACTTGGCCACCGCTGCGGTAATCTTAAAACCTACTTACAGTTCAGGAAATTCACAAAGTCCTGTCTGCCGGCAAGCAGACTGCAAACGGCCCTGATAAAGTACATTATCAAATGCTAGCCCATCTCTCTGAACTACCTGTAGAGGCACTTTGAAATTTTTTTAGCTAAGTTCGGGTATCGGAGAGAATGCCTGAAGCCTGGAAGAAGGCCATTATTGTTCCATTTTTAAAACCCGGAAAACCACATAACATTGCTAGCAGCTATAGGGCGATAGCCCTCACCAGCTGTCTAGCGAAATCCTTTGAAAGTGTATTGCATATCAGAATAATCTTCGCGCTCGGCTACTGGCCCGGAGCTCCCAGGTTCGAACCCGACCTCGGCGGCTGCGTTTTTATGGAAGCACAACGCTAAGGCGCCCGTGTGCTGTGCGATGTCAATGCACGTTAAAGATCCCCAGGTGGTCGAAATTATTCCGGAGCCCTCCACTACGGCACCTCATTCTTCCTTTCACTCCCTCCTTTATCCCCTCCATTACGGGCCCGGTTCAGTTGTCCAACGATAGGAGACAGATACTGCGCTATTCCATTCCCCAAAAACCAATTATTATTATTATCATTAACCTTCGTGTTAGAAGACCGTGAGCTTCTCGATCAGAGGTGGGCATTTGACCTAAAAATCTCGACCTCACCTCAACATAAAAAAAAAATTGGCGGTGGTTTAGCTCTGGTTAAACCTGGAGTGACGCGATAGCTACAGCTGGCCGGGTGGAACTTGCTCAGTTGTGTTGCAAAGTCAGTCCTTCGCCGCTCCGTTTCGCTGGGCGTTCCTTCATCTTCGTCCCACTTGACACGGCGCATGCGCGCAGCTGTTGCAACTCGGTTCACCCTAGCTCGGTTTCGCCGGTGCGCCGCCAGCAGCTGCTCCGCACTACGTGACCAACAACGTGACAACGTGGCGGCGCAGCCACAGGGTGGCGGTGCCGCCACGCTGAAGGCTCGAAATGCTACTGTAATGTAGCGATCGCTACAAAAATTTGTCGACCTCACTCAACCTCATCAGGTGAGGTCTCCTGAGATGCCCTCACCTCACTTTTCCTGAGGCCACTGGCGACTGCACTCAACCTCAAATTTGAGGTCGGCTGCTCGACCTCAGAAAACAAAAACGAAAAGCGATTAACAATTTGTTCAGTGAAAAACAATTTTGAGAATCTGTTGAGACAGGAAAGCCAAAATGATGATGGTTTTATTGTGATGACAATAGCGGCACTAAGCTTTCTGTAATTATTTATTAAGGTGCATACAGATTCTATTTATGTGCACGAATTAGGAGCTTATAATCTGGGATGAACCCTTGGTGAGTTTATGGCCTACGGGTAGGGGTGTCCCTTACGCGGTTACCATGAGTATGTCGGAGGTACTTTGTTGATTAAGTTTGCTCCACTAGTGTAATAACATAATTAGTGATGACATATGAGTGCGACCTCATACCAGGTCACGTGACAACGATGTACTGTGACGTCATACCAGGTCCCCACCTGCCCCCCTTTTAAGGTCCATATGGATCCCACCTTGCTACACATGCGCGCATGAAGCATTACAATGAGTGCCCACAACCTGGTCCACATTAATGACACTGGGATTTTCCAGTAGGTAAACACGCGAGCTCTCATGTACGACTACCGCAACGATCATGAAACGACCCGCCGTTGACCCTCGAGATGTTGGCGATGATGATATTGTGACGAAGAAGACAACGAATTATGCAGTGGTGAGAGCAGGAGCGCTCGTGCTCCGCCAGCAGCCATTAAATTCACCTCACTGCCATCGATCATCGCGTCTCTTTCTTCGGCTGGCCACCACGCAACATTTGGTGGAGCTTGCGGGGTATCATCGGCATCCCGCGCGTCAGCCATGGTCGTCGGCTGCGAGTTCTTGGCCTGCGTCGCCTGGCCGTGCCCCAGCCTTTCAGACCCAAACAGACCTCGCCTTGCATAGTTTTGCATTTTTTGGTGCAATAACACCGCTATGCTGGTACGTTCGCCCTGTGCTGCGGTGTCAGCATAACATTTGATTTTCCAAGGAAAAACAAGGAACAGGATGCTAAAGAAACCTTATTTGGAAGGATATAAAATGAAATTGTATTTGCATCTGCTTGCATTATGGAACGGGAATATACAGAAGTAGTGCGAGATTCGAAAGGGGAAGACACCGATCAAAAGCCTCGATGATGTTATACAGGGTTTTCTGGCTTCGTGATTTCATCATCAGATCAGCAGATGTCCTTGTTAGGAACCGCCTGAATCCCATCCATTCTCTCACCTGTGCCGATTGCTCCAGTTTCTGTTAAGTCGCTGTGTAATGTACAGCCCGATCCCCCTTACTCGATTCCAAGGCAAGCGACGTCAGCGCCAGCAACGAGCATCACAAAAACCAAGCAGTCTTGCTTTCGGCCATCCACGCGGTGACGGATTCATTGCATGTTGGACTGAACTTATTTGTTTGCGGCATCAGCCAGAGCTACCACGGGTCAACGTGAGTTATGTGCTTTGCGCACTCCCGGGAGTTTGAGCCGACCGGCAGGCAGCTACGACTGCTATGCCAACGGAGAAGCGGGAGGAAGAGTGGTGAGCCGTGATAGCAGCACTCCTTCCAGGAAGACGAGAGGGGTGCCTCCTCCTGTAAGCTAGGGCTTAGCGGACATTACAGTGCCGCACCAAAGGCTGGCTAAGAGCGGACTACGGCATCCGGTTGTGCAGACAGGGGAAACTGAACGCCAGCGTCATTGTATGAATACTGCGGTGGTGCACTCAAACTCCACTTTAGAAGCGGCACTCGTCGGAGTAAGTCGCGGCAACTGAAAAAAGTCTCGACCTCAACGAACGACCTCACTCAACCTCAAGTGTGAGGCTAAGGTCTGATTTGCTGACCTCACTTACAAAATTTCGAGCCGTCGCTGACCTCACCGCACGACATAAGTCTGAGGTCATTTTAAGGTTGAGGTCGACCTCTTGAGGTTGCCCACCTCTGTGGTTTTAAAAAGGTGTGTTCCACTACCGATCACCTGGTTCGTCTTGGAAATACTGTCCGAGAAGCTTTCATACACAAACAGCACTGCCTTGCTGTATTTTTAATTTGGAGAAGGCATATGACACAATGTGGAGATTTGGGATTATTCAGGACCTGGTTGAACTGGGCATCAATGGCAGGATGTTGAAATGCCTTAAAGACTTTTTGTCTAACCGTTCATTTAATTTCTGTCTAGGCTCTACCCTTTCGACGCAATTTATTCAGGAAGAGGAGTACCTCAGGGGTGCATTTTAAGCACACCTCTATTGTAAAAATGAATTTTCTTAGGAAAGTAATTCCAAGGTCCGTTATATATTCTATGTAGGCGATTTCCAGATAGCTTGCACATCCTCCAACACATCAACATGTGAAAGACAAACAATAGACTGGCCACTTGGGCAGACAGAAGTGGCTTCCGTTTTTCTCCACAGAAATCGCCGGCCATTCTTTTCTCGCTCAGATGAGGCATAGAGATAGAGCCCACCCTACACCTGAATGAAATAGATTTACCCGTGAAAAATAAACAAATTTCTAGGCATAAAATTTGACAAAGCTCACTTTCCTGCCTCACATAAACGCATTGAAAAAGAAAGCCTCTCGATCCCTGAACATACTCAAAGTGCTGTTGCAAAAACGCTGGGGGGCCGATAAGGCATGTCTCTTACAAGTTTACCATTTCGTAGTACGCTTTACCCTGGATTATGGATGTATTATGTATGGGTCAGCGGTACCGTCGTACCTTAAACAAATGGTCCCAGTACGTAATTTAGGTTTGCGTTTTTCCACTGGTGCATACAGGACGTCGCCCATAAACAGCCTTTATGTAGAAGCTAACAAGCCATCACTTGCAGACAGAACGGTGCTCACATGTTCATACATTCTAAAAATTCGTTCACTACCTAAGCACGCCTGTCATGAAATAGTCACAAAGTGTCCATCTAAAACACTGTTTAACAACAGGCCGCAAAGCACCAGGCCACTGCTCTTGCATTTTTAAGAGATGTGCCAAAACCTCGGCGTACTGGACACATTACCTGGCATTGCTGGAAGATGAGATCTACTACTGCCATGGTGCAATTTCCCTGAAAATTGATTTCACTCTTACACAGTTCCGCAAAAAACAAACTCCACAACAACATACAATGAAAGAATTTCTTGCACTCGAGGAAAAAATACGGTACTTGCATAGCTTTTCATACAGATGGCTCAAAAACAGATGTTTATGTTGGAAGTGCAGTGGTACAAGGGAACTACAATCAAATAGTAAGGCTAACATCTGCCTTCACTGTTGAATGTTATGCAGTCTGTGTAGCCATTGAAGAAATAGTAAACGAGAATCTCTCAAACAGTATTACTTAGACTCCTTAAGTTTACTTACTCATCTCCACCCTAGAAATGCTATCACTCCTATACTTGGTGGTATCATACACAACATAGCAAGAGCCACAGTTCAAGGACAAAACATAAAACTCTACTGGGTACAGAGTCATTCGGAATTAAAAGGCGGCGAGAGAGCATACTTATGCGCTGCTCCATCTCGTGACAATAAAAAAAGGTAAATATACCTTTAAAGATTGCAGTAACTTAGTTCATCGTAACATAAGGAAGGAATGCCAGTCCACATGCAACAACGAAGTAAATAATAAACTGCACATGGTGAAACCAGTTTTAGGTGAATAGAAGTCCTGCACCCACAAGGAACATTTCAAGGAAATGATTATCTGCCGTCTTCGTATAGGACACACACACACCTCCCACACAATTTCGTACTGACAAAACAACATAAATCTGTTTGCGAAAAATGTGGAGATAAACTTACAGTTAACCATATTTTATTCTCGTGTGAAACTGGAAAAACAAAGGACAAAGTACTTTATGGAATTTCATAACGAACACATTCTTCATTCTACACTACTTTAGGAGATAATGCAATTGATATGTCATGTGTTTTTAGCTTTTTTAGAGAAATGGAATTTCTTAAACAATTTTTTACTGACTGGTCTGTTTGAATTTTAATAAACCTCAGCCATTTTCTCACCCTTAGAAAAAGGCTGAGTCTTTTATTTAATTCGTTGGAAGCCTCGAGATCCTTGCCCAGCCAAAGATAGCTGCTGAGACTACCCAACCCTCTTAAAAGCTTTTACTAGCACCCATTTCTATCCAATGTGTTCACTAGGTAGTAGTAACTTTTGAGGCCCTGAACACCATGTATGGTTTTTCAGATTTCTATAAAATTCAGCAGAAAACTTTTCCTCTCACTCATGCTCGGCGCATGATGGCCTTAGTTGCCTATGTGCCATAAAACACAACACAACAACTTACCAACTCTATCGCACAGCTTTTGCAGATTTCATGGAAGTTTTAAGGTTTTCATTTGAAACGCCCTTGTATATAGCTATGCATGTTTGCTGAAATTAGTACAGTGGTGTTGAAATGAACACTTTCGTGATTCTAACAAAACAGTCAGCATCGCTACTCTGAATTAAGTCCACGCTTAGTGGTATTTGCCACTTGATCACATTTGCTTTCGCAGTGAGGGATAGTAGCGCGCCGCCGCTTATTCGCTCTATGTATCTCTGGCGGGGCGTCGCACCGGCGGGATGATTCTTGCCGCGCGCACTTCTTCAAAAAAAATGTCGCATGTATTCCGGGCTTTACGAAGAAAAGTTGTCATCGAATGTAATAACTTTTCAGCTCCTTATTGCCTGAACCTGGCTATGATTTGCAGCACCACAGGCTTGGTCACCCATTCTTGTACAAACAACGCGGTGGGCATAAAACAAGACTAGCTGTATTTTTTTTTTGTAGGCTGCTGCAAGCAACTGCAATGAAGCATCTGTTGACTTGTCTTTGCAACTTGGGTGGGACAAAAAGTTAAGAAACAGTCCTTCCACAATTTATTATAAAAAACGCATGAGTGGGGCAGCAGAGAGGCAATTTACAAATGAGGACGTCCAGCGTTCTCTGAAAGGAGGTCCTGCTCACTGCCGAAAGATCAGCATCGTGACGAGGCCTGCACAAAGAAAAAGTCATGAGACACATATTGTGTTGGGACAATGCTCAAACCAAGTTGCAATGCTGAAGCACTACTGTACGTCACTCTCATAGTGACTGAAAAAGCTTGGAACGCTTCTACTCTGCAGCAATGTTGTTGAAAAAATAACATTATTAGCACCATCAAACATGCAGCTTTCACAAGGCTGAAATGCCATTTTGCTCCGCAACACACAGAATATGAGGAGCATCTTTTTTTGCAAATCATACTCAAGGCAACTTTGATAGTTATGGTGCAATTTTCACAAAATTTCTGCAGTATAATGAATGATGGCAGCAGAATGAAAGAGCGAATAAAACAATATGCCTGCATAGCTTCAATTCACTGCCGAGTGACAGCAAACAACCTCTGAAAAAATCCTGCATTAAAACCAGAGAGGGTGAGAAGAGATTGTCAGGTAAGGGAGGGCAACTTGCTCAAGGTGGGGATGAGGTTAATGAAAAGGGTTAAGCTTAAGGACAACGCATCGAGCTATGGAAAGAAAAATGATAGGTGTAATGTTAAGAGACCGGAACCGGGCCGAGTGGGTGAGGGAACAAACGAGTGTTAATCATATCCTAGTTGAAATAAAGAGGAAGAAATGGGCTTGGGCAGGGCATGTAATCCGAAGGCATGATATCAGACCACCGCAGCACTGTCAGTTTCACCATGTGTTCTGTGGTAAAATAAACCGCTTATAACAATGCTGTCTTTGCGCATCATCGGTTATAACAAATGAATCTGGTTACTGACAGCCAACCTTAAAAGATACAAAACCACGGAAATGCTAGAATGACACCAGCCAAACCACGCTCAACACAAAAGTGCACGTTGTAGTGAAAGAGCATATACAGTAGCCAAAAGGTGATTCGGACTCCAATAATTCGGACTTGTAGGATATTTCGGACCTCGATGAGACACCATCAGTCACCCCATAGAAGCGCATACATATTCGTGATGGATATTTCGTACTTAAAAAGTCCGAAAGTTCGATGTTTCGGACTAATTTCAGTCGCCTGCGATCCAAAATCGGCCACCATATCGGCTTTTCGCCGGCGCAAAAGGCGCCATCTTGGATTGAGGTGGATTTACGCTGCAGTTGGATTGGCTTGACATACAACTTTCGGTACCTCATTTTTGCCAGTAGAGGTCCCTGTGATCTCTTACACTTCGAGGTGGCAGCCAGATTGTCATCGCCGTCAACTTCCTTTTGTTGCCGACGTGAAGGTGGCCAGATTGGAAAGGTGTGAAAACCGGCGTGGGAAACATGGCCCCGCAGCGTGCCGAGGCCGTGCGGCGGCGCTGACGGCAGAGGCGCGGTAAGGCGCGCAGCGAAAATGAGCGCATCGCGTAGGCTAAATTTAACCACTGAAGCGAAAATGAGCCCCGTTTGCATATCGCGCGTTTTCTACTAGTGTCAAAGAATGGATCTTTATCATAAAATAGTGTTTCGTCAACTTGCATCATTATTCCCATGAAATGTGCTGCTTCACAAGCAGAGTTTGCATTGCATAGCTGGACTGAAGCGCATTTTGTGCGTGCACATTTAGGACTTGAGGGACTCTGTTAATGCCCGAAATAATTTAAATAATAATATTAATTGGTTTTTGGGGAAAGGAAATCCCTAAGGGAAGGAATAAGGAGGGACTAAGAGAAGAAAGGGGTGCCGTAGTGGAGGGCTCCGGAATAATTTCCACCACCTGGGGATCTTTAACCACAGCACACAGGTGCCTTAGCGTTTTTGCTCCATAAAAACGCAGCCGCCGTGGTCGGGTTCGAACCCAAGAACTCCGGATCAGTAGCCGAGCGCTCTAACCACTAGTAGCCACCGCGGTGGGTAGGATGAAGGCGCCCCAAAGCACAAACCAGGTGCCCCAACGCACGAACCGGTTTTTTTTTGCCGCTTGCGAACCTGTAGCATGTATGCCATCTTGACGCTCATGTTAGCAATGAAGCAGCACATCTGGCCATGAAATCGTTTATTTACAAGTGAGGGGGAAAATTTTTCAGAATTTGATCTACAACACACAAAGCTTCGGTGTTTTCCGTTTCTTCTCACTATCCTCCTGATTTATATATATCCTTAAGGAAAAAAATAATCCTTGTGAGGAAATAAAAACGTACAACTATGCTGTCAGCGTAACAGAATGCTCAAAACGACTAATTATTGGCACATATCACTAATTGACTGTAAAATACCTCTTCCGCAGCTTCGACATGCAAGCGCGTTCGGCTGAATGCATGCGCAAGTTCGTTTTCAAGGATGGTGACAATACTGTAAAATGATACTGAAGGCCTTGTCGGCACTTGGGATCGCTCGAGACCACTTGGCAAACATTACCTGGCAGGCAGGGGAAGGGAACAGAAAGTTTTTTTTTGTTTTTCTGTATCCCATGCCACACCCAGGCGCAAAGCACAAATGCCCCACCTTCTTTTTTGTTGTTGAAGGCATCTCGCCCTCGGATGAGAAAACGCTGCTACAGACACTCCAATACAGGCGACGAAACGAACTGAACTGACTAACTGCTACGGGGTGCGCAAGGCCGACGCGGCTGAGCTTACCGCGCCACTAATAGCAGCGCCACATTCCTCCTGGCGGCATCGGTGTACAGAGGGGTCACGTGTGGCCGACGGAAAGCGCCGCGGTCTTCACACTTTCCCAATCTAGCCACCTTACCGACGTTGTCGCGGGCAGTTATTGCTTGTCCCATACGTTGAAAATTGGTTGTTGGGGGAAGGAAATTGTGCAGGAGTTATCTCACACCTTGGTGGAAAGGGATAAAGGAGGGACTGAGAGAAGAAAAGAAGAAAGAGGTGCCGTAATGGAGGGCTTTGGTATAATTCCGACCACCTGGGGATCTTTAACGTGCACTGACATAGCACAGCACACGGGTGCCTTTGCACTTCGCCTCCACCGAAAAGCGGTCACCGCGGCCGGGTTACAACCCGGGTACTCCGCATCAGTAGCCGAGCGCCCTAACCACTAAGCCACCGTGGCTGGGCCCCTTACGTTTGCCATTCACCGTTTCGTCACTTGGGTTTCTCTGACCCCGTCGACCGAGTGGCGCTCAGTCTTCACGAAGTTACATCCATTCGCCGTTTTGTGATTGCGTCCGGCGGTTCCGCCGCTTTGACCGAAAAGTGCCTTATCTTTGTGTGTGTTTGACGAGCAGTGTGGTGCACACTCGGGTTGTGGACAACATGGCCCTGCCGGGTCCGTCAAAGAAGCATGGGAAGTATTCCATCTAAATGCGGTGACCTTGCTGTCTAGCATGTACGGTGAAAGCACAACTTTGGCGCGAATACAGGTGCAAATCGTCGCCAGCAAGAGAAAGTTGCCATAAGGCAAAATCAGCGACATTTTTAAGCCGATTTCATCTCAATAAAGTGATTTTTTTGAACTTCACGGATTTTTCGGACTGTGATTATTTGGACCATTTTTCGGGTCCCTTCGAGTGCAAAAAATCCGTCGGCGACTGTACCTCTAGTTTCATGAATTAACCAGCGGACTCTTTCTGGTATTATCCCTGGGTTGCGTTGGTGCCCGCAAAGACTTAATTAGCCACTTCACCGTCCAACGGTGAGTCACGGGGGTCCGCTTCTACGAAAAAAAAAGCTTGCTTGCTTTCACCAATGTTCGTGATTCTTACTTCTGCAGAATTCCATGAAAACATCTAAGAGAGAACGTCCCAGACCAGCCCATTCAACGAGCAGAACACGTCATGTTCAGGAACGACACGTGATCCCCTTTCTCTCTCTCTTGCTTCGCCGCCCACTGTGCTACTGCGGCTCCTGGAAGCTTGAGAAGGTTCTAGGAACTGACCGGGAAAAGTTCCAAGAAAACGGAAGATTCCCAGCTGTAGCATTGGGATACGCGTCCATGATTCTTCCCAAGGGTCGTGCCCATGAAACCTGCTGCTTGGCTGGCAAGGGCGAGAACTGGAGGCGAAAACTCTATTAAAGGGCACCTGTCTGCCTCATCGGGAGGACTTCCGTCATCATTTCTTATCCTGTACAGTCTTTCATTTGCTGCATGATGTAAAGAGAAATGTCTTGTTTTCTCCGAGTCTCCCTCCCAGTCTCCTCCTAATTTCTCTTGCGGGCCACCACTGTGGAATGTGGCACACAACAACATGTGTGCGATGCACACCTGACCATGCATATGAATACAGTGGGCACACTGGGGAAGCTTGCATGCCACAGCGATGCAAAGAAAGATAAAAGATTTTCTACTGTGCCAAGGCAAAGGAGAAAGTGGGGGTCCTTTCAGTGGAGAAGTCCATTACTTTGAGGTGTGCCACTGATAAAAAACACACCAGTGCATTTTTTTTTTTTTTTGCATTCTGTACGGAGACTGACCACGAGAACTCAAGTGCTGCCTAATCCTCCTTTCCCGGTTTCCCGCGGCGCGCGCTACATTGGGGATACCTATACCCTATCACCCCACTGAAGCAAGCGGTGTGTGTGTGTGTGTGTGTGTGTGTGTGTGTGTGTGTGTGTGTGTGTGTGTGTGTGTGTGTGTGTGTGTGTGTGTGTGTGTGTGTGTGTGTGTGTGTGTGTGTGTGTGTGTGTGTGTGTGTGTGTGTGTGTGTGTGTGTGTGTGTGTGTGTGTGTGTGTGTGTGTGTGTGTGTGTGTGTGTGTGTGTGTGTGTGTGTGTGTGTGTGTGTGTGTGTGTGTGTGTGTGTGTGTGTGTGTGTGTGTGTGTGTGTGTGTGTGTGTGTGTGTGTGTGTGTGTGTGTGTGTGTGTGTGTGTGTGTGTGTGTGTGTGTGTGTGTGTGTGTGTGTGTGTGTGTGTGTGTGTGTGTGTGTGTGTGTGTGTGTGTGTGTGTGTGTGTGTGTGTGTGTGTGTGTGTGTGTGTGTGTGTGTGTGTGTGTGTGTGTGTGTGTGTGTGTGTGTGTGTGTGTGTGTGTGTGTGTGTGTGTGTGTGTGTGTGTGTGTGTGTGTGTGTGTGTGTGTGTGTGTGTGTGTGTGTGTGTGTGTGTGTGTGTGTGTGTGTGTGTGTGTGTGTGTGTGTGTGTGTGTGTGTGTGTGTGTGTGTGTGTGTGTGTGTGTGTGTGTGTGTGTGTGTGTGTGTGTGTGTGTGTGTGTGTGTGTGTGTGTGTGTGTGTGTGTGTGTGTGTGTGTGTGTGTGTGTGTGTGTGTGTGTGTGTGTGTGTGCGCGCGCCGTCAACCCCGAGGAACTCCCCAGCTAGCTTTGCCTCAAGTGCTCCCAGATGATGGACATCCGACGCTTCTTCAAGTGTCAGTGGGTGTCTGACGGAGTTTGACAGCTGCCCGGTTGAAGATTCTAGTTTGTCATGTGAGAACGCTGCAGCATTTGACCAGAATTATGCAAGCTTTCATCAGCAGACAGTAGCTGAGGTCGTCGACTCAATGGAAGGGACTCCACCAACAGTGAGCTCCCGTGACGCAATAAGCCATGATGATTCTCCTTCTCCTTGCTTGGGACTAAATTGCAGTGACAACAGCGAGAAAGCAACTAACCTGTCTCAAGAATGTGACTTCGGAGAGTTTCTATGCAAAGCTAGAATCACAGGCATCCCGGACTGTTTGAAGTACACTTCCGTCCGCATTCATGACGAGATCATCACAATCTGTGGCGACATCCTGAGAGGGCAAATAGTAGCCGACGCTAACACAGTGTTTGCTTTTTTTGGCCTTACGGACGAAACTGAAGATATTGCAGGAACAGAGCAGATGTCAATAGGCATTCGCTTCATTGGCAAGGCAGGAACCAAGGTTTGCCTCCGAGAGCAGTTTTTGGGATTTGTAGGGCTGGAGCAACTGAACTTTGCTTTCAAGATCGCTGCGATCTTGAAGTTTTTAACTGATGCTGGGCTGATTCACACCTTGTTGGGCAGGGGTACAAAGGATGCCCTACAATGGCTGGAAAAGAAGCTGGACTGAAAAGAATAATACAGAAAGAGCTTCCAAAGGCACTGTTCTTCTACTACACAACCAGTCACAAACTGAACCCCGCGATAAACGATTTGAACAAGGTCTCTGAAATTCGAAATACAATAGGGATCATTAAACAAATGATAAACTTTTTCCGTGTGAGGGTGCTCTGAAGGAAATTGGTGCCTAACATTCCGATGCTGTGTGAAACAAGATGGTCTGCAAAATACAAGTCATTTAGGATCTTCTCTCAGCATTATGTGGCCATAGTCAAAGCACTCGAGGAGCTCGCATCAATGGAATCAAACTTGAACGCTGCAACTCGGCAACAAGCTCACATCTTCTAGTGTGCAACAACAAGCTCATCTTTAATTGTTGCTTGTACATTGTGGCGAAGTACAGCACACAACTGGAAACAGTTACGAACGTATTTCAAAGTGTACCATTAGACTTCCATTCTGGACATGATCCCATCACTGAGTTGCAGAATATTTTTCGTGGCCACTGGATTAATGCTGAAGAGCAGTTCTCCGACATCATGAACACAAAAAGTGAAGCGGCCAATCACTTAAACATGTTAATATCTGTACCAAGATAAGCCTCTCATCAGACCCACCAAGACAACTACGTGAATCATTCGCCAGAGGCACACTATTGCGTGGCAATATACGTGCACTACTTGGACTCTCTCACTGCCTCTTTGGCTCGTCGCTTTCCTGAAAGCAATGCGAAGAGCTTCCCCACTTCTCAGCTGCATGCCAGCTGAACTCCCGCTGCATCCCAGCAAAAATGAAGTATATTTGAGCCATGTTGAGTTTGTTGCCCTCACTGAAGAACTCCAAGGTTTTTACTGCATCGAAAACTTCAAGAAGAGGGCACCTCATGGTACGGGACGTGGAGATGCAGAACTAGGGACTCGTCAGAAATAACATACTCTGAACTTCTGTTTGAGGCCAAGGCATTCTTCCCCGCTGCTGCAAAAAGCTTTGGGGTGGCTCTGGCTTTGCAAGTTACCACTTGCACTGTTGAATGCTCCTTCAGTACAATGAGAAGAGTGTTGTGTTGGGTTTCATGGCACATAGGCAGCTAAGGCCATCATCTGCCAAACACAAGTTTTAATATGTCTGCTTGGTGTGAAGAAGTTTAAAGATTATTTTGTAACACTACAGCAGGTTTAGGACATTTTCATCTTTTAGGAACGAAACAAGAGAAGAGGTTTCGACTAGCGAATTTTCTCCTTGGAGTATGCAAGGATGTAATGGGATGTACTTGTCATAAAAGTGAGGGAAATGCTTTTTTCTAAGTTCATCAAGTTTTGTACAGGATATTATTATGTTGTTTGTGGTGACCATCTCTCTGCAGTGTACGCATGTAGGTTCGTCTTTCTTTGCAAGAATGAAGTAATGTGCTAAGGGCGTGTGTCCAATGCGAAGGTGACATAAAATAACTTCAATGAAACGCTCTCAATGACTGCATGTCTTCCATTCTTCTATAACCAGCTTTACTAGGTGCAGCTTGTGTAAGCTTTTCACCATCGGCTGCTCTCTAGCGCACCCTACGTAGGGTTGTGCGAATGGGGTGTTTGAGGCATGGCTTATGAAGAATGTGGGCGACAGCACGTTCGGCGTCTGTGGTGCGTCGGTGTGTGCGAGTGTGATGATACAGCCAGTCAACTGGCAACACTGTGACAACTGGCATAACTGTGTATGTGATCCTAAGCGAGTCCCACCTAACCTAAGTGCGAACCTAAGTGAGGTGGCTCGGTAGCTGTGTGAAAGCACAGTCTACTAATCCGTTACTTTTCGCAATGCAGGCACTTTCCGCCACAAGAAAATTCAAACAGCGCTAGACAACAGGACCAGAAAGAGGAGGAGACAAACACGGCGCTGAACTTACAACTGATTCATTTGAAGTAAGAACTCAATTTATACGTACACAACTGGGCACACATGCGCACGGTCATACATCGATGATGAGATAAAAAATCCAAAATGCCAACATACACCCGTGATGTATCTGCCTTCATATTGCCACAGTACCAAGCAATCCAGTGGCGCCATACCGCGGGCGAACTGTGTTAGATGGGACTTGCCATGCCTTGCGCACTCGAGGGGCTAGGGGGATTCGTCTTCTTCCTCGCTCGAGCTCCCTGCTGTCTTGCACTCCCAGCACGTCTAATTAAACCTGGTTTGAGTGCTTCGCCTGTTTGTCGGTGACATATTTAGTGGAGGTCCATGTACGCTGACCTCGAGGACACTCTTGACGTCAGTTCTCAACGCATGGCTACAACACCTGTCCACAAGGCGAGCCGCCGCCTGCGAGGCCTACACCCAACTCGCAAGACCAGCAAGGGCCATGACGTCCGCTACGGCTAGCCAGACAAGTCAGCATTCCGGGAATGCCCCACCGCTCGTCCTTCACACGCCTCGGTCGCCCCCATCATTCCACAGTGAGAGGTTTGAGGACGCCGAAGACTGGTTGTCAAGCTTTGACCAAGTGGCGGGTTTCAATGAGTGGGACGGCAAGCGCAAGCTGTGCAACGTCTACTTTGCGCTGCAGGACTCGGCCAAAACATGGTTTGAGAACCACGAAGCTTCCTTTACCACCTGGGAGGCTTTTCGTCAAGCGCTGCTAGCGACATTTACCAGCAGCGAAAGAAAAGAGAAGGCTGAAATCACTCTGCGCTCAAGATCACAGCAGCCGAATGAGCGTCGCGATGTTCATAGAGGACATGATGCGACTGTTCAATCGGGCCGACCCAGCTATGCCCGAAGCCCAGAAGGTACGCCACTTAATACGTGATGTAAAAGGGCAGCTATTTGCCGGACTGGTCCGTGAACCGCCACGAACAGTGTCCGACTTACCAAGGAGGCAATGGGTATCGAGCGCTCTCTGCAGGAACGGGGCGCCCACTACAGACGTCAGGCTTCTGTAGCAGCCACTTCCCAGTACAAGCCTACATCGCTGCCCGCCGAAGATCTTCGGGAGCTTGTAAGAAGCCTTGTGCACGAGGAACCGGTGAAACTTCACTTTGAAGCTCCACAGGTCAGTGTCGCTGCCATAACGGACATGGTCTGTGAAGAAATCCGACGAGTTGTGCAGCCACCCCCAACTCCACACCCGGCGCCCTCCGTTATGACGTACAGCGAGGCGCTACGAAGTCCCAGGCCAGCGATGCGAGCCTTTTCCCCCGTTGCTCCTGTGCCGTACCTGCAGGAGCCAGTCGCAACTGTACCCTCCATGCTGCAGGAGTTCAGGCCACCCGTGAGCAAAGCACACAACAATCGGCCGCTCTGTTACCACTGCGGGGAGCCCGGCCACATCCTCCGCCACTGCCCCTACCGCAGAATGGGTTTCAGGGGGTTTTCACCTGACGCACCTCGACCACGCTACGGTGAAAGACCATGGGATATCGAACAGTACTTGGCTGATAACGTGCAATCTTCAACCTCGCAGCGACGCCAGTCCCGATCGCCATCCCCAAGGCGGTTCTCTTCGCCCGGCCGCCCGTCATCCTCTGGCCAGTTCAGAGGCACGTCCCCACGTCGGGAAAACTGAAGACGGCGTCCTCCGGGGGTAGGGCTGCCACTACAGGATCGAGTCAAGAGCCTCTATCAGACGATTCGCAGCGACGTTCCGACTGACGACGACGCGCTGCGACCGACTGGTCTCCACCGAAATACCGGTATCCGCCAACAACCACGACGCTACCGCACTCGTGGATACCGGCGCCGATTTTTCTGTAATGAGCAGACGGTTAGCCACGGCCTTGAGGAAGGTTCTGACCCCTTGGTCTGGGCCGCAGATCCGGACAGCTGGTGGCCACGCGGTAACTCCGATCGGTGTCTGCACTTTGCGAATCCAGATCCGCGGTGTTACTTTCCCTGGCTGCTTTGCTGTGTTACCCGAGTGCTCTAAAGACCTCATACTCGGTTTGGATTTCCTTCAGGAGTACGGTGCCGTTGTCAACCTCCAGGAGCTAATAGTGTCGTTTTCCACCCAAGGCCCTGTCGACGACGATACCGAGCCACGCAGGGCGAAGTTATGCGTCTGTGACGACCATGTATTGATCCCGTCCAGAGCCAGCATGTTTGTTACCATCGAGTGTGATAACAGCCCCAGCACTCGTGGCATCGCTGAAACCAACATCTCACTGCTCCTGTGTCGGCAAATCTGTAGCCCGCGGAATTATTGAATTGAACAGTGGGGGAACCGAACCTTTAGTGACCAATTTTGGTTCTGAACTCCAGTGTTTGCCTGACAAAACAGCTATAGCATATTTCGAAGAACTTAGCGAATTTGTGGGACAGCACTCGCTGTCCGAAATCCCGGCATCAGTGGAGGCACCGACCACTCCCGTAAAAACCGACATGAACCCGAACCTCCCGTCTAATCAGAAACGCTGCCTCGGGAACATTTATCGAATCTTTCCGCGACTGTTTTGCCTCGACCTCCAAGGTTGGGCAGACTCCGCTCATAAAGCACCGCATTATAGTTGACACAAACCAGCGACCGTTATGCCAGCCGCCTTATCGGATCTCTTCGAAGGAACGGGATGCCATTCGCCGACAAGTTCAAGAAATGCTCCAAGACGACGTGATACAACCGTCGACGAGCCCGTGGGCATCGCCTGTTGTTCTAGTGACGAAGAAAGATGGAACCATACGGTTCTGTGCTGATTACAGGCATCTTAACAAAGTCACCAAAAAAGACGTTTATCCTCTGCCACGCATTGATGACTTCATAGACCGGTTACGCCATGCCACGCACTTCTCGTCACTAGATTTAAGCAGTGGCTATTGGCAAATCGAGGTGGACGAACGCGACCGAGAAAAGACCACCTTTATTACACCAGATGGTCCGTACGAATTCCGGGTGCTTCCTTTTGGCCTGTGCACGGCTCCTGCTACCTTTCAGCGGATGATGGACACCGTGCTTGCCGATCTAAAATGGCAGTCCTGCCTAGTGTACCTAGATGACGTAGTCATCTTTTCCGCCACGTTCGAAGAGCACCTGAGGTGCCTGCGCGCTGTGTTTGTGGCAATTCGTTCGGCCGGTCTTTCCCTCAAGCCCGAAAAGTGTCACTTCGCCTTCCAGGAGTTGAAGTTTCTCGGCCGCATCGTGAGCGCTAAGGGAGTCGGTCCTGACCCTGATAAGACAGCCGCCGTCGCTGCTTTTCCTGTGCCAACCGATAAGCGCAGTGTGCACTGCTTTCTGGGTCTCTGCGCCTATTATCAGCGTTTTGTGCCGAACTTTTCCCAGATCGCTGAGCCCCTCACCTGCCTCACGAAAGATGCCGAGCCGTTCCTCTGGGGCCAGGAGCAACAACAGGCCTTCGAAGACCCCCGCACTCGTCTCCAGAGTACGCCCATCCTTGGCCACTTCGATGAGTCAGCCGACACTGAACTGCACACCGACACCATCAACATCGGCCTCGGTGTGGTCCTTGTGCAGTGGCAGGATGGTATCGAACGTGTCATCGCATATGCAAGCTGCACCTTGTCACGCTTGGAGGCGAACTATTCCACTACTGAAAAAGAATGCCTGGCAATTCTGTGTGGAGTGACCAAATTTCGCCCGTATTTATACGGCCGCCCTTTTAGAGTCGTCAATGATCACCATTCGCTTTGTTGGCTGGCGAACCTCAAAGATCCCTCGGGACGGCTTGCATGCTGGAACCTTCGCCTTCAAGAGTTTGATGTCACCATCGTTTATAAGTCCGGAAGGAAGCACAGTGATGCCGACTGTCTGTCTCGTGCTCCTATCGAGGATAACCGAGCTGATCCCGACGACGATTCTATTTTTCTCGGCGCCATCTCCACGTCCGTCCTCACTCAACACCAAAGGGACGACAGTGAACTACGGCCTCTCATTGAGTACCGTATTTACTCGCGTAATCCTCGCACTTTTTTCCCTGAAAATCAACGCGAAGTTTGGGGGTGCGATAATTATGCGGGGAAAATTTTCAAGCAAACGTTTCGGAGTGTTAAATGCAAAGATGAATGGGTGCAAGATCAGGATTGTCAGGTCTGCAATTGTAAATATAACGAAAACATTACTTTCAAGCGTAACTTACCTTCGTTATGAAAGTACAGGGTGACCATAAGCTCAAGCTGCTAAAGCACTTTATTTGCCGCGCGCAACCTCCCCATCACTACTCACGTTGCGTACGTCCTGCAGGCAATTCTACTCTTCATCAGAGTCCGTGTCGACAATGGACTCGATGGTTTCTTCATCTTCCGATGCTTCTTCGTCGTCCCACACCAGGTGGTCCTCGGTCGCATCCAGGGCGTTCGAAATTCCCGTTTTCTTGAAGCTTCTGGCCACCATGTTTACATCAATCATCCCCCATGCCTCTGATACCCAGCTGCACAGCAGCTCCACGGACGGTCTTTTGATCTTGCCGCCCGGCGTCAGAGCATGTTCACCTTCGGCCATCCATTCTGCGTACAGCCTCCGAACGTTATCTTTAAATGGCTTGTTCAAAGATACGTCAAGAGGCTGTAGCATTGATGTGAGGCCGCCGGGTATAACAGCCAGCCAGGTCCGTGCGCAGTTCCTTGAACTTCGCCCGAACCGACTCTTGAAGATGGCCCCGAAAGCTATCAAGCACGAGGAGCGACGGAAAAAGAAGCGCTCCCGGTCGCCGCCCCCACACAGTCTTCACCCAGTCCACCATAAGGTCCGCGGTCATCCACCCCTTTTCTTGGATGTGCATGTGTATACCAGGGGGGAGCTTTCCTTTCGGGAGGGTCTTCCGCTTGAAAATGACGTACGGTGGGAGCTTCCGCCCGTCCGCCGTCACGCCTAGCATGACCGTGCACCTGTTTTCCGGCACCTGTAGTCCTGACGTGCACAGTCCGAGCACCTGTCTGTTCGACTGTCCTGCTGCTGGGCATATCGAAATTCAGCGGAGTTTGGTCCGCGTTCCCTATCTGGGAGAGCAAGAAGTTTTTCTCCTGCCGGATCCTGATAACGAATCGATGGAAGTCCACTATTTTCTCTTCATAGGCTGCGGGCAGGCGCTGGCAAAGCGTCGTTCGCCTCCTGAGTGAGAGTCCATTGCGCAGCATAAATCGTGTGGCCCACCCGTTACTAGCGCGGAAGTCTTGCACCGGGATGCCCTCCTTTCTTGCGATTACGAACGCCTGGTTCCGTATCAAATCAATCGACACAGCACACCCATCCGCTCGTCGAGCCTTGGTATATTCCAGTAAAGAGGATTCGACGGCAGGAAATTTCCCAGTCTTCGGTCCACGGAAGGCCCGGCACGTCTTACCTGTCGTCTTGAGTTCGTCGTGCTGCCGTCTCCAATACCGGACGCAAAACTCGTTGACGCCGAAGTGTCTGCTCGCGGCGCAGTTGCCATGTTCCAACGCATACTCAATAGCTTTTAGCTTAAAAGCAGCTGTGTAGCTTGCGTAGCGTCCCACGGCGAAGCGGCACAAAGAGCACGGTGCAACACGCAAACAAGGCAAACGAGGCCTACGAGACACCGGAGAGCTGGAGACACCTTCGCAAAATGGCGTAGCGGTGGTGAGTGGATGAGCGATAGCGGCGGTGGCAGCGGATGATAGCACAGTACCGCCGCTTAGTAGCACGCGCGCCCAACCATGGCAGTTAGTTGTGGCCGCAGTCAATAGATGGCGATCACTACGACAAGCAGACGGCTCGCGGCAGTAATTTTGGGGGTGCGATGATTATGCGGGGAAAAAAAATTTCCCAATTTTTGATAGCCAATGTGGGGGGTGCGAGATTATGCGAGTAAATAGGGTATCTTGAAGGAAGTGCTGCGTCGCCCCCGCGAATCTTCTCACGTGGACTGTCATCATTCTGTTTGTGCAATGGCGTTCTGTATAAAAAAAACTACAACCCGACGGAAGCTGCCTATCTGCTCGTCGTACCTGCGGCCTTGCGCGACGAAGTCCTGCAGGCGTGCCATGATGACCCATCTTCTGGTCACCTGGGTTTTTCCCGCACTTTGGCGTGGATACGCCAAAAGTACTACTGGCCCAGGGTGGCTGCAATTGTCCAGCATTACGTCAGAACTTGCCGCGAGTGCCAACGTCGCAAGATGCCGCCGACTAAGCCAGCCGGACTACTGCAGCCTATTGATCCGCCACAAGTCCCCTTCCACCAAGTCGGCATGGACTTACTCGGCCCTTTCCGGAGACCTCGCTGGGTGACCATTACATTGTTGTCGCCACCCGCTACCTCAGCCGGTACTGTGAAACTAAAGCTCTCCCTCCTGGTACCGCTGACGAAATTGCGAACTTTTCGTTCAGAATACTGTGCTTTGTCACGGTGCACCCATCATCATTGTAACTGACAGGGGAACGGCGTTCACCTCGGCCCTTACGCAGGAAGTTATGCGCATGAGCGGCACAAGTCACCGCAACACAACAGCTTACCACCCTCAAACGAACGGACTCATCGAACGGCTCAACAAGACGATCGCTGACATGATTTCTATGTATGTTGACGCAGACCACCGCAACCGGGACGCCATACTCCCTTACGTCACATTTGCCTACAACACTGCTCTACAAGAAACGACACGATTCACTCCATTTCATTTAGTGCATGGTCGCGAAGCCACAACCATGCTGGACGCCATGTTGCTTCCGACTCGTAGTACGTTATCTGTTATGGGTGCTGCCCAATTCGTTCGTCACGCCGAGGCCGCCCGTCAACTCGCCCGACAGCGCATCCGACACCAGCAAGCCCTCGACGCTCGCCGCTATAACTTCCGCCACCGAGCTGTTAGTTCCCAGCCTGGCGAACAAGTCTGGGTTTGGAGCCCAATCCGTATGCGTCGGCGCTCCGAAAAGCTTCTGCGCCGATATTTTGGCCCCTACAAGGTACTCCGCCAAGTCAGTGAGGTGAACTATGAAGTTCTCCCCCAGGGAACAGTTCGCTCCTTTAGACGGCCGACCCCCGAAGTCATCCATGTCGCACGGATGAAGCCTTACCACGCCTGCTAGCGCTTCAGGCGTGTCTATACCAGCCGCCGGAACATTTGCCGTCCCTTGCTTTCCTGCTTCTCATTGCTGTGGCACCAAGTCATTGCCCTTCAGAGAGGGTGAGTAACGCCACAGTACCAAGCAATCCAGTGGCGCCATACCCCGGCCGAACTGTTTTAGATGGGACTTGCCATGCCTTGCGCACTCGAGGGGCTAGGGGGATTCGTCTTCTTCCTCGCTCGAGCTCCCTGCTGTCTTGCACTCCCAGCACGTCTAATTAAACCTGGTATGAGTGCTTCGCCTGTTTGTCGGTGACAATATCTACCCTTTATGCAGCAATGTTTGTAACAATGGAACACCAGCTCGCCCAATCTGCCGTCCTACTTTCCGTCACCGTCCAACTGGTCTTTGCCACTTTGCTGGCTGCCTCCCCCCCTTGGATCTTCATCACACGTGTTCATCACAGAAGATGAACATTGAACCAATCTCGGAATAACATCGTCATCGATACTGGATTTGCCTGCGCATCCAGCCGCCACAATATCGCCTCCCGGACATTGGATGGCTACCATCATCGATGTCACCTTCAACGACTTCGCCGGCTATAAAAGGTGCACATCTGTCGCCGCCGCTATGTGGACTCGCTTGGTAACAGTGTGAGAGCACAGTCTACCACATCCGTTCCGCTTCGCAATGCAGGTTGGTAATATGTTCTCTCTTTATGCTCAGAAAATCAGCAATTACATACTAATGCAGCTGCCGAGCCCGCAGTGCTGCGCTAGTGTTGTTATGGAATGCTTACGCATGATCCGTATGCTTCTACTCCTGTCGGGTGATGTGGGGACCAATCCTGGGCTGAACAACTATGAAACCGTAATTTCCGAACTGCAGAAATTAACAGCTGGCCAAATTACCCTAATCTCCGACTTGCAGGACATTAAGACACAGCTCAGAACAACTGACTCAACTCTGGCCAATTTAAGCAAGCGCATGATTGCTCTGAAATCTCACTACGCTACGCTTTCTACAACCAATTTTAAAATAGACAGCCTTAAAACTTTACCCAACTAAGCCAACAGATCGTGAGATTGGAAGCCCGTGTAGACGATGCTGAAAACCCCTATCGCCGTAATAACCCAATATTTTTTACAATATTCCCGACACTAATCCTTCTGAAAGTTTTGCGGATTCAGAGGAAACAAGTAATTAGCCACTGCTCTACGCATCTAGATTTCCCCATACTTCCTAATCAAATCAAGCACGCTCACCGCCTTGGGCACCGCTCGACAGATCGCAACCGGCCGATCATCGTAAAATTCATGTCGTTCAAAACTGAAGGGACAGACTACAGCATTGGCAAAGACTTTTCTCCTCTTGTTTGTCATGTTCGCGAACAGCTAGTTGCCCATGCGCGGTCAATAACAGATAAATTCATCTTGCATTTCACAGTTTCAAAACACTACACATCGGTCTAAAACTTTATATCTTCGACGAGACATCGCAAACCGTAAAAGAAGCACAGTAGCAATCATCTCAGCAACAAATTTCGGCAAAGCGTTTGAAACATTCACCGCAACCCGCTTTTTCCTTGTCAGCAACCTTCACGAATGTTTGCAGTTTTATTTCAAAGCAGGACATCGTTTCTAATCTCGTCTCATAGTCTTCCAGTAACTTAACCCTGATTGAAACGTGGCTCAACACTGACATATCTGACAGTGAAGTCCTCGCTGACTTGCCAAATTTCCGTGTTTATCGCAATGACTGCAAAGATAGGAGGGAAGGCGTACTTATAGCAACCAGGCAAGAAATGTCATGCACGGCCATCAACCTTTCATCAGACATCGAAATATTGTGGATCCTATTCCACTCTTCACCACAATCAGTTGTCACTGGCGTTTGCTATAAACCCCCTCATAACAGTCCAAATTTTCCATACAAATTTAATAATGCATTAAATGAAATCAAAACTAAGCATTCTAATGCCGGCATTTTCGTCGTCGGTAACTTAGATTTTCCTAGCATTGACTTAACCGCTACAGATAGCAATGAAGCGAACGAATTTCATGATGTCTGCCTTAATTTTAACCTGCTACAAGTAATATCTGAACCAACGCATGTAACAGAAGGCAGCGCTAATACCCTTGATCTAATATTAACCGATAATCCAGAACGTGTTCATTCCATCACGTATCATCCAGGTGTTCGCGATCACAAAATAATACATGCATGCCTCACCATTAAACTGCTGCCCCGCGCAACCCATAGACAAACCATCTGATTATATGCTCAGGGAAACTATGCTGCTATTAATAACGAACTTCGCGCCTCCCTAGCCCTTGTTGAACCCAACTTTCATCAAAGAACGATTCATGAAAACTGGTTATTATTCAAAAGGAAAATTGAAGAATTGGTAGACAAATTTATTCCAAAAGTGATCATATGAAACAGCCCGCGAAACCCACGGTTCAACAGTTGTCTGAAACATCTGGAAAAAAAAAAGAAACACCTCTTCCGCTCAGCAAAATTGCAACCCAGTGAGAATGCTTGAAAAAAATAATATGGGGCAGAAAAAGCGTACCTAAAAAAAACTCGTGAAACAAAGCGTGCTCTTTTTCAGTCAAATTTGCCTAAAATGTTCACATCTATTTCCCGTAAATTCTGGCAACCCACAGCACACGCATAACATTTCTCTTGCCAATGCATCAGGTGAACCCATCTCAGATACAGACTGCACCAATCTATTTAATGAGGCCTTTTCATCTGTGTTTACGAAGAAGCTAGCATGTCACTTCTTTCAGAACCATATATATTATGGAACTTATGCCTCTGCTAATATTTTCTCCAACAGGAATCTCATCATTAATAGAAAAAATGAAGCTGTAATCCTCTGCCGTCACCGACAACATCAACACTAAAATACTAAAAAACACAAAAGATAATGTGCGTCTTTCTTGTTGTTATTCATGCAGTCACTCCTCACTGGCCAACTGCCCAAGGATTGGAAACATGGGAGGTCGTTCCAGTCTACAAATCAGGTGACAAAAATTTGTCCTTAAATTACCGCCGTGTACCCTGCAAAATCATGGAGCACGTCATCTATACCCATATCATGGCCTTCCTTGACTCTAACAACTTTTTTCACCTGGCACAGCATGGATTTCGCAGGGGCTACTCCTGCGAGACCCAACTGGCAACTTTCTTACAAGATCTGCGCATCAACGTTCATTCTAATCAACAAACCGACGGCATATATTTAGATTTCGTTAAAGCCTTCGATAAAGTATCCCATAAACGCTTACTGACAAAACTTTCCAGATTAAATTTTCACCCCTGCATAATGAAATGGATTGAAGCCTTCCTATCTAATCGTTCCCGATTTGTTTCTGTCAACAATAATAACTCTGTCTTCCGGTAACAGCAGGTGTTCCAACAGGGATCTGTACTCTGCCCGCTACTTTTCCTAATATACGTTAATGATTTACCATCACAAGCCACGTCTAATATACGAATGTTTGCTGACGACTGTGTAATTTATCGTGCAGTTACTAAACCCGCTAACCAAGCATCTCTGCATCTCTTCAAAGTGACCTTAATGCTGTCCAGAAATGGTGTAACCAATGGCTAATGGAACTCAACCCTCATAAGTGCAAGCCTTTATTCGTCCACCGCTATCGTAATCCTGTTATTCGTTCCTATGTAATCTCTGATGTGTCCATAGAACCAGTCTTACAAGTATTTAGGCGTAACACTTTCTAGTGGTCTTTCCTAGAGTTTGCATATCACTAACACAATATCATCAGCTAACAGAACATTAGGATTCTTAAAACGTCATCTAATCACGCTCCTCGACATGTTAAGTTACTAACCTATAAATCGTTCATTAGGTCAAAGTTGGAATTCGCATCACCAGTTTGGAATCCTCATCAAGCTTATCTCATTCTCTTGAGTCCATTCAAAAACGCGCAGCCAGGTTTATTGATGCATCCTATGCTTATGACATTAGCATTTCCGCCTTGAAAATGGCATCCGGTTTACCGTCCTTACTACTCTGCCGTCGCACTTCCAGCTTATCTTTAATAGCTCCATGCGCACTGCTCCTTATATTCTTCCATATCCAGCACGCATATCACTCTGCACCAGCCATCATTTTCATGTGGCCCGTCCACTCTCGCGCACTGTCACCTTTGTCAGTTTCTTTTTTCCCCCACAGCTGCAGACTAGAATGGCCTTCCAGGCGACATTGCCACCATCACCTGCTGATCCAAGTTCAATGAAAATGTAAAAAATTATGTACAATTGTAAGAATGCTTTTTTGATTATGAGTTCTCACCCCTTATGTAATACCCCAGTCACGGGGCCTTTAAGGAAATAAAATGAAATGAAATGAAATCACCATTTAAGCGCAACTTCATTAAATCATTTTCTTCTCATCAACGTGCGTCTCACCCAGTGGTACTGAGTGACTTTGCATGAATATAGCATTTCAGAAGTGGGATACTAGGCCTAACATACTCAACAGTATTGGTGAACGGCGCCATGAACAAAGACGAAGCCCCAAGTGGAAGCGTCTCAGCCGACAGTGACAACGTGAGTGGTCTGACTGATGCGACTGTGCGTGATTCTGTTTCATAAATGAGTGCAGACCAAGGTGATGGTGTTACCGTGCGGGAACTGTCGAATGCCCTAATGGAAAAAGACTGCGTACTGACAATTTTACTGGAAAGCTCGACTCAGTCAGTGACGCCACAGCCAATGTCAGCGGGGACGCCCGGTAGCATCACTGCGTTCCTGGTAATGCCCAACCACATAATGAGTTTTGACGGCTGTGACGATGCACCCTCAGCAAAAGATTAGATTGAGAATCTTCGTACGATTCCGATCCTGCACAGCTGGCCTGAGTCTTTCATGCTTGAGACCGCAATGTCCCATTTGAATGGACTTGCGAGAGATTGGCTGCGTTCGAGAAGATCCGAAATCCGAACTTGAAGGGATTTCGGGAGAGCGTTTCCAGAGAACACTGGCGCAAAATGCACGAGCGTGTGCAACAGTGCAGCAAAAGCTCAGTGGCTTATTTTCACGCTAAGGTGCGGTTGTGCAGAGAGGCAAACTTTGACTTCTGGGACACTCGTGAACACGGAACTGCGCTCAAAACAACTTAGCCCGATGCTGCCTGGAAAAAGTAATGAAGACAACTGTCAGACATGCATCTTTAGGCGGTGTCAAGTGGCTGCCCGTATTTATTGTGGTGATGTTTAATATATACAGAAGCGGTGATCACATGCCTTTTGTTATAGTGCTGAATATCAGAGTGAAAGAAGCATGCTCGTTCTTATCAACATCTTTCCTTTTTTTGAAGCTAAGTACATTCATAGGAACTCTACAACACAGCTCAGAGTTAATCATTGATTCCAAGTCGTTTCGGCTGCAGCGTGTGGCTCTGTGATGTCCGGTAGCTTTACTGGCTTGTTGACCACCATCTGAGGGCTGCTGTACATCAGCATACTTCACTGGCAACGCGGAAGAAACTTGCGGCTTCTTCGGTGTTGCATCAATCCCCTCTGGGTGCTGATCCCATTGAATCGTCGATGATGCCCTATCGTCGTTTTCAGCCTCTGGCAATAGGAAGAGGTGGCGTCTGTTGCGGCGAACTACACCATTGTCTGTACCAACCCAGTAGGACCGTGGTGTTTGGGATGGTCGTAGGACAGTTCCGGAAGCACCCTTGTCTTTCTGCCATACCCGATTCCCTGCACAAAGTCTGGGCAAAGATCGAGCAGCATGACGCTTGTCAAAGTATTTTTTCTGCCTGTTCCTGTACTCCTCGTGTGTTTTCTGCTAGGAGGAACTAATGACAGAAGGCTTTAGCCTAGACTGAACACAGGGTATTCTTGAGCGCAGCTGACGGCTCATCAAAAGTTGCACTGGACTGTTAACCTGTGAGACCTGGTGAGTTCCGGTAGTTCAGCAAGGAAATGTAGGGGTCCTCTGGTTTCTACAAAAGTAGCTTTAGCGTTCTTACCATGCGCTCAGCTTCAGCATTAGCTTGCAAGAAGCGAGGACTAGTTGTAACGTGCTTGAACCTGTAGACATTTGAACACTTCTTGAAAAGAAACGAGACAAACTGCGGCCCTTTATCTCAAACCACAGTGTTTGGGATGGTGTGCCCGACGAAGATGCTCTTCGAACTGGATAGTGACGCCGTTGATCGGCTTTCCTTTTCAACGTTTGGGATCATTTGGCAAGAAACCGGTGACTGCTTCTGGCAACACTCGGCCATTGGCAGCGAGATCTGCTTTCCCGGACTTCAACGGGGGGCGTATTTCGTGGTGAATTTTGGAAGCGACGGCAGCTCGAGCAACAAGTCGATAACGTTGTTCTTCTGCACATTGCAGGTTGGTGGTCGTCACTTGCTCTTGCCGATTATCGCGTGCTTTCGCTGCCGTTGTTGCCAACTTGCTGCAGTGTTGAATGTTTGAACTGCGTTAAGTGCCTCGCTGTTGTACTTGTCGCGAGACGCTTCGCGATGACGAGCCTACAATCGTTTGCTCTGAGTGGGGGTTTGGCTTTCACGCTGTTGAATGTTCAGGCATGACAGAAGAAGCGTTCAATTCTAAAAGTCGTCAATCAAAACAGTCCTGGAAATGTGAAATTTGCAATCCACATGGTGCTAAGGGTAGCAATGCCATGGCATCTAGAAAGGAGGATGCCAAGCTGAAGTTACTATTCTTGGAGATTAATCAGAAGCTATCCACCCTTCTTCCTTTCACCGAGAAAGTAGACGGGATTGGACTCTCGATTCAGATGCTGTCAAACCAGTTTGATGCAGTAAAAGAAAAACTAGATGTACAAGAATAGGAAAGGAAAAGGGACTGCCCCCGTTTATTGCGATGATGTCCAATATATACAGATGCGCTTATCACATGACTTTTGTGATAGTGCTGAATGTCTGAGCGAAAGAAGCGTGCTCATTCTTATAAACAGGCTGATGTCACAACGACGCCATCCTACATGACATACAAGGATTTGAGAGGATTGAGCGTGAGAGACAAGAGTTTTTCGATTCAGTGCGTGACCATAGACCTGTGAGCGACAAAGCACGTGCTCAGAGTGCTAGCGTGCTGCACGCAAGAAAGCCAGTAGACGAGGGAAGCGCCAAGGACAAGCGGCCCCCCCTGTCAAACGAAAAAGAACGCAAGTGCTACAACTGTAGCCAGTACAGTCATACGACAAGAGACTGTCCTCAACCAAAACGACTGATGAAATGTTTCTGCTGCAACAGAACAGACCACACGCAGTCACTGCAAGGAGGTGCCACAGCGAAATGAAGCAATCACAGTGAATGAGCCAATATGTGAAGTAAAGAGCGCAAGCGCCTAACTGAAAGAAGTAACAATGAACAGAAGGTCCACTCTAGATGGACTCATTGAGATAGGCAGCTCTGGCTGTCTCTTGCGAGTCACTGCAGCAGTGCGATGTGGCACTGAAATTGTTACTTAGGCAACAGCACTGTATGGGTTTGGAAATAGTAATGTGCCTGCGACAAAAAGTGTTAGAAAATGCAGGGCAGACCTATGTATTGACAGCGTTTTGGCAAAGGACGTACCCATCTTCGTAGTCCCAGATGAAGCCCAATCTGTGGATTTGTTGGTCGGGAGGACATTCACTGAGTTGCCTTACATCACGTATGCAAAGGTAGGAAGTCGCCTGCGATTTTGGCATTCCAATGAGTGTCTGTTTGCTCATCTGGAGCCCTACGAAAAGCACCACAGACTGGTTGAAACCTAGAGAGGAGCCCGTACTTGAGAAGGACACCGTGAACTGGATCACATTGACTGCCGAGCAAAGGCTCTCAACCCCCATCGTGTACAGGCACAGCGGTCAAGATATCCTGCTCGACAATGACACTTGGAGAAGTCACTGTTCCCATGCAACCAGTAGGTGACTGAGAGGCTCTCATACAAAAGGGTCAGCCGCTTCGACGAGCAAAACCAGTAGAGGTACTAGAAGTTTCTGCTGGAAGCTCCAGTGCAGTGTGGATCACACTGATCAGGAAGGGAGCACAATGAAATAGGTGTGCGCATCAACTGAGCGACAACCAATACGGCTGTGTGAAGTGAACGTCGGACCCTCTGTGACAGAGTTGCAGCATTCAGAACTGGTGGACGTTTTGATCGAATTCCGAGAGTGTTTCGCGATGAACACGGCAGAAGTAGGTTGCATGAGAGCGCTGGAGATGGACATCGTTGAAGACCCGGGCAGCACCCCTGTGGCATTTTGACCTCGTTGGAAAAATGCTGAAGGGCGAGAAACAGTTCGAAGAATCATTAGGGAGTGGAAGGACCTTGGTTTGGTGACCGAAACGAGCTCCGATTATGCCAGCCCTGTGCTTGTAATAGATAAAAAGAATGACGAAAAGCACGTGGTTGTTGACTATTGCAGGCTAAATGTGCTAACAGTGAAGGACAGGTATCCCCTTCCAAACATAGACGATCCATTTGAAGACCTCACAGGAGCAACCCTCTACATCGTTCAGGATCTGGCTCAGGGCTACCTTCAAGTGCCCATGACAGAAGAAGCCAAGAAGAAAACAGCATTCATCACTCCAGATGAGACAGGTCAGTTCAACCGAATGATGTCCGGCCTTACAAATGTGCCTGCAGTGTTCCAGCGGCTTATGAATCGAGTACTCAGACCACTAAAAGGTGAAATCGTGAAGTGTTATCTACATGACGTGCAGTTGCGTCAAGTGCTGCAGGGATTCAGGGATGCAGGCTTGACACTGAGGACCTCCTGGGGTTTTGTCTGGTCAGGGGACAGGTACAACCAGGTGAAGCCAAAACAAATGCAATTGCCCAGTTCCCAAGCCCAAAAAATGTGCACGACGTTAGGTGCTCCCTTGGATTGAGTGAATTTTTCAGGAAATTCATCCACAGATATGCCTTGGTTGCTGAACCACTCACTAGGTTAACCAAGAAGGAAACTGTTCAAATGGAAGGCAGATCAAGAAAAGAGTTTGCAGGAACTGAAGAGGAAACTTGCATCAAAGCAAGTGTTGCAGTTGTTTGATCCTGGAGTAGAAACTGAACTGCCCATTGACACCAGTTCCAAGGGAATAACAGGAATGTTGCTACAAAGAAAAGGGAACAACTGGCATTTCATCTACTGTGTAAGCAAGGAGACAGCTCAGATTGGAACTGATGGCCATCTTGTGGTGCGTCGATCGGCTGCGGTTCCTACCCTTGGGCATTCATTTTACAGTCGTTACAGACTGGCAGGCCCTCATTTATTGGAACGCACAGCGTACACAGAAAGCCCAGATCGCTCGTTGGTATGACCTCATCCAAGAATTTGACTTCACAGTGAGGCATCGACCAGGTGCACAGATGAAGCACGTTGACCAGTGGAGTCGGAAACCAGTGGAGTGCCCAAGTGATACCATGGATGACCTTCCAGAGAAACGCTTCGAGGTGTGTCTGGCCTGCAGTATAGAATACCAGATAGCGGCCACTCAATTAGGAGACGAAGAACTGCGGCAACTTATACAGATTCTTGAACAGCTGGAACATAAACGCTCAAGAGAAGACAAGAACAGAACGAAAGACTATGTTCTCAAGGACGGCTGGCTTAAGCGGATTAACGACTCTGACAACAAGATGGTAATGTAGTTTGTGTTGCCAAAGTGTATGAGGAAGGCAGTCGTGGTGTGATGTCATGACCTTCTTGGCCATTTTTCGGTGGACCGAACCGTAGTAAGAAACCAGGAGACTGTCTAGTTTCCTTGGACGCGCAGTCATGTGCGAAATCGCATCTTGCAGTGCTTCGAGAGCACATTTAAAAAGGTCCCAGGTGGCAAGAAAGAAGGACTTCTCAACCCCATTCCACCTGGTAAGCACCCCTTTGAGACTGTGCACCTAGACCCCATGGGTCCGTTTGTTCCGAGTAAGAGACGGAACCGACACCTTCTGGTAATTGTTGACAACTAAAGTTTGTTCATCTGTCTCCCTCTCGTGATACATGACTAAGCATGTACTGTGTGCAATGGAAGAATACAGACTCGAGAAAGGCCTGCCTCGGACCATCATCACGGACTGAGGAAGTTGTTTCACTTAGAGAGCCGTGCGAAGTTTTGTGCGACACGGACAGTTCGACACGTCCTGAACTCCTCACGCCACCCCCAAACCAATGGGCAAGTGGAATGAGTGAATCACACAGTGCTACCCGTCATCACTACAGCAATGAAGGATCCAGAGCATCGGGATTGGGATGCCAACCTTAAGTATGTTGAGTGCAACCTAAACAACGCTGTGAAAAAAAGCACGGGCAAGACCCCGTTTGAAATGCTTCATGATTACAAACCTGCCGTTTATGGATTGGCCCTGCAAGGGTCAAAAATGGATGGTGAAGATGCTTGGAAGAACCCGAGTGAGTTAAGAGAGACTGCGCGGCAGCACCTGCTTGAAGAACAAGAAAGAAGTAAGCAAGCGTACGACAACCGGCATTACCCTACAGAGTACAGAGGTCCTTTAGTGATAACTGAAATGTTGCCCGCCAACATATACAGAGTGGCGGAGCTCAGCAAGAACACCGGAACCAGATTTGCAACAACAGCGCATGTTTCGCAGTTGAAGGTGTCAACGACAAGTAAGACATCTCATCTAGATGACAATGAAACATCAGATGAATCAGAGAGCCAACTGGATGACTGTCAGCTCGATGAGCCTTTAGCAGTTACATGCCCACATAGACAACAAGCAACAAGCCAGACTACGAGACTGTGTTCTTTGTAACAGCCATCGTTTCTTTTTCCTTTTCTGTGCGCATAGTTATGCTTTGCGTTTTTCCTTAATGAGGGCGTTTCAGGACAGCAGAGTGTAGGCTTTTCATCATTGACTGCTCACTAGCGCCCCTTACGTTGGGTTGTGCGAATCGTGTGCTCGAGACACGGCTTATGAATAGTGTGCGTGACAGCTCGTTTGGCGTCGCTGGTGCGTCGGTGTGTGCGAGCGCGATGAAACAGTCAGTAAACGTGCGTGTTTGACAACTGGCGTGACTGTGTGTGCGATCGTGAGTCCCATGTATCACCCTTTAAGTGCACCTTCATTAAATCGTTTTCTTCTCATCAACCTGCGTCTCATCCAGTGGCACTGAGTGACTACGCGTGTATATAACACTTATTTACTTCATTATACCATTCTTCCTGCCATTTTTCTCTTAGTTTTCTTTGTACCAATTTTATAATATCATTATGTGGCATCTTTACTTTCTGCATTTTAGCATCAGTACAGGCAGCTGCAGCACATATACATCAGCTCTTTTGTTATTGTAGATTCCTACGTGACTTGGTACCCAGCAGAATTTAATTTTAAGCCCTTGCGTTTTGGCTGCTACTACATTGTGAACATCCTTTTAAAGGTTTTGTTGCATTTTTTGGATGTACTGATGTACCGTATAAAGCGTGTAAGAGCAGCACTTTTTTTTTCCAGATTTGAGGGCCAATTTTCTGGGTGTGGCCTATATACGCGATATGCAAAAATGTTTTTTTTTTAAAGTAAAAACACACCAATCGGGGAATGAGCGTCATTTATTCTATGTTGAATCATCACTCGCAGAGTATTCCAACTCTGAGCTGGGGCTGTGCTCTGGTGCACGCTCATCCCACAAGAAGTCGTGCAGCATGCCCGCTGTCAACGAATAGCTGTTGTTTTGCGCTTCCATCCCTTAGCAGAGCAGCTCTTCTTCCAGTTCAGGAAACTTGCAGGGCTTGTCTCGGAAAGCGCGCTTTTTGAAACTTGTGTTCCTCAAAGCATCCTTTTAGTTGCACCATTGTCGGACACACTTCTCGGCCACATCGAATTTCCTGCCCACCGCACGCTTGCCGTGTTCGAGAGCAAACTCCCAGCTGTGTAGCTATTAAGGTGCTTGCCACTCGTGCTAAAACTGCAACGCTCGGCGGCAGCACGCGAAAGCCAGTAATACAGTGAACTAACATGCTGCCACAACTCCCGTGCCTTTGACAGCCACAAAAAAGCTGGAGCTGGTGATACGGTGATACTGATGCCGATACGAATAGCGGGAGCTCGCGGTGGAGGAAAAAGTTGACAATGATGATAAGCCGCGGCCTCGAGCGCCATCCGTGGTCGGCACATGGAAACTCCCGTGCACTTGCATCACCTCCGCGATTAAGTGCATCGTTGCTCGCAGCCGAAGCTGATCGCGGAGGCCATGGCACGTGCATTTCGAAGGCTATACCCGCGTGGGTCGTGGAAAGTTTGGGTGCAGCCTTTACAGGGATATTATTTTTTTTTGAAATATTTCCTTGGGGAAAACAAGGTGCCACCCATACATGGGTGTGGCCCTTACACGTGTTTATACAGTAATTACGCTGAGGGAGTCTGTATAAATGATTCTGTTTTCAATGTTGTTCCTCAGTATTTTTTTTTACAGCTAGGGTTATGGCATAACATTCGACGGCAAAAACTGACACACACTGAGGCAGCCTTACTATTTTTTCTTGTCTTCTACTACAGCACAGCCAACATAGTGTTTTGGAACGATCCGTATGAAAAGCTGCATGATCACTATTTCTCATTCAGTGCCAAAAACTCCTGTATAATGAGTTCATGAGGTGTTTGTGTTTTATGAAAGTGTGTTAATGAGAGGTAACATACAACAGGGAAGTTGTCCCAAGGTGACAATGAATCAGGTGCCTATGCAATATCAGGAAGTGCATCCAGTATGTTGAGTTCCAGGCACTGCTCTTCAAAATGAATTGAGTACTCTGGTAGCTTAGGGTTTGCTGTTAATGCCGGGAACTGAACCCGTGTACGTGTCGCGACTCGCCATGACACATCTGAATTTCTGTGCGCAGTGAGCATGCCAGCGTTAAAGCCACAGCAGTTGCGCCTCTGAGGCAGTGCTGGCTGGGCTTCTGCATGCGGTGGTGAAACCGTGCTTAAAGCAGCATGAGGCATCTGTTCTGTAGCTTCTTATCCACAGGCCATGGCTATAGTTATGCAGACAGTATGGTGAAAATTAACAACTGGCTCTCTTTTAACCCCTCATGGTGGCTAAACACAAAAGGTGTGCACGGGAAACACAAAAGATGTGCTGTGGAAGGTCAGTGCATTATTCCAGAGCCCTCCACTACGGCACCTCTTTCTATCCCTTCCCTTAGGGCACAGTTCAGGTGCATGGTTAGGATATCCAACCAGGTATGTATGCAAGACAGTTACTGAGACATTTCCTTTCCTCAAAAACCAATTTTAAAAAACTTGCACTGCCATAGAATGTGCCCATGACACCACACAAAAAGACAATGACATCAAAATGGCAGCCAATGCTTGTGTGCTTTTATCAGCATGAGCTACAGATAGTAACAGCTGTCATTTGTTTCGTGGGGGTGCCACCTGCGTGCTATTTTTATTGTTTTTACGCGTTACACTATTTTATGAATACAAAGACAAAACCTCGAATCTAAGCCGACCTAAGAGTCATATCTCGCGTTTTTGAAAAGTATCGGCCTAGACTCGAATAAGTATGGTATGTTAAGGAGACACTAGACAAGAGTCCGAAGCCAACAAAGCACAGAAGAAAACTTCCGGATGACCAAGTGCAGGCAGTCTAGTGAGGCATAGTGCTACCTGAAGCACGAGAATCAGCACAAGTGGAGAAAAAAGATGCTGCCACCGCCTGGAAGACGTTGAAGTAACGAGCGTTAGCTGTTTGGTTTACTAGAATTGATATGGATGAGATTACAGTGAGGTACACCAATGAAAATACAAATTTGACATCTTGGATTTATAAGTGAAATCACCAATAAATCACCAATTGGATATATCAATGATGTCACCAATCAATCACCAACTGGATATATCAATGACGTCAACAAGCAGTCACCAATTCGATATACTAATGACATCACGAATCAATCACCAATTGGGTTGCTATATCGATTTACTATGGGGGCTGCCATATTGAATTCCTCGGACTTGGAAAATTTCACGCCGAAGGGAGTTGGTAGCAGACCCTAAGAAATTGAGAAACGTGATGAGTAAGAGCTAATGCTCTTAAAACTGCAGGCATAATCAGACCCCTGGCACCACGCTTCAGCCACTCCAGGCCGCTATGTTGATGAAAGCAGAGGCGACTGTCACATATAATAGGGAGTCTGGCATAAAAGTATGAACGAAAGAGGTTTGAAGAAGATGACGAGGATGGCAATAAGGATGACGTGGATTAAACGAAGACTAAAGAAGATGAATAAGAAGTATTCAGAGAGGTGGGAAGAGATGATTGGTGGAGAAGAGAAGAAGGAGAAGACGACGACAAGGATTGCGTGGACTAACACCAAGGTTATAAAAGTGCGAGGGTGAGCAAGGCACGGAGGGTATAAACTGAAAAGCGGAGGCTCCGGCGGGTCAGGAACACTTCGGCTGGAAGAGAGCAACACCGGCTACTGCTCTGGCGAGCTCGAGTTCTATGGTGTCGCACCGTGGACTTCCTGTATTTCCTGAGCCCGTTCCGGGGAGTCAACAGAAGACGCCACCACCTGCCACGGCCAGGGGTGTCTCCAGCACTGTTGGCACCCATCCAGGTGGTGCCCCCAACGCCAACATCACCGGCATCACCTCCACGGGCGCTTGGACCAGGAGCTTGTACGACGCAGCCAGCGACGCCAGCCTGAGCACGCCGAACGCTACCTCGACGCCGGCTACTGGACCCATGCAAAACCGCATCAGCACCGAACCAACCGTGAGCACGAATGCTGACCGCTGACAGTAGAACGCTAGTAATAGACGCTAGTAGCCGTATTGACAGTCTTTGTGTTAGTTTTGTGTGCTAGTGTGTGTCACGTAGGATGCATTAAATGTGCGTCTGTGTGGGTACAACTGTCGCCTAGTCCATTCTTTTGGTCCGAGTGTTCTCTGGGGAGATCAGTGACAGTGACGCTGCATTCCCATAGACAGAAAAATATAAGGTACTGGCAGGTTCAACTTTGCGCACGGCCGACTATGCATATCAGACTCTTCACTGATCACTATGTCAATTAGTGTGAGGCGGTAGGATTGGACTGGATTTACAAGTAGCTCCGGCGCTATGTGACCAGACTAGGAGAAGGATTTGTCCAAACGCAGGAGGCTTCTGGAAGATTTTCACTTTTGTCATACAATAGTACAGACTATCAAAATCTGGGAGTCTGCCAGATTATTCGGGAGACCTGATAGGTATGAAAATGTCCTCCTTGGAGTATGCCACGCTATCTCCTAAAGGTGGTCATTGAACCAGAAAACTGCCTTCTTTGTCTGCAATTGCTACCTTGCTGGAAACAACATGCCCAAAAAGCAGATTGGGCTTGTTGCTTTTTCATCCTCAAGTAGCAGCACAGAACGTAGATGGGAGCACATTTTGTCAGTGCTCATTGTGTCACCTTCTCGCCTCATGCTGCTACTTGAGAACCACATGCCAGCTAAATGCAGATCTTTGTTGAAAACAGAAAGCAAGCCGGAACTTGCTTTGCATCCGGTGCTACTGAAGCCAGCGGCGAATGAACTTGCTTTCTCCTGGAGCATCGTGCCCGACACCGGAATGTTTTGAAGCCTAGCCTCCTCTTAAACAATGTATGGATAGCTTCGTCCACATTCTCACGACTGCCAAGTTCAAGACAGTCACAACAGCTGACAGCGCAGTGCCTTTTTTTTTTGATAGCGTTGTTTATTGCCTCTGGGCATAAGGGGAGAGTTGTGAAGAAAAGAGAAAAGAAAGAAAAGAGTGGGTGGGTGTTAAATAAAGCATGAAAGATGTGCCGATCTAATGAAGGCGAGGAGGGAGTGGTGATGTGGCCCCTGCGTCCAATCAATATATGAGGACAGGTTGTCCGAGTGGAGACCCGCTGCTGCCAGGTAGCGAATTCTAGTTAGCTTCAGTGCCGGGCAATCCCACAACAAGTGGTGAATGTCAGCCTCAGTGTCTTGTGAGTTGCAGACTGGACATCCTAGGTGGGGATATAAGTGGCGAAATTGAGGCCACGTCCGAGTTACGGCAGGAGTGAGGGCGACTCCGACCCGGATCCTCCGGAGCACAACCTCCTCTGCACTGGTAAGACTGCGGGGGAGGGTTATCGCACACGGAGGGACGAACAATATAGTCGCGGAACATGATAGTCTTCTACCCCGCGGCTCAATTATTATATATGTTGATGCCAGTATCCAGGGCTGTGTAACGACGACTGCACTTTACTGTCCCTGCCAGCCTGCACTTAACAAGACGGCCAGGTTTCGATTCGCGGAACCCCCTACTTCCTTCTGTGCTGAGCTGCTTGCTATACAAGATGCGCTTCACTCTGTAGTCGCAGTTACTTTGCTCCTTACAGCCCACATTATCATCCGTACTGACGTCCTTCAAGCAACTCGTCTACTCCGACGCATCAGCCGCAGCCCAGAAATGTGCCAGAATATACCGTATTTACTCGAATCTAACGCGCCCTCGATTGTAACGCGCACCCGTTTTCCTTCGCAAAAAAAAAAAGTACCATGCACCTCATGCTTTCATACACTAATACAACTTTGTCTCGTTTGGAAAAACAAAGGTTTAATCTCGATGCGCTAAAGTTGCGATAATAAAACACACACACACACAAAAGGAATTGGCTTATCTTGCCAAGATTGTTTTCGCTCGTCGTCGCTGTCACTGTCCTTATCACTGTCGACGGACCAAAGCATTTCATCCTCAGTGCCGTCCATGGCATTCAATATACCACATTTTTTAAAGGCCTTGCTGACCATGGCAGACAGTATCGTGCACCACGCATCTTCCGCCCATCCAGTGAAGTCTTGCAGCGAGGGACGCTTAATTCTGTTGCTGGGAGTGAATTCATGGCTGCCATTCACAAGCCATTCGGTGTAGAGTGCCCGAATCCTGTCTTTAACCGGCTAGTTTAAACAAACATCGAGCGGCTGGAGCTGCGATGTCATGCCGCCGGGTATCACGACAAGGTCGGTGTTGCATGCAGCGAGCTTGTCCTTGATGCGTTCGTCGAGATGGCACCTGAACGCGTCAAGCACAAGCATCGCACGCAGGCCCAAACTGCCGCCGGGTCTCTTGCGCCAGACGTGATCGATCCGGTCGGCGACCAAGTCCGTCGTCATCCAACCTTTTTAATTTGCGCGCACAATCACGCCACTCGGAAACACGATTCCTTTCGGGAGCGTCTTGCGTCTCAATATAAGATACAGGGGCAGCTTGTGTCCATCCGCGGTGCAACAAAGCACTGCGGTGATGCGTGTTTTTTCGTGGCCGGAAGACAACATGCGCACTTGCTTCGCCCCCTTCTTTTCAACAGTTGTGGTGGCAGGCATGTCGAAGTAGAGCGGTGTCTGATCAGCATTTCCAATCTGGCCGAGATGGTAGCCGTTCCTGCGGCGCAAATTCAAAACGTACCGCTGAAAACTGTGCAGCTTTTCTTCATACTCCTCGGGCAACTTCTGGCATATCCCCGTCCGCCTTCGAAGAGAAAGCCCTTTTCTCTTCATAAAATTTGACAGTCAGCACCTGCTCGCTGTGAAGTCGCTCCGCGTGAGCACCGTTTGTAGGGCTAACTGCATCGCCCGGACTTTGAGCAGATCAGTCGTCACTGGCCGCTGCGCCGCTCGCTGCTCTTGCACGTATTCTGCAAGCCGCTCTTCTATTTCGGCGAACCGGCCCTGCTTCGGTCCACTGAAACCCTTTCGTGTAGCCTTGCTGGCGAAAATCTTTTCCTTCTGCTTGCACCAGTCCCGCACGCATGTTTCTGGAACTCCGAATGCGCCTGATGCCGTCTCTGCACGCATGATGACTTTCCTTTTAAATGCGGCATCATGATGAACTCGACGTATCTTCGCTGTTGGCACGTCCATGCTGGTAGATCAAACGCAGAAAACGGGTAGACGAAGCACGAGGAGGATGCGACTGCAGCTAGGCTGGCTAGGCATAGACAGCTAGGCTCGAAGTGCGTACGAGGCGGCCATTTTGAAATGCCGATGGCGATATGATATCGGAGATTTAGTGTTGTACTCGATTCTAACACGCACCCATTTTTGGACCCGATATATCAAAAAAAAGGTGCGCATTAGATTCGAGTAAATACGGTACATTGCCTGGTGGCTCGCATACCGCAAGCCATTCGAATTGAGTGGGTCCCACGTGACCTACTCTATTCACAAAGATCTGCACAGTGCCTTGCTCCTTGCAAACACTGACTTGCTATTTGCTGGCGTCCAGTTGTTGAATTTCCACCTTCTCTTTTAGTGAAAACTGATGTGTGTGTTTTACGCGGGGGCCAGAACTCATTGCGAAGCATTCAGACTTAGTACTATGCAGAACTAACTTTCGAGTCTTTGAGAAGCTCGGACAAAAATGAGGCAGCTGATAGTCCTGGTTACATGGATGCGACAGAAGTCAACAGCAGTCCACTTTCTGAGGGGAAGAGAAAAACATCGAGGAAGAGAGCAGAGGACGAGTCACACCTTTCCTTCTTAAAACCTGCTCTTTGTCTCAAAAAGTCAACTTAAGATTCATTCTGTTGCATTCATGTAAACTCAGCTCATGAGGCCTCATCAACACCAACATTCATGAAAACAAACAACAAAATCAATGAAAACAAACAACAAAGTCTAGCGTTTGGCATCACAAAGACAGTCCTGCACCTAATTTCCGGTCTGATATGAATAATGATGACGAAGATAGTTAACCAGTTAAGATGCACGGCAGCAAGTGCATTCTAATCGAATGCGAGTTTTGACGCTGCTAATTTCAAGGAAGTTTGTAATAACGAGGTATATTGCCATGGGGGAGCAAATAAATTAAGCACATTATTCTGAAATGTTCGGTATTTTGGAATTCACAGTAGTGAAATATTTCTATGTTGAAAATGCTGCCATTCTGGCGGGTATTTTCGAAAACTTCATAAATCTGAAAAAAAATCATAAATGTGGCCGGAAAATTTCCACTTCATGAGATTTCTTTATATAGCCTTAATATAAAATCCCAATTTCAAGGCTTTTATTCCGTTTAAGCAACACTTTCATTCAACCGGACTCCATTTAGCATCAGTAATCTGCAGTAGCTGGTTGTGGTGCAAGAATGGAGGTGTGAACGCTCGTTCTTGTTTTCCAGCTTTGTGTGGCCGTGCAGCTGAGTCCTCAAAGCCATTTTATTGAAGGGCCATTTATTTCTGCCAAAACAAACAGGAGTTTTTTTTCTTGACGTTGGCGGCTTCTTTCCTTGCCACGCAAGCCACAGCTAATGAACCTTTTTCAAGAAGTTCCTGGCATTAGGGGGTTCAACTAGCGCGAATTCAAGAAGGACATATGGGAAGAGCACAAAAGACCACTGCAGTGACTGCCTCACCACATGAAAAGAACTCTACACAGAAGCTCCTAAAGAAGTTGCGTGGCAGCCGTTTACACCACACAGCTTTTATAGTGCTCACCATCCGCAACATTTTTTACATGACTACACTGAATTCTGGTGACCGCACAGTCTCGATGTACTGGCCCCTTCTTCGACTATACACACTTCGTGATTCCGAAATAAAATTCAGTTGATAGAGAGTGCCCGTGGGTGCCTTTCATTGTCCTTTTGTCACTGTGCCTGGTGCTGTATATTCACCACATTCTCCAGGTCACACTATTCTTCAGTGCACCCAGTTTGGACAAACAAACCCTCCACAATAATGGATGGAAAAAACCCCTGTGCTGCCTTCTCCCTTGGATGCAGGCAGAGACAAGAGGAGCAACCAAACTGGACGACAGGCCTCTACTGTTGCAACCATGCCGCACTACAGGTGAGGAAAACTGCCCCAGCAACTAGCACCCACCGAGAATGTAGGCAGCGACCAGCTTCTGCTGGTGGCTCAGCTGCAGGTAGGCAGGCAGCAGAGAGTGGTGGCCCTCACCCCCTGCCCCCTCTAGTGGCAGCAGCAGGGCCACTAGGCAGGCAAGGGCGACAACAAGCATTGGGGGGCTGGCCCCGGTACTCGTGGAGGCCCGACTGCCGGCTCGGCTGGACCGGCGCAGCGCCAATGACGTAGGCTCCAGAGAGATGGAGCCTGCATACAAAGAGGTGCAAAGAGAAAACCAGTCAACTCACAGGCCCCACAGCTAAGGCTAGGCTGGGAAATATTTTTGTATTGCATGTGCGTGACAAAAGTGACCGCTGTGGCTGTGTATCTATCCTCCAACCATGTGCTCAGAAGAACGACACACAGTGGAATCTCGTTGATGTGATTCTCACGGGCACTGAAAATAAAAACGTATTATCGGAAAATCACATTATCCAAAAACGGGCTCTAAAAAATCCCGAATAATACATTCATGGCACAGAACTTGATTTTATTACAGCACTTTAAAATAATTTGTCACTTTGCAATGCACTTTTTGTTTTTCGATGTCCTGCAGCAAGCTTTTTTGAAACTCATACAAACGAGTGCAAGTTTCATGACTGAGCTCCGCACATGCAACAAAGCCACGAAGCTTGTCCAAAGCTTTGAGTACACTGTCAGTAGTTAATGGCCGATGATCGCCACGGCAATCTCCGGCGTCTTGGTTGTCATTGTCGTCACTCTCCTCTTCAGCAGTAACATCTGCTATGATGTCGTGGACAGTGCGTAATTCACATGTCCCCAGTTGGTCGTCCGCTGATACAAACTCTTCTGGAGACACTTCGACGTTGAGGTCACCCCAGTCCGCGATGTCAATCTTTGCGCCGTCATCGTCAATTTCCACCAGATGCACAAAAAAATCCCCCCTTTTTGAAGCAGTTGGCGATCGTTTCCGGTTTGACGAGATCTCATGACATCGCCAGGAGATGGATAGCATCAAGAAGATCCTCCTTCAAGTTGGCATTTTTCCAGTCAATCTTGGCCACAAAGCATTGGACCAACAAGCTCCTGAAGTGAAATTTGACATTTTTTTACGATGCCTGCATCTAGGGCTGCAAGTGACTAGTGCAGTTGGATGGCAGGAAGATTACCTTCACATTCTGCAGCCACGAAGTATCAACAGGGTGCGTGGCACAATTGTCGAGAAGGAAAAGAATTTTACGGTTCTCGGCAAGCATCTGGCTATCCAGGTGAGGAACTCTGTGAAAAAGGCTCTGGTCATCCATGCCTTCCTATTCGCTTTGTAAACGACAGGAAGGCGCGGATTACGCGAGAAGCAGCACGGCTTCCAGAACTTTCCAGTGATAGTAGGCTTAAGCTTCTCAGTCCCATCAGCATTGCAGCACAACAATACGGCTACTCTTTCTTTGCTTTTTTTCCCTCCTTGACACGTCTCACCTTTCACGCTGAGACTTTTCTCGGGCTGAAGGTTGATGAACAATCCAGCTTCATCTGTGTTAAACACGTCCCTTGGCTTGTACTGCGAAATCACCACCGGCAGAGCCGAAAGCCAGTTGGAGACCTGATCTTTGTCGGCAGATTTCCCTTCGCCGGAAACGATCTTATATGACAGGCCATGCCGTGTTTTGAAACGGTGGAGCCACCCACCCAAAGCTTTGAAATCGTTGATGCCCAATGAGAGCGCAATCTAACCTGCTTTCTCGCCCACCACCCTTACTTCAATCAATCAATGAATGTTTTATTATCTTCATGAATATAAACAATTTACAAACAGTGCTTGGACCCATAGCCAGGGGGTAGGTTTGGGTCCAAAGATAAAAGTGCATGGGGTCAGGCAGTCTTCACAATTGGAATGATATGGGCCTGCGAATTTAACAATATATTGTAGACTAAAAAAAATAAAAAATATTAATCACGGAACCAGGTAGCGGCACATAATTTCCGAAGGACAGCATGGTATACACGAACTCTTATACATAAAACAAGATACTGGTGCTGCAGGAAAGTGCAAAACACAAGATGTTTTAGACTGAACAATACTCAATGCGTTGGCATAACAGAAATTTCCGCATTTTCCTTAAGACAACAAGTTTTCAAATTTTTGATAAAAGTGTGTTCCAGCCTTAAATCAACTGGTATTTTGTTCCAAACTTTGGCTCCAACGTACAGAATCAGCCGCTTGCCATAGACCGCTTGCCATAGACATTTTTTGCAGGGGGAATATTGAAATTTCCAGGTGTGAAGTTTCTTGTGGGTCTTAGAGGGCTATAGAGTAAGGACACCGGAAGTGGATGGTTTTATCGAGCTATGCTGTGTACACAGCGTGCTGTTTGTACTTCACACAAATGATCAAATGGCAACAACTTCAGATGGCCAAAGAGTGGTTTACTAGGCTCATTATATTTCGCGAAGTTTATTATTCTGATTGCTCGCTTTTGTAAGCATCTAATGGAGTAAAAATATGAGGGGTGAGCCCAGCCCCAGGATTAAGTACAGTACGTCAGGTGACTATAGGGACCCCAAACTAAAGTTTGCTGTGCCGACAGCACCGTGCTCCTCCCATAGCGGGGGAATTCTGAGGTGCTGATTACGCGCGACGGCGCCGCGGCGCTCTGACTGGCAGTGTCTGCGTGCTACACACGCTTTCTCCGCGTGCTGCTTGTGCCTGTGCGCTCGTTTCCTGGCAGGCATGGTGGATGCAAGCACAGCCTGACGACTGCACAGTGCGCCGATTATGTCCATCGGTGGGCAGTTTTTATGCGGTGATCGAAGTGGCACGTGGCACCGTCGTTGCCTAAAGGCGAGGAAGCATCTTGCTTGACTTGTGGGCTTCCCTGAAATGACGCATTTGGTTACCGCCATGACAGAAATCGCACAGGTGGCAGGAATCGTTCAATGCGAAGTACCAGTGCAGTATCAGGCACTGCAGTTTTCATTACAAAACAGTACTAATGATCAATCCCCTGCGGCGACAGGAGAGAGCGCTGGCGGGCCTTTAATATAGGTCTCCTCGGTTTGGCTGCACTTTCTGCACTAGTTCACGAAAGTGCCATGCCAGTGTAGTGTCAGTTCTTGAGGCGCGAGTGTAGCCCGACAGTAGTGCTGTCGGTGCAGCGGACAAATCGAGTGCAAAAGTGCAGAAACTTTCGTCTGCAGTGGCCATGTGCTGGTGTTTGTCACGTGTTTTTACATATGCGCAAGATTGTGCTAGCTGCATTGAACGCTGTGCAAATTTGCTCGAAGTGGCACATCTCGTGGAGCGGCTATAAAATTTGTTAATTCCAAAAGTGGTGAAGAATTTGACACCGTTCTTTCCGTTGCGTTTGCAAAGTGACGCAGGCCGGTCGACCGCCACTGATTCAACGGGTACTTTGAAGAGGCAACAATGAATTCGAGAGGTTATTGAGACTACCGCTCGAGATGATCTTTTACAGTCCATACGTGTGGTTCAGGCTGCTTCCGTTTTATCGAAAAGTGACTGCGGTTGTCCGCCAAGAGTTGCCTGATCTATATTTGAACTCAACTCAATCGCGTTCACTTTCGGCGGGCTGTGACGGCGAAGTGACTGTCAGAGGCTAACTGGCAGGCAAAGGTGTGGGCTGACGGCGACCTCAAGCCCAGTCGCTGTCGTAAGCGGAGGTACTGATGTCGCAGCGAGTCACAAACGTTGCGATCGCCCATGTATTATAAAACATCTCACAATCTGCATCTTATGGCAGTGCTCCATCATGCTGCGTCTATTATAATAATTGCACACAAAAGAGAAATGGTGTAAGCAACGTGCGAGGCTGGACAGGAAGACGAGAACCCATACGCAGCACGTACGTGCGCCATGACAGCCAGTCGCTTAAACACACGTATACGCACTGTCATTTTAGCTGTTTGGTGAGGGCCCGGCGCAGATGCCGCGTCTTTCATGGGTACGCGTCCGTCTCAATCATGGTCTCAACGTCGCTCACTAAAACAAGCATAGCCACCGGAGCATGGCCGCGGAGCCGTCTGCTACGGAGCGCGCCAAGCACCTTGCACTGCTTGCACGAGAAGAGAACTCACCAGGCTAGTGCAGCAGTGCAGAAGAACTTGTGCAGCACGAAGCGAAATCCGAGTGCGAGAGTGCCGCACTTCCTGAACTGGTTTGTGCAGAAAGTGCAGCGAAATCAAGGAGACCTTATGTGTGCCCTTACTCAGCCAACACCATGTAAACCGGCAGTGCATAAAACTGCGAAGGCGAAGATGGCAGACATCATCCCACATTTGAACTAACCTTGTGTCAAACACACGCAGTACCAGTGCGGCTCTGTACCACGGACTGTAGACCTCCTCGGGCTGCCGCGCAATAGCGTTACATGCCCCATCGATGCGCATCAAAACTGAGTCGTGCCAGCGGTTTGTGAGCTTAACGTCTCAAGGCTGTAAGTAGCCTTTGTTGGCATGAGATGTGCGACGTCTATGTCATTGCTCGAAATGGCTACATTCAGCTGCTCAGCAGTATGTTGTAGGATCCGATGCAGATTTTCGTCTTCAGTCAAGGGAACGCCTTTCATTTCAGTATTGTTACGCCTGCCGTACTACTTCACCTCAACAATCTGTTTCCTGATATCCTTCAGTTCTTTGTTCAATCTTTGGTTTTCTAAGCGTTGCGGCGATGCCGAGCTTCTGTTGCGTGTATGGATGCAACAACCGTGGAGGCAGTGTTAAAAGAATTTTTGTAATTCCGTCTGGGAAAAGCAACGCGGCTCGCCGAAAGTTTTGGCTGCACAGGATCAGCCGGGCGAACTTCGATAATGTGCTGGATCTGCGACTTTGTGAGGTGAGTGGCCGTTCTTTAGTTGTCAGTAGTGTTTTTTTTTTTTTTCTGGGCGATTTGGTACGAAACACGAGCGACTGCAGTCTTTCTTCGCAGTAAATGCTGTTTGGCATGGTTGTAGATGGGCTCGTTCGCTCGTAGGCTACGAAAGCTGTGCTTCTTGTTGTCTTATGGCCACCGTGCCAGCTCTGCTAGATTCTGCAGGTGCAGCTTTGATGTTGCACGCATTTCGAGGCGTGGCGACGTGGTTGCAGTCGGACTCGTTCGCAGGCCCTACTCGGAAGTTACGCTTCATATTGTTCCAGCCCCCATGCTTACGTTGCTCGCGTTAGAGGCCTAGCTTTCATCTTGCGCACTGCTGCAGGAATATTTGTCGCAGTTGGACTCCTTCGCTTACAAAACCCATACTAAAGAGGCGGTTCTCGCTGTTTGATACCCGCTTTACATGCTGCTCGCAATATAGGCCTAGCTTTTATGTTGCGGGCATTGCTTGCCGTATTTGTGTTGTTACAGATGGACTCCTTCGCTCATGAATTCAATACTGAAAGGGCGGTTCTTGCTGTTTGAGCCTATGCTGTTCATGTTGGCCGCATCGCTGGACGTATTTGTTTTGTTGTACAGTCGAGTCCACTTATAACAATGTTCAAGTGCCACGAACATTCCATTGTTATAACCGATCATTGTTATAAACGGATTGCATGAAAAAAAGCATAACAACTGCAAAGAGGGGTCACGGACGGCAAGCGACATGCGAGCTCCGCCTAGGCATCGTTTTGGTGGCACCGAAAGGGGCATTGTAAAAAATACGAGAAGGTTGCTGCAGCTGCCTCTCAGCTTGAAAAATCCCCTAGTGCCCGAAAAAAAACAAAGAAAACATGAAAACTTGAAAGCATTTAAATAGGGCAAAATAGCTTGCACTTCTCACTTCTTTGCTGAAACAAACCTGCAATCGGTGAGTTTCGACTGCTTCGCGGCAATCTTGCTGATATCGTTCTGGAGGGCATCCAAATGTTGGACATGTCCGAGTGAAAGGTTTTTTGCAAAAATGAAGTCCCGCAGGGACTCGATCATTCTTGAGGCCTCCTGATGAGAGACAACTTGTACAGGCTCCGGTTCATCTTCGTTATCGCTGCTGTCATCGTCTTCCGCGCCGGTGACTGCTGCAACAATCGCCTCGTCAGTCAATTCTTCGTTTGTGGTGACCGCATCGTCGGCGTGCATGAATTCTTCAAGCCCTTCCGCGTCGCCGTCATCACCGCGCACCGTAGACCAAAGTTCTGTAATTGCTCCATCGGCAGGAGCTTCGCGACACTCCGCGTCACTGATATCCCCGGCGAAGCCCGCTTTTCGGAAGCAATTCACGACGGTGGAGGAGCTGACTTCTGCCCATGCCCCAAAAATGAATTGAACAGCCATCAGGAGCGAAATCTTAGGAGCGGGTCGGCATTCACGCACAGCAATACCCAGGTTAAGAGCAAGCCTGCTCAACACACGCCAGCGATACAATGCCTTGAAGCACGCAATCACGCCTGCGTCCATGGGCTGCAAGCCTGCAGTCGTGTTCAGCGGCAGGAAGAAAATTTTCACATGCAACAGCTTCTGGGCAGTCTGGTGTGCAGTACAGTTATCAAGGACCAACGCCGCCTTCCTGCCATCATGCTGCATCTGCTGACCGAACTCGCACAGCCACTCGTGAAAAAGTTCACGCGTCATCCACGCTTTATTATGACGGTAACGAACTGGAATCCTCGCAGCACCACGGAAACAGCGGGGATTCCTAGATTTTCCAATTACGAAGGCGGGGCACTTGTCGCTGCCGTCCATATTCACACAGAGGAAAACGGTTGCCCGCAATTTGCTCTGCTTGCCCCCCTTACAGGGATCACCTTTGAGTGCATGAGTCTTCGACGGAAGCATTTGGAAGAATAGCCCGGTCTCATCACCATTGTACAAGTCCTGGTCTGCATATGCTTCGCGGATGTACGGCAGTGTCTCTTCCAACCACTTCCGTCTAGCGTCGACATCGAGCGACCCTGCCTCGCCCACAACTGCCTTGTAGACGATACCGTGCCTCTCCTTGAAGCGCTGAATCCAGCCACCACCAGGCTGGAAATCGGTGTTTTGAAGGAGATACGCAAAGTTCTTCACCTTCTCTGCTAAAATCGGGCCACTAATTGGCATGTTCATAGCACGTGCGCTAAGGAACCACAAATACAGTGCCTCCTCTATGTCTTTGTAGGCACCATGCCGAATCCTCTTCCGGCCGTCCTCCATAGCATGGCCAGCACTAGCATGGCATTCGTTTTCAGTCATCTTGAGCGCGTTGCGGATAATGGTTGAAACCGTCGGCTGTGACAGGCCATACTTGCGTACTAAGTTGCACACTTTTTCACAACCTCGGTGCTCCCTCAAGATGTTCCGCTTCGTTTCCAAAGATATTGTCGCTCACTTTCTCTTCTGCGGCAGTTGATCTGGTAGAGCCACGCTGGCCGTGCTTCCTGAAGGAGAATCGTCCATTGTTGAACTCTGGGGAGGAATCCGATGGGCTTGCAGAACCAGCAGGACCGAGGCCGGTGATGGCAGATGATAAAAACCACGCTGGCAACGCACGTGCTTTGACGCTGTACGCTGCCCTCAAAACATGTGCAGCTCATGAAGCAGGAGCCAAAGGAAGTGGGAAAGATGGGGCAGCCCACGATAAAATGCCGTGACGCGTTTTCAACGGGCGGCACACCCTCAGAATGGACTGCTCCCCGCGCAGATACAAAAGCAACAAAAGGAAGCGCCTCCCTACCCTCTCCACCTCTGCCCAGAGGAAAGTGCCCGTCTTTTCTCCTCCTCCGAGTCATAGAAGCTTCTCTGGCTCACCCCATGCGCCTCCTCGCCTTGTATGCGTCGCCACATGATCTTTTCGCAGCCGCTGTGCGCCGTAAGCGTAGTTTGGCTGGCGTGGTAGCTGCGTTTGCGAGTTTTTTTCTTTGAGGGTTGGCTCCAAATGACTACATTTAATTGTTATAACCGACAATCTAGTATGATAGCATTGTTATAAGCGGTTTATTTTACCACAGAACACATTGCAATGGTGACGGTGCCGCGGCTGTCCATTGCTATATCCGATATATTGTTAAAAGCAGTATTGTTATAAGTGAGTTTGACTGTAGTTGGACTCCGTCGCTCACGAACTCGATGCCAAAGGGGTGGTTATCGTTGTTGAGGCTCCCGCTGTTCATGCTGCTCGCGATTCAAGTCTAGCTTTCATGTTGCGCGCATTGCTGAATGTATTTGTCAGGCAGGGTCCATACCAAAATCGGGTGTTACTGTGCCTAGGCACAGTAACACAGCTATCGCTTGAATACTTGATATCTGCATGGATAATAATTGAGAATGCAAGCGAGGACTTCCATTAAACATATCTGTAGACATTTTGGGTTCAAGGCAGTCGTCGCTGCTGCGAATTCGTGCAAAAACCACGCTGTGTGGAACTTTGTAATGGGGATAGGTGGCGTCAAATGAATCAGCAACGCAGGGGTGCGTGCACTGATACTGACTATTTCTAACGTCCGACTTTGGCAAAGCTCTTATGGCCTTTTGTGGGGCCTGCTGACGTGTTAACACTTGTGCATGTTTTTCAAGTAATGAAAGCTCACGCTCTCTAAATATTTTTCGTGCTTTGTATCGTTCCTCGTAAGGTTGTGTCATACAAAATCTTACTTTATTCGTCTTAGGATCACTTCACCGAAGACCAGTTTGAGAGCCATGTCCTTCGGAATTACGGTATAAGGAAATTAAGGCCAGATGCAGTACCAAGCCTTTTTGTGCATTGAAAGCGGCCCACACCCAGGAAGCCTCCAGCTAAGCGTAATATGATTGTGGTTTGGTTATTTACTCCTCATCTAAAAAAAATACCGTATTAACGCGTGTAAGGGCCACACCCCGTATTCCCAAAGGAAATATTTGAAAAAAAAAAAAAAAATCCGTGTAAGGGCCGCACCCAAACTTTCCAGGAAACACGCAAGAATAGCCTTCGAAATACATGCGCACAGGAGCTTCGAGGTGCCGCCCATGGATGGCGCCCGAGGCCGCGGGTCATCATCATCATCTTTTCTTCTGCCGCGAGCTTCTGCTACTGTACTTCCGCTATCCGTATCGGCATCGGTATCGCCAGGTCTAACTTTGTTCTGTTCTGGCTGTCAAAGCATGCGTTTTTTGGTGGTTGTGTTAGCGTGGTCGTTTGGTATAGTTGTTGCTCTCGTGCGCTGTCGTTCTTCACTTTTTCATGAACTGCCTCCGAGCATTGTCACTGTTGCACGATGGGCAAGCACCTCAACAACTACACGGCGGGCTTTAAACTGAAAGTAGTGGAGTTCGCTCTCGAACACGGCAAGCGTGCCGCGGGCAGAAAATTTGAAGTGGACGAGAAGTGTGTCCGACGGTGGTGCGGACAAAGGGATGCGTTGAAGAATACCAGCTCCAAAAAGCGCGCTTTCCGAGGCAAGCCATGCAAATTTCCTGAGCTAGAAGAAGAGCTGCTATGCTATTCAATGGAAGTGCGGAACAACGGCTACGCGTTGACAACGGACATGCTGCGCGTGAGGGCACAAGCCTTGGCGCGTGCTAAAAGCATACCGCACGAGGACTTCAAGGCAAGTGCCGGCTGGGTAAGAAGATTTCTGAAGAGGAAGGGCCTATCATTTCGGCGAAGGACCACGCTGTGCCAGCGGCTGCCCCCCGACTACACCGACAAGGTGCTCAGCTTTCAGAAGTATGTCATCGGTCTGCGTCGTGAGCACAACTATATATTTTCGCAGATAGCGAACGCCGACCAGACCCCCGTATGGTTCGACTGTCCCGAGAGCTGCACAGTTGAACTGAAAGGAAAGAAGAGTGTTTTCGTGCGGACAACCGGCACGGAGCGCCAACGGTGTACCGTTATGCTGTGCGTCACCGCGGACGGGCGGAAGCTGCCCCCCTATGTCATCCTGAAAAGAAAAACGATTCCTAAAGGCGTTTTCCCCAAGGGAATTGTAGTTCGCGCCCAAGAAAAGGGCTGGATGGACGATGAGCTTGTGCTCGACTGGGTAAAAAGCGTTTGGGAGAAGCGCCCAGGCGCCATGCTGGCCCGACGATCGCTCCTCGTCTTGGACAGCTTCCGCGGTCACTTGACGGGTAGGGTTAAGGAACGCCTGCGCGGTATCCGCACAGACATGGCCGTGATACCGGGCGGCCTCACCGGCATGCTGCAACCCCTGGATGTAAGCGTCAATCGGCCTTTTAAGGTTGAATTTCGAAGGCAGTATTCAGAATGGATGGCCAATGGCAATCACGACGAGATGCCGACAGGGCGGCTTAAGAGGGCACCGCTCGCTACTGTGCTTGGATGGATTTTGTCCGCGTGGAATTCCGTGTTGACCGACATTGTAACCCGGAGTTTCAAAGTGACCGAAATTTCAAACAGTTTAGATGGGACCGAAAACGACTTTCTGTGGGCTGAACATTTACCTGAACACAGCACCAGCTCGGAGTCTGAAGGCTCCGTAAGTGATGCCTGAACGGTAAATAAATGCCGCGCATTCCAGATTGGTTTGATTTCACTTGAAAAAAAAATTTTTTTTCGAAAATCGCGTGTATGGGCCGCACCCCGAAATTTGCCCCCCGAATCTGGGAAAAAAAGTGCGGCCCTTATACGCGTTTATACGGTATAATGCTAACAATGTGCTATGGAGTAGAATTGCCAGTAGTACATGCCAGCAACGTGGGTCGGGGCAGTTATTTGGGTAAGTAATTTCTGCATCTCCCATGCCACACGGCCGAATCAGAGGCAGAAAATGCAACAAAAAATTCATTCGGGCGCGCAGTCCACTGCACGCCAAAGCGCTGGCGTTGGGAACACAACGTGCTGAGTATATTCACTATAGTGCCGCGAACTCACTCGCGCACGCCACTTCCAACGTATGCTCCGCAATGAAAGCAATCGCAGGAAAAAAAGTTTCGATAAAGCAGCGCAGCGTTGGTCGCGGCAGTTATTTCAGTAACTGATTTTTCGATCTTCCCTGTCATCATGTCATTTCGACCGAAGCCAAGGCAAAAAACGCAACACAAAATTCATTCAGGCGTGCGGTCTGCTGCACGTCAAAAGGCGAGTGTTGGGAGCGTCTGCTAGCATCCCCCTGCCTAGGTGCCGCCACCGTCGGCGCCCGGGAGGAGCCGAGAGAAGGAGCGCCAGCACAGGAGAAGGAGGGAGGAGATGTCGTTACTTTTAGTCTATTGAGGGGCTTTAGTCACTTCTCATGGGTTCCCTCTGTCGGTCTTCCAGAGTATCACTGCCCACGGAAACAAGACAGTTCTTGCTCTGCATGGTGTGTGCATTCGTTCACGCCATGATCTGAGCCCCCTGCCGCACAATCAGGTACTGTGACACAAGGTGGCGTGGACATGACGAAAGCATGATCTTGGCTCAGAAATGGTCTAATGTTGCTTACGAACTAATCGTGGGGAGCAGCGTAACACAAGATTTTTAAACACAGTTTACTGCAGAAAAGTGATTTTCTTTTGGAGTTCATGAATTTTCAGACTGTTCAACTATTCGAACCATTTTTCTGATCTTTCCGGTTTCGAAAAATCGGTCAGCGACTGAATAACGCAAACGTTATGGGATAAGCAACTACAGCACAATAAAAAATTTAAGAATGCTTTGGGCACCCGCAACCTCAGGTAAGAGGTCACTGCAGTAATCAGACAGATAAATGAATGCCTTTTAAATGTCATTTGTGGGGAGAGTTTCTTTTTTTTCATTTATTCATAATGCCTTATGAGTACTGAGTAAGGGGGACACAAAAAACGACATATGTACAAGAGAAGCTAATTAACACAACATATTTCCTCAAAGGTCTCATGTTGACACATTACATGAGGGAGTGGACGTTCTAGGGCAAACGAATATAATAAAAATCACAGTGAAGGTTATCAATCAGCTGCTTGAATACTAGTGAGTCGATGATGGTGGGTTGGCGTCTGAAAGGAATAGCTTAAAGGGGGGTTGTGTCCCACAAGCAACATGTCCCACAAGTAGTGATGAATGCAGGAGCAACCCACCCGTGGTGCTGGCAGCTAGTAGTCCTCCCCCACCATCGGCAGACTCCCCTCTCCGACTGGCGTGCAAGGTGGCAGGTACATCCCGGTGGCCGTGCAGCTGGCCACCTTCCTCGCGCATGATGATGCGCAGGTGGTCCCGGCGCCCCACGTTGGCTTCTGACGCCTCCCGGTGCCGCACCACTCTGCCGAGAAGAAAACACTGGGACCCACCAGCAAGGACTCGAAGGGACGACACATGAGCACAGCCAAGGTCCTCAAGGGAGCTTCTCAAGTCACAGTAGACCCATCTGCTCTCGGCACAGGTCACACATGTGGTCCCAGTCCCCTTTTCACTCCCAGCCAGCCATCTGAACAATCGCGTTTCTGCACATTTGCTCTGAACTTGCAACATGGTGTCAGATATGGGACACTGCTTTCTCTGAAGAGTTTAGTGAGACAGAAGCCCTTTAACAAAAGAAGGGAATTTAGCCGAGGGTTAAAAGTTGCTGACATGCTGCTGTGCATGGGGAGGGGGATTGAGGAGAGAACAAAGGAAGGAGAGGGGTGCAGAAAATTTTAAATAGAAAAATTTTTTCAAAATAAAAATAAGTGGGACCATTGCATTTTAGCCGAGATAAAGATAAAAAATGGTGGAGTGCAGGAACCATGTTGGCCAAGGCAGCAATTCTCCAGGCTTTGCACTGAAGCTGCTTAAGCCTTCCACACTCAAATGGTTATTTAAACAGCTGACATGCATCCAGTCTGATGCAAACAAGACCAGGGCATGCAAGTGAAAGTTTTACTTCTTACAGCATGCCACCAACAAAGGCAAATTTTCAACATGTTCTCACTTTGCACCGAAGATGCCAAAGGCAAATTTTGGCACGGCCGCTTAACCAGCCATTGATCTGAGTGATATAAGGCCTGTGGAAGTCGGCACCAACAGCTTTTTGTTGGTCGCAAAGACCCACACAGGCCTGTTGTGCCTGCAAATTTTGCTGGGGTTCCAAGGAGCCACCAACTGGTAAAGGAAACTTTAGCAGCAGCTTCGGGAAAAGCATTTTAAGTTGTCAGAATTTTTCATGCAACTGTGACATGAAAAATAAAAGTCTGATCAAGTGCCATCTACACAGTACAACTCAGGTGCCCTTGTGCAAAAAATCATGCCAGGTTTGTTAGTACAAAACAAAGATGTACAATAAAACCTTGGTAATTTGCACTTGGTTCTTTCGAAATCCTGGGTAATTCATAGAATTTCTGCAGTCACATAATTTGTAATGTAAATTTTATCGGCTAATTTGAGCCAGCAGCTTCCACTGCCTCGGTTAATTCGACACACTGGGATCCTATGCAGAAATGGCAGAGTTAGTCACAAAACGAGGGGCATCACAGTTCAAGTAGCAACACAAACACAGCACCGTGTCACTTAAAATCTATGTGTGAGCCTGCATTAAAAAGTGCAACATTTAATCAGACTTCCCACTCCATCACATAGAGAGCAGCAACACAGTGACAAGCAAGCCACTACAAAGTCACGCTGGCAAAGTGACCCTCTGGAGTTCACTGATGCCTGACCACCATTTGGTAGCACCAACATGCTCAGACCGCACCGGCACTGACTGAGAGCATTTTTTATTTTGTGCATAACACGTGCACTCTTCTAGTCGCTCCTTTTCAACCGACAGCTGCAGTTCTATGTATGCACCTTAACTGTTTCGTTATCACGCAACTATGCATCGATCACCGCTGATCAACAGATTCAAAGCGCAATTTCAACGCTGCTGGGGCCGTTGATGATTTTTTGTGCTATCTAGTTTGTGGTTTAAACACTCTGCTTTAGTTTCTTGCATAGTTCGTATTTTTCCAGCAAAGCGGTTGTTTTTCGAAATGTCCTTGAAGTTGATGCTCCACCATAGTGTGCTCGCTCACGGGACGGCGTCAGCCGTAGAAACAGTGTGCGCTTGGAAAAATGCCACTTCGCGCAATTCTGTTGCATCTGCAGCAAATTTTTTCAGTGCTTCAAGCAGCAGTGACTATGAAGATCATATTACATTGTTGGAATTTGATTGACGAAGAAACTACACAACCTCAGCACAAAATGTGGGCACCTGTCCGCCCATAAGCTTCGTTTTCAGCTTCTTTTCTGTTTTTTCGCTCATGGAACCGGTTTACGGATCGCAATGATGTAATGAATGATAAGCTTTGTTTCTGTGTCTCAATAGGCTCCAGGTCCACTAGAAATCAGGGCCCCGACCTTGGATTAACACTTCGTATTATCCCAAAGCTCTTCATGACAGCTGTGGATGTCTTTAGACTGGCCCCAAATCGTCAAAAACGTGTGTAAAATGAAGGGATTGTAGAGCATTTTCAAGCAATTTAGAGTCAGCCCTCCTTATAACAAACATGGATATTATGAATGGTTGGCAATATCGAAGTGTTCGTAAACATCTTCAATGAAAACACATTTCTTACTTTATACAGTACAATCTCGGTGATACGAACACGGTTCACACGAATTTTGCGATGATACGAATTCACGGAATTTCGGATGTTCCTCTCTCCCTCACCTTTACGGATAAGAATGCGCAAGCCGCGACCGCACCCTCGAGCACTAAGCGCGGCCTGCTCATCGCCAAAGTAGCGATCGCTAATCAGGCGGCACGCACCGCGGGCAGTCAGCAGCGGTGCGCAGCCTGCACATCACAAAAGTAGCGATCGCTAATGGCGTGGTACGCACCGCGTGCACTCAGCGGCGGTGCGCGGCCCGCACATCACCACAGTCGCGATTGCAAATTGAGCGGTACGCACTGCGCACCCTCAGCGGCGGTGCGCGGCCCCGCACATCGCCAAAGTCGCGATCGCTAATCGCGTGGTACGCATCGCAAGTAGCGATGGCCGTGGCAGCACAGCAGTGAATAAATACCGTCAGCCGTAAACAGATCTGTGTTCATGCATTTTTCATGCTTCTGCATACAAATTTTGTTCGTTTGGATGATACAAAATTTCGGATGTTATGAATTTTTTCGCGACTCCGTGAGATTCGTATCACCGAGATTATACTGCATATCGAATGCCGTTTGCCATAAAACGGATGAATCGAACTGGCGAGAGTCAAGCCATGCCCACTGTGGTGGCAGGCGGCAGGCTTTCCTTCGCTACATCAATGCATAGTGGTGGTGAGACAAGCGTTAACGCCACGATTCACGCTTTACCTCACTTTTTCCAGCACTGCTATAAAAAATATAATAGCGAAAACAGCTGGTAGCAATGTGGTCAGCACCTGACCACCTCCTGCGTCAGCAACTGATTTGCGTCTATCGCACCTGAGTGCATCGGAACTAGTAACACGGTAGGTTGTCATAGTTTTCCAGCAGTCATCTGCTCACGTCGAATATTAAGGAGCAGAGGTAGTGACAAAGGCAATACATTTCGACCTGGCTTCCAATTTTTTACATAACACCACTGTAATGCGAGGAAGCTACCCTAGCTGGCATTTGGCCTGCCGCCATCGCGTGCCGCAGTGCTTTGCAAAGAAGCCAACCTAGCTCATGCTCTCTGCTCATTTTTTTGCGGCCTCTGCTATCGCCGCTAGCGGCTTTGAAACGGTGGTAAAACTATGGGAAAGTGTCTCCCAGTTGCTGTTCTTTCGCCGCCTAAATTTTTCTTCTCCAGCGTTAGTTTAGATAAATTTCATTATACAAACTTTGACTATGTTGAACGATTTTATAATTTTTTACCTAAATGCCATAAGGTGATACCACTGCATTACCTTCTGTTCCTCGCAAACGGTATGGAAGATATACTTTTTGTCTTCTGCAATTTTTTTGTTGTTTCGTTAACAAACCTTTTTAGCTCAAACTAATTATGTCGAAAAGTACATTTGTCATGCTATATTTTGATATACTACATTTTACTACATTAAAATTTTTTACTCGCTGCAGAAAATCTATATCAAACACACCTTGAAAACAGGTCTTTTCATGTAATGTCTGAAAATTTTCTAGTTAGAAATGTTTTTGTGTTATAAACTGAAACCATTGGCGGCTAGTTAAATTGAGAACATTTTGTGCATTCCAGACTGTTTTTAATATTTTTTCTCCAAAACATATTGTTTTGTCAAAACAATTTTTTTTCTAAATTTTTCTACTTTTTGTGTGTTTGCAGATTTTTTTCACAATATTCACTCAAAGTATTTGAGTTGAAATAAATGTCTTCTGAAAACACTTTCTACAGTTAAAACTCGATTTAACGAAGTTGACGGGAGCCACAAATTATTTCATTAAATCGGGAAATTTGTTAAATCGAGTGATGCATTTCTTGGTCACTTAATTCGATACAATGGATTATATGGTGCAGCCGCGTTCAGAAAGATACCGCGGCATCATATTTGCGAAGCATAAATACGGCCAAAATGAAACTGAGGCCAGCGGAAACGACTGACACTGCTAGCGCATATGAAAAGAAACAAAAATTATTACTGCAACAAGAAGGGCCCCAGGGGACAACAAATTTATTTACCAGCAAAAAAGTCGGTAATCATTGCTTGTGTGCAATTCGTAAGCAATGGCCGCACGGATTTCTCATAAGTCTTAAGTACGTCCAGCGCGTCTTCAGTACCTCTGTGTGTTCCGGCAAACTGCCGCAGCAGGTCAAGAGCATCCATCACTTAAACTGGTGTCGGCACGGGAGCTTAGTGATCACCATGCTTGTGATCGTCAGTGTTGTTGTCAGCACCTTCGGCCGCCTTTCCCACCACGCTTCCCACAAGCCGCAAGATACCGGTGTCATCCGAAACTTCCGTTGTGACTGAGTTTGCGTCGGCACTCACGTAGTCGATGAAACTTATTTCTATGGGCACTTCATCCATTGAGCATAGATACTCCCAGCCATCTTCATTCTGGTGCACGTGCAGTCCGGTGCAGGTTCGGCAGTTTCAAAGCCTAGCGTATCGAAGCCACCAGCCCTGAAGCAGTTGACAATTACCAATTGCTTCATTGCTCTCCAAGCCGCCGCCACCATCTCACTTGCCATGAAAACATCTATCTTCGTCTCGCGCTTCAGTTCCAGGTTCAGAAGAACTCTGCCAATGACTTGATGCCTGTATGCGCACTTAACGCTATTAATAATTTCTTGATCCAGAGGCTAAACCACGGACGTTGCATTTGGGGGAAGTAGCAAAGCTCCACGCTGGTCACCTCGACTTCTGGCTAGTAGTGGGCCATGCAACTGTCCAGCAACAGGCACACTTTCTTTCTCTGACAGCGCATGCCGCTGTCAAATTCCTGGAGCCATGTAGCGAAAATGGCACGTGACATCCAAGCTTTTGAGTTCGCAACGCACTTCACAGGAAGCTTTTTTGTGCCTTTATAACATCCTGGCCTCGCACTCTTTCCGGTGACAAGTGGGTCTCGTTTGTTGGTGCCATCCAAGTTGACGCACAAAAAAAGGGTTAGCCTCTGCGTTCTGTGTTCACCACCGTGGCACCCCTGGCCCTTCAGAGTGAGCGTTTTTTTGGGCAGAATCTTGTAGAAGAGGACGCTCTCATCGGCGTTGTAGATGTCGCTGGGAGCATATTTTCCAAGAATGTCAGGCACGTTTCTCAACATCCAGTTGCCGACTAAATCCATGTTCACGGAGCTCGCTTCAGCACTGAGCACTTTCCCGGTGCTGCCGTACCGTTCTTTGAAGTGCGACAGCCAGCTGGGACATGCCTTGAGCTAGTCCTCACCCAGCAAGCACATGAATGAGCGACCTTTTTGTTGGAGGAGATCTCCGCTCACGGGCATGTTCTTCGCCCGCAAAGCCATAAACCATGCGTAGAGGGCCTCTTCCACCTTGCCATGAGGAGTAGTCTTCAGCGCTTTTTGGGTAAGAGATTCCCCGACGAAGAAGCGCAGAGGATGTCATCTTTCCCTTTCGATATGGTAGAGAGGGTACTGGCTGGAATACCATGTGCTGCAGCCACATCAAATTTCTTTTGTCCACTTATTACAGCACGAATTATGTCCGCTTTCTCGTCCAGAGTAAGCCTTTTTCTTTTCTTATGGGGCTCCATGTCCGACACACTAGTTAGTAGAGTTAGTGGCGCACTTGTTTGCACACACCACGTCTGCGTCCACGGGTAGCAAGGCTAGACTGACTATAGGTGCTGTAGGCCTAACAAGCTGAGCTTGGCAAACACGACATAACATTCGCAAAGAGAATAGAAAGAGGAAGAAGGGCGAAAGCACGGGGTAATATCCGCAGAAGAAGCCACTACAGCACCATATATGGCATGTGGGACGAAACTTTCTACCCCTGGCGATATTGGTCAACTCAAAACTATCTCGTTTTCACGGCTGCGCGCTTGCGAAGAGCGCTCGCTCCGCTCCAGACCAGCTGTGCAGTTTTGTGCCACACAGATTGTTAAAAGCGGGATGAAGGCGCTCCACGGTGTGGTCGTTGGCTTGCGTCAGTAAACCTTGGGGCGTTCTCTACAAAATAGACTGAAAATTGCGTTCTCTACAAAATAGACCGAAAATGAACACTTTTTCGCCCTCGTTTTTCGAGGAAAGGTTTGTTAAATCGGGACAGATAACGACATTGGTTTCGTTATTTCGAGTCAGTCAAACAATTGGACCTGAAGGTGAATCAGGATATCTTCGTTAAATCGGGTTTCGTTAAATCGAGTTTTGACTATTTCCATTATGTCTGCGAAAGTTTTGCATTTTTAAACCTCACATATTTTACAGAAAAAAATCATATCTCGTAGCTATCAAAAAGTCATTTTTTCCCCTGGTAACAAAAGAGTTAAAAGCCAAGCCGTGCCACAAAACTGACAAATTTAAACTTGGCCACCACCCTTTCACGCACTGAGAACGTCAGAGTATGGAACTGCCAGTAAACTGCCAAGATCTTTGCTAATAACAAATTTACGTAGAGAGAGGTGCCAGACAACGAAGTGGTAATAAACACATAGGAAATGACAGATGTTAAAAAACTTCTGACTCATCCCCAAGCGGTCAGGATTGAGTTTGGGCTACTCTGGCCTCATGATCATTAGCCTGACTACACCCACTGCGGGACACCGGATTAAATCACTGCCCCTAATACAGGGGCCCACTGCCTGGAACCAAAGGATTTCAAGCTCCAACAGAGTTGTAGAATTTCTTGCAAAGGCTGACTCGTACCTTTGGGTTCAACATAGACGTCAAAGGTCTGCTTTATTCACTTCTGCATGATGCACTCATGAACTGTGCAAAAAGTTGCATTTCTGATTTCAATGATGAAGTCCGATTTAGAAACGATTCTGGTATGTCAGTCGAGTCCCTATTAAAATTACGCGTTTTACTTAAAGTCTACTTTTGTTGGCCAGCGGGGCAAATCCCTCCTCCAGAAAGCCAACATTTGTATTGGGTCCTGAGTTGCCCGTTTTGTGCGACATCTTTCTCAGCCACATCGACGGAGCGCTGCAGGCTAATTAATCTGGACTGACTCTAGGTCTGTTCCGGTATGTTTGTGACTATTTAGCCCTTGTTTTTCGACTCCCCCACTATGTAGTAGACATTTTACAAGTGTTTAGAGCATGTGGACTGGGACTCAGGTTCACATTTGAACTGCCTGTTGAAAATGTTTTACAGTTCTTAGACCTGCCACTCTGTTTTAAAAACAGGCATGTGTGCTGGAGATACTGCCACAGGTCCTTGTTTCATTCTGGGCATTCAAAGGCTTTCTCATGCTTTAGGTCAATGCTCACAAAAATGTGTGCAGATCTGCGCAGGCGTGCCATGGTACTATGGGCACGCCCGCGCATGGCAGCCAATAGCAGCTGGAGATAAAGGTGGGTTCAGACGAGCGAAGTGGATCGCGGATGGTCCGCACGCATCAGCACGGTTTCGTGACACGTGACCAAGCATCCGCGAGTCAGTCTGGACATTGAGCATTCGCACGAATGCAGCGGAGAGTCCGCACATACTCTCCTCCAGCGTGCTTGCGCTGTTTGCGTGGCTCCAAAAACTGTTACCGAGAGTTTCAACGACGTCCAGCAAAAACGTCGTCTCGCTGCACTGGCTGTAGTCAATGAAGTGTCTGAGGACGACAAAGAAGCCTTCGAGGCTAAAAAGCGATTTTGGTGGACAAAGCCATGGCTGGAAAAAAGCACGAGTAAAACCACCGCTTGCCATCATAAATTTTGTCGGTGCCCTGGCCATCCTTCATCGCTCTCAATTTTTTACGTTCATTTCGAAACATTCGGCACCTATTTCCAAACAATGCCTTCAAGAATCCTTCGTAGAGAATCGTTACAAAGTGAAATGCACAGGAAGGGCAAGTTCGTAAGCCCACTTAGCTCGAAGGTTTCAGTAAAAAAAATAAATAAAAACATTACAGTGCCGACTGTGTACGGGGCTTACTCGGGATGTCGAACATCCATTGCCGTCGCGATCTTTTGCCACAACCTATTTCTTAGCGCCATGTTGAGGTGGTCAGTGTGTTCAATATTACATATCGGTTGGCAGCTCTCAACAAGCGCTAAAAACGTGACGGTCGCTTTGTCACTGAGGGCCTTCTTTCCAGCTTCACTCATATTAGCAGAAACAACAAAGCAATGCAGGCACTCACGCACGCGCACACGCTCAAACACACAATAACAATACAGTGCAGCAAATATGGAGCGAACAATGCAGTGAACGAAACATGAAAAGGAGAACACACAATGATGTACTCGAGCTGCAAATACGGTGAAAAGCGCGCCAAAACGAAAGGCGCCAGCATAGAGCAAAGCCGATTCTACTCCGGACAGCTAGCCAGACAGCGCGCGCTCTTGAGCCAACGTTGACAGACCTAGAAGCAAAAAAGAGCAAAAACAATCTTGGTCTGTCGCCCAACCCGCAGACTGAATAAGGCGCTCGCCCTTTCCATCCGGTCCGCGGTCCAGGCCCGGAAAAGACCACGCCACCCGCTCAAGGTCACTCAGAGCAGCGACGTTCACGTCGCGCGGCACGCAAACAGCGTTGATGCGCCCGGACCACCCGTGATCCGGTCCACTCGTCTGAGCCCACCTTAAGCGGCGGTATCAAAGGCCAAGCTTAAACGACCAAGTTTTTTTTTTTTCTTCTGAAGTGTGATATGGGGGGGTCGACTTACAATCGTGTAAATATGGTACACACTGCGCACAGCAAGTGAACGGCCCATGAATCGAGTGCATACTCACACGTCGGTGAAGGAGTGTGGCTTTAGCATTCCCTCAGGCTCAGCGACGGCATAGCGTCTGGGCGCATTGGACAGCACTGCACACAACAGAGGCATCCCAGATAAGCATGCTACAATAAAGCATCAGTAAAAAGGATGTCCAGACTGCAGCATTTAAACTGGTCCCAGCTACAATTTACAAAGAAAAAAATAAGAACGATTTAATAAGTTAAAATTAAATGTGATGAAGGTTCACTACTTTAACCGCACTTTCGTTGGCATAGAACACCAGCTACATCCCAAGCCCAATGTAGTTTTTCACTGTCTGCAGCAATCTGAACATGCAAACAAAACTGCCGTGATGCAAATGTTCTTTCCTTTTGCACATGCTGTCCTTTCCTTTTAATGTGAAGCATGTATCCTTCGTTCCAATGACTTGTAGCTATCATGTAACCTGTTTCATCTTGGGAGCAACTACAGTAGAATCCCTATGATAAAAACTCAGTTTCACGATGATTTGAATCTGTAAAATTTGCCGGCCGGAGTGCATTGTTGTGTTAAATGTTAAACACTAGTGTCAAATAGCATATGAAAAACTAACTCTACTCCCCCATTCAAATGATTCATTTTGCCTGTTTGTAATAGAAATGCTTCTAATGGTAATTTTAACCTAACAATCCATAACAATGCATATGGTGAGAATCGCTAACTTCATCAGGACAAGGGTCTGGAATACACTGACAATAGGAATAAATTTCCTGAGAAATTTTAGGAGTTCTTCAAAGTTAATTTTCTTGCACAATCAAGTAAAGATTTCATTTTGCTATTTCCATTTTGTTTGATTTCAATAAGTGTAAAGTAAACCCTCAACTCGAACTCGCATATCTCGAGATCTCGGTTAAGTTTTCTATGCCACGCCTTCACTTCCTATAGGTGTTATGTATTTGCTCCCCTTTACCTCGAAGCATTTTTCGGGCGTAATACGGATATTTTGAAATTTTGATCAGGAGGACTGAAGGCAAAGGCCAATACCGAAAGGCGATACAGGCTCGGAGTGAGCAGTTGGTTCCTGCTAATTGCCGAAGGCGGTCACGATGGAAGGGTGAATACAAAATTTCCGTGGACGCAGCGGCTTTCCGTTAACTGCTTCAAGCAACGTTGGGAGCAGTAGGGTGCGCACCGCTTGCTTGTGAGGGCTTATGGGTCTCATCGTTTGGTCAGTCCAGTCAGAGGAGGCTATGGAGCGTGTGCACACTAAGAAGAGCGCCCTGGGTGATTGCGTGGTGTGTGCAAAGGACGACAATGTTCCGCCCCAAGCAGTGCAAATCCCTGATGCTGGAGAAACAAAGAAGTTTGATTTGGTTTATTGGGATTTAACGTCCCAGAGCGACTCAGGCTATGAGGGAAGGGCTCCGGAAGTTCTGACCACCTGGGGTTCTTTACCATGCACTGACATCACACAGTACACGGGCCTCTAGAGTTTCGCCTTCATAGAAAATCCGCCACCGCGGCCGGGATCAAACCTGCGTCTTTTGGGTCAGCGAGCCACCGCGGCGGGTTTAATCAAGGAAGTGGACAAAGCAGTAAGGTGCAAGACAAGCATCACCAAAGAATTCGGCATTCCTTTGTCGACACTATCGACAGTGTTAAAAAACAGGCAGAAGGTCCTGAAAGGCTTCGAGCAAAGCTTCTCTAGCAAGTGGAAGCAGATTCGGGCTTTGAAATTACCGGATGTCAAAGCAGCACTTATGTTGTGGCTACAGAATGCCAGGGCAACCAACCTTCCCGTGACCACCCAAATGATGATGGAGAAGGCAGACGCCCTCGCATTGCAGAAGGGCCATGCAGACTTCGAAAAGAAATAACGCAGCCTCTAAGCCTATCCATGGCAAAAATGGGGGCCATCGATGAAGGAGCTGCAGACACCTGGCGCAACCACCGCCTCGCCGAACTGCAAAAGGCTTACGCAGACAAGGACATTTTCAATCTCGACAAAGCAGCTCACTTCTATAAGATGCTGCCTAGCCGCACATACACCCCGAAGGGAGAAGTGTGCTCAGGAGCTAAGGAGCGTAAACACAGAGTGACAATACTTTTTGGAGCCAACTCCACCGGTGATGAAAAGCTGCCGCCGCTTGTTATCGGCAAGTCGCTCAACCCGAGGTGCTTTTGGAATGCACAGCTCCCGAGAGATTTGACGTACCACGCCAATAAAATGGCGTGAATGACTGCAGCACTCTTTGAAGAATATGTCTGTACTCCTGACCACAAAAAAGCAAATGACAATCGGAAAGTGTTGTTCATATTGGACAACTGTCCCGACCATGGAAAAATTGACAAGTTGGAGGCAGTCACACTGGAGTTCCTGCCGGCTAACATGACGTCCGTGCTCCAGCCGATGGCCCAAGGAGTCATTGAGATTGCTCGCAAGTTCTATAGGAAGAGCTTGCTGCACTGAATTTTGTGTTCTCACGACAATGGTAAGAACTACGAGATAGATTTGCTGGGTGCAGTCCACCTCATTGCCGAAGCCTGGCGACAAATCCGTCCATTGACAATTGTGAATTGTTTTCTGCACGCAGGATTTTCTTGGGCCGAGAAATCGCTTGAACCGGACACTGACGTGTTAAGTGGCTGTGATGAACTTTGCAGCGAGGTTCGCAAGGCAAATAGCTGTGCCAGCGGTGCCGAAGACGACGAGGTCATTTTTGAATAGTACACTCTATATGGACTAGACATGCCCGTTACCAGAATGCTATCTAACACCAATATCGTTGAAATGGCAGTGGATGATGAAGATAATCATGTTGGCGACGAAGAGCCTTGGGAGGTGCCGACAACTGCTGAAACAAGAAACTTGCTGCGCTTGCTCCGCTACGCAGCTGAATGCAGCGGCAGCGACGAACAGCCATGCGATGCGTTCAGCAGCTCGAAGACGCTTTTCTTAGGCCGAATGCAAACGCGAAGTAGGCAAGCATCACCCATTCTTCTTTGCAAAATAATAAAATTGAGATTTTCCTGCGAATTGTTTAGCGTTTATTACAAAAGCTCCCATTGTGCACTGGAGCATTTGTTAGTACTGGTTGTTATGGGCTCTTTCAGTGACGCGGGCACTGAAATTTTCGGCATGTTGCTCAACTAGAAACTCCGTTTATTTCGATCGGATTTTACAACTTTGAGTTAACAAGGGTTTACTTGCATTTGTGTTTGGTTTAATGGCACATAGGCAGCTAAGGCCATGATGTTTTAATGGCACATAGTCAGCTAAGGCCATCATGCACCAAGCACAAGGTATAGGAACATTTACTGCAGAATTTTAGACAAATGTGAAAAATTATCAGTGGTGTATATGGCCTAAATCGCTATTTTTACTATCTAGTGATGCCAAAGGAAAGACATTTCAAGAATGGACACTAGTAAAAGCTTTAAAGAAAGTCTGGTAACCTCTGCAACCATCCTTGCCTGCACAAGGATATCGAGGCTCCAAACCAGTCTAATAACGACCTCAGCCTTCTTCTCAGGAATGAGAAATTGGCTGAGGTGTATCAGTGTATAGAAGCACAGGGTTAGAAAATTAGTTTGTGAAGAATACCGGCAAAAAACCTAAAAAGATACGACGTAACAACCCGTGTATCTTCGCCTAAAATCAATAATGGATGAAAACGAATGTGTTCTTTGTAAAATACAGTAAAATATTTCTTCCTCGGTGATTCAAGTTTTCGGCATGAGAATAATATGTGGTTAACTGTAAGTTCATCTCCGCACTTCTCACAATCAGGTCTGCCCTCTTTTGTAAGTAGGAAGTTGTGCGTGAGGTGTGTGTGTCCAATACGGAGACGGCATAAAATAACTTCGATGAAATGTTCTTGGTGTGAGCATTACTTCCATTCTTCTATGATGGGTTTTACTAAGTGTAGCTTATTACTTCTTTCAGTGTTACATTGAGGCTGTCATTTATCTCTGATTTTACCAGCTTCATGTCATCTTTGTATGGAATGTCCACTTTCTTTCTTTGTTCCAAGCTTTTGCAGCACATGCATCCGCCTTCTTATTGCCTGTGATTCTGATGTGGCTTGGCACCCAGCAAAATCTTATGTCTTCTACCTGTGTTGTGGCTCTTTTTATGTTATGTATGATGTCACCAATAAAGAGGTATAACTACATTTCTATGGTGAAGTGAGGTGAGTACGTTCCGAGAATTAGTGTAAATGATATTATTCTCAATGTTCTCATTTTAATTTTTTCTACAGTCACAGAGACTGCGTAACACTCAGCCGTGAAAATGGATGCTGACTCAGGCAGCCGTACTGTTACTTCCGACGTAGTGTGCAGATTTTGATCTAACAGCATAAAATGCTCTGTATTCTCCGTATTTTTCGTTTAGGGCTAAATATTCTTGTAATATATGCTCATGTGGTGTTTGTTTTTTCTGAAATTGTGTTAATGTGAAGCCGCACACAGAGGGCAGGCAGTACCAAGGCGGGAGTGGGTCAGGTTTGTAGGCAATATGTCCATTACATCTAGTTCTTGGCATTTCTCTTCAAAGCGCAGAAAAAGTGGTCTGATTGCCAGAGGTTTGTTGGTAAACAGTGTTTGAGATAGGCACTTTGTAACTATTGGGTAGCATATGTGTTTTGGCATGGAACGAATTTTAAAAATGTATGAGCATGTGAGCATAGTTGTGTCTGAGTGATAGTTTGTTAGTTTCAACATAAAGACTGTTTATGGGCGACATCCTGTAAGCACCAGTTGAAAGACCTAAACCTAAGTAGTGCACTGGGTTGAGTCGTTCAACGTAAGATGGCCTTGCTGAACCATACACTATGCAACCATATTCTAAAATGGAACGTATGACTGGGTTGAGTCGTTTCACGTAAGATGGCATTGCTGAACCATACACTATGCAACCATATTCTAAAATGGAACGTACTACAAGCAATAAATCTGCAGAAGCCATACCCTATCAGAACTACAGTGTTTGCGTGAAAGGACTTTCAGTATGTTCAAAGACTGCGATGCTTTCTTTTCCAGTGCGTTTATGTGGGGCAGGGAAGTAAGTTTTTTATCGAAAGTTATGCCTAGGGATTTGTGTTCATTGTTAAACGGTAACTGGGTTACGTTTAGGCATAGAGTGGGATCTGTCTGTAAGCCTCATTTGAGTGAAAAAAGTAAGGCCACTGTTTTCTGTGGAGAGAACTGCAAACCATTCTTGTCTGCCCATGTTGCCAGTTTATTTATTGTAAGCTGTATTTGTCTTTTGCATGTACATGCTATCTGAAGATCGTCAACATAGACAGAATACATAATGGACCTTGGGATTATTTTCCTAGTAGAATTCATTTTTACTACGAAGAGTGTTGTACTTAAAATACATCCTTGAGGCAATCCATTCTCCTCAGTAAAATTCTTTGAAAGGATTGAGCCTAGGCGCACATGGAATGAACGGTTGGATAAAAAAGCTTTTAAGCAATTCAAGATACTGCCTCGGATGCCAAGTTCGGCAAGATCTTGAAGAATCCCAAACCTCCAGGTTGTGCAATATTCCTTTTCCAAGTCAAAAATGATTGCAAGACAGCGTTGTTTGCGTATAAAAGCATCTCTGACAGCACCGTAAAAACTGCGTATATTACGAGGTTTTTTAAACATAATTAGCGTCCTAAATTTCCACCTCGTACTATTTGCGGATCCGAACAAACATTTTCAAAGTTGCTCTAAGTTTTGGTTTGGTTAGTGAGGCGTGGCTACGACTTCGCTTTGCTATTGGCGTGTGGCTACAGCTTGGCTTCGTTCCTATCGACAAACGACGTCACAATGTCGTTTCTTTATTGTTTATCCGTTGGGTGTGCCCGGGGTTCGTGGTGTGCTGTGTGCCTGTTAACAATGCACGTGCTCATATGTAAGCCACACTTCGAGAAGTGGATGTTTTTTTGGGAGCAAGACGTCAGGGTCTCGAAAACAGTATTTGGCTGCTTTCAAGCGAAAAGTGATTTTAGCTGCAGAGAACATTGGCAACACTGCGGCCAGGAAGCAGTTTGGTGTCGTCGAAGGAAGCATTCGTAGATGGTGACGGCAGAAAGAAGCCCTTTTCGCATGCAGCGAAACGCGACAAAGCTTTTCGCGGAGGGGAGGATAGGAAAAGGCGACTGCCGATTTCCCCCGGTCGGGTCAGGCCGGAGGTGCCGTCTAAAGGAAGCTGGGGCCAAAGTGGTGTGTTGCCTCCGCCGAGGGGCCTTAAAGGTCCAAGCGCTCGGCATCGGCTCAACCACCAGGAACCACGCACGGTGAAGCGTGGGTGTTCGGGTCTGTGGTGATGCACTTTTCACCATCATACCCTTGTGGGGATGTCCCTGCGGATGCTCGGGAACCCCTGGTGTCGCCCCTCACCAACACCTGCAAGCTGCAGACGCCCCCTTGTGAGGAGCTCAGGAGACAAAGAACGGCTTAGGGCGGCTCAGCAGAAGGTGGCCGTGAGACGTTCGTGCGTCGACGGCAAAGCCACGCAACATGACCTGGCAAGCCGCAGAAGTAGCAGATCAGGCGGTTGTCAGGCGTGCGCCAGGAGTTTCCCAGTTGAGCAGGTAGTTGATTATTATCAGGCGTGCCCCAGGAGGCTCGCAAATGAGCAGGCGGTGAAAGCAGCGGGTTCTCGAACGGGATCAGGAGGCGGAGCATAGGTAGGTAGGCGAGGTCGCGCAACAACGTCCGCATGTGTCACTGGGGCTGCAAGAGGTGTGGGCTGAGGGGCTTGAGGGAGAGCCTCAGTGACCTGTTCTTGAATGATGTCCTGCAGATTTAGAGTTATGTGTGGTGATGGCTCTTGATGACCGTGAAGTAAGCGAGAGCTGCCGAGCAACTTCTTCATGGATGAAGCTCTCAATGTGTGGCAGGAGCGATGACTGGTCTCTTGCATTGTTCAGGCCAGCAAGTGAGTCGACGTTTGTGCTGTGTTCGCACGTCAAAGTTCTCTGCTTGCGTAGTTAGTCAAAGCTCTGACATAGGCTGACGACTTCCGCGATGGTGCGCAGGTCTCACGCCAACAACATCTGAAAGGCGTCATCAATGCCCTTGAGAGTATGCCTGATCTTGTCGGCTTCGGACATCTGTGCGTTCACCCCCTTGCACAGATAGACGACATCCTCGATGTAACTCGTGAAGTTCTCTCCCACCTGTTGCGACAGCGCACACAAGCGCCGTTCGGCACGGAGTTTTCTGACAGCCGGACAGCCGAATACCTCTGAGAAGTTTGTTTTGAAAACGGATCATGATGTGATGTCCACCTCGTGATTCCGATACCACAGACTCGCCACGCCCGTCAGATAGAAAATCGCATTGTTCAGTTTGGTTTCCGCATCCCACTTGTATGCGCTCACCCGCTCATCAATGTGAGCCAATCCTCAACATCATGATCATCCGTGCCGCTGAAGATAGCGGGGTCTCGCTGGCGGAGAGAACCAGCACAGACGACGGCGGCCGGGCTCACTTGTACAGCTTGGTGGTTGGCATCCGAAGGCATAGCGGTAGGTGGTAGCGTTCGGCTGCGGAGTTCCAGGGCTCTCGAGAGGATATTATCCGGCACCTGCACCAAATGTAAGGTGGGGTTTATTCAGAGAAGCTTCTTAACAGGAGCAGGGCCAACAGCAGTCCGAGGTCAGCTAGTCCAGCCAGGAGTGTGCACCAGGCGATGGCCATGTGGCTCGTGCGTGTGCCCGCCGTCTCCCTTACACCCAGAACAAAATCCTCTATAATTCGTCCTCGGGTGTCCGTTTTTTCACTCCCCCAGAATGAGGAATGTGTGTTAAAATCACCAACTACCAAATAGGGCTCTGGGTAGCTGCTCTAAAAGATCAATTCATGTATTGTTAATATGAAATTAGGGTCAAGGTATATACAACACAGTGTTATTGTTTTGTGAGCGAGCAGAGTGGCTGCAACAGCTTCAAATTAGTCTTTAGTTTTAGCTCACGAGCCGGGACGCAGTTTTTTACTATGATAGCAATGCCACCTGAGAGCCAGCTTGCTTTCTCTCAGTCGGGGCGAAATACTTTATGTTTCTTAGGTACATTTGTGTTTTTGGAACCCAAGTTTGTTTCTAGAATACATAAGGCCACGGGTGAGAATGAGGCTAAGATGTCTTTTATATTGCTTAAGTTGTTAAATAATCCCCGACAATTCCAGTGTATTAGGAATGCCATTATGATTTTTTGGGGCTGTATTTTGAAATATTATCGTAAAAACCGGAATACAGGTCAAACTTTTTTTAAAAAAACCATGGTGAAAAGTCGACCCCCGTCGTATATACTGGTCATTGGCAGAAAAACTACGGACGTCTTGCAACAATGGGCGGCAGAACTCAACAGCCTCCATCACCATCGCCATCAGCAGCAGTTCCGCCGTTTTGCGTTTCCGTAGTTGCAAAGCTATTTTGGTTAAAGGCTGCTTTTTCAAATTTTATTTCAAAATGAGCAGAAGCCGACGGCAATTCACCGTCGCCTTCAAGAAAAACGAGACTGAGTACGTGGAAATTCACGATAACGTGGCGGCACAGCGTGAATTTGCAGTATCAGAAAAGAGCATTCAGTACTGGCGGAGGCCGAAGCTGCATATTACAACTTGCAGCAACCAGAAGAAAACATCTCGTGGGCAGACCGCAGCGCATCCAGAATTGGAAGGAAAGGTTGCGCTGCGTGCAAGATAGCTGCCTGTGACTGCCGAATGCATCAGCGTGAAAGCAGTAGAGATCGCGCGTGCCTCTAGACTCACGAGGGCGCAATTCAAGGGCTTGCCATCCTGGGTGCGGCAATTCATGAAGCGGAAAGGCTTTGCTCTACGGCGTCGAACTTCTGTGTGCCAAAAACAAATACGTGGGTCGATGGGCGCACGATAGTGTTAAAAAATTGGCCAGGTGTACATACGAGCAGCATTTAAATGAAAATAAATACTGTGGCCATTATGCAACCTGTCGAGTTGCATTTGTTTCAAGGTAAGGGCGTCTGCCGGTACTTTTGCCACTGAAAAATATTTTTTTCATTTTTAAAATTAGTTAGTAGGGGGGTCAACCTATATTTCGGTCGAACCTATAGTCCGGTTTTTACAGTAGGTCCCTATTTCTTTGGGGTTATTAGGATTGTTCCTTTTTTTTCTGTCAAGAGAGCTCCGCTGCCGCTGCAGCGGAGGTGAGCTCGGTGTTACGTCTATCGCCTTGCCAGAGGTTCTCGCATGCCGCGAAGAGCCCACAGGTGTACTGTTTGTAGGCCTCTCCCGACTGGGAGAAGCCTTACGGGCGGCTGACCCAGAGGCCAGTGGGCCGTTTTTCGAGAGTGGCAGGGCAGCCTTCGCTGCGTCTGCCTGGGGCGCGGATGGCCCTGCCTCAGGCTCACTGTGTGTGGCCTGGGCAGATGCCAAAGCCTGGTGTGGTGCCCCGCCCCGTCGCACCACATTGGTGAAATTTGTATTTGCTGTGAACAAGAAAGTTCCCTGAGTTTGTGCAAATCTTTTCTGTGCTTCCTGGAATGTTATGTTCTCTTTAGTTTTTATAGTAATTATTTCCTTCTCTTTCTTCCAGGGTGGGCAAGACCTAAAATATGTGGGGTGGTCCCCTTCACAGTTAGCGCGCTTTGGTGCTGCATTGCAGACATCGGATTCGTGTTCATTAGATGCATATTTGGCAAAGGTTTGGCGGCCACGACAACTCTGTGATATATGGCCAAACCTTTGCCACTTGAAACAGCGGCGAGGATTGGGGATGTATGGTCGGATTGCTATTTTCATGTAACCTACTTCTATGGTATCAGGGAGTTGGCTGGAGGCAAAAGTCAGAAGTAAGTGCTTTGTTGAAATTTCTTTGTCAACTTTTCTGATTTTTATGCACTGTACATCAGTGACATTCTGGTCCTTCAGACCGTCTAGCTAATTTCTGCTTCTGTCAGAGTGAGAAAGTCTTGTTCTGAAATCACGCCTTTGACAGTGTTAAGGGATCTATGTGCACTAATGGAAACAGGTATTTCTCCAAAGGCCACGATGTTTGAGAGCTTGGAATGCTGTGTTTTGTCTCTGATCTGGAGGAGTAGATCACCACTGGCCAGCTTCGTCACCTTGTAGCCAAGGCCTAATGATTCTGTGAGTGATTTCGAAACTAAAAAAGGGGAGATAATTCTAGCTTGATTTTTCAGGTACCTCAATGTGTACGACTTGGTATCTGGGGAAGATTTCTTTTTTTTTTTAGCAGGAACTGCGTAGTGACATCGGTCCGCCCTCGTTTATGCGGGCGACCATTTGTTGAAGAAAAGGAATCCATAAAAAAAAATTGTTTTTCAGCTGCGGTAGCACCCACCCACCACGAAGCCCGACATGGGGACGGGGCAGGAAGTTGCAAGCAAGTCCTGCCCACGTCACCGCAACTATAACCGAATATGACGAAGCTCAGGGTAGTTGGTCACACAAGGTTAACCCTCGCTACCAGGAAAAAAGGAAAAACCAAGAAGTGAGTAGGAGACAGGAGAGTTGTGAGAAAGAGATAGGAAAGTGAAAGATGAAGGGGAGGGTAGGAAAAGGCGACTGCCGATTTCCCTCAGTCAGGTCAGGCCAAAGGTGCCGTCTAAAGGAAGCTGGGGCCAATATGGTGTGTTGCCTCAGCCGAGGGGCCTTAAGGGCCCAAACGCTCAGCATCGGCTCAACCACCAGGATCCCCTCTTCCCCGGACACGGCGATGCCGTGCATGGCTAGGCGCGGGTGCTCAGGTCTGTGGTGATGCACTGTTCACCATCATCCCCCTGCGGGGATGTCCCTGCGGATGCTAAGGAACCCGTGTTGTCGCACTCACCAACATCTGCATGTAGCAGACGCCCTTGAGAGGTTAACGAGGGTTTACTGTATTTGGTCCAAATCCTGGTTTGCATCTTTCTATATAAAACAAATGCTTTGTTTTTTACTTGAATATAATACAAATGCTTTTTTTTATATTCAACCAAAAACCAGATGATTTTGCTGCCTTATTTAAATAACACAGTTTAAATTTTGTTGAAATCTTAGTTTACACATTTCTTATTGCAGTTTCCCAAATGTAGTTTTGTATTGGACTGGATACTAGTCATGTAGGCTATTGGTCTGAAAATTTCGTGCAAATTTTCCATGAATGAGCAAATAACGCTTCCTTTGACTAACTGAGCACAAAGTGTAGAATTCTGGGTGTTCCAAACTCTCTCCTGCACCACTACGCAAGACACGAATGCGCGAACTATAACTGCACCGTCGAGCACTAAGCGCTCCCCCGTACATCACCAGACCAATGCCGCGACCACTAATCGTGCAATACACACCGCGAGCAGTGAGTGGCGATGCGCGGCCCGCACACTGCTGATGTTGCAATCCCTAATTGTATGGTACGCACCGCGAGCAGTGAGCGGCGGTGCGCCGCATGTGCATCACTAACGTCGCAATCGCCAATCACACTGTACGCACCGCGAGTAGTGTGCTGTGGCCACATAGCCGTGAATAAATCATGTCTATCATAAACAGATCTGATTGAATGAATTTTTTAAGCTTCTGCATACAAATTCGTTTGGATGATACCAATTTTTTTCACTACCCCATGAGATTCGTGTCACCAAGATTCTACTGTAGTGTGACGCGATTTCTCTCTTTCCACACTGATGCAGTTGGCACGACACTTGGTTGCAGCTGTCGCAACAGCTGCATACACGGCATGGCAACAATGCATCTGTACCAGTCAGTTCAAATGGCTTAGAAAAGAAATACCTCTTAAGAGACTCAGGCATTCCAGTAAGATAAAATGTATGCAGTGCCAATTAAGAGCCAAAGAAGGAATGAATGATATGTAAACATAAATGAAACTCCTATAAGCAGTTTGTCAAATTCACCACTTCAAAGCTGCTGTCTGCAGTGAAACCTCAGTGCCCCAATCGTAGAACATTGATGACACATTCACAGTCTGTCAGAAATACTTGCACGGTCAGCATGCTCACGGTTTGACATGGGCACACCTTGCCTTGCATAGACAGTGGCCCATTCACAAAGATTTAAGCTGAATTCACATTTGCAAGTTTAGAAGGGAGTGCGACGACCAATTCCCACTACCGGCAAGGAATGGATCAAGAGGACAAAAGTTCACATTATAAAGTGAATTTTCCTGTACGGTCTGGCTTGGATGAGAAATGTTGGTATTGACTGCGACTGGCAATGAGAAGCCAGATGTAAGAACACATTTCTGTTCATTTTCAAGGTGCATCTGATTGGTTTAGCAGTGTGCGATTCACTCGGGGCTGCAAGGCTGGAAAATCAAGACGCATGCACCCATCCCCCGACTATAACTTTTCGACCAAAACAGTTGCACAACCGCTGTAACTCGCTAGGGTGAGAAAAGTTGCAAGGGTAGAAAATCACGAAACATGTGACTGTCCAGCACGAGTCACTTTTCAACCGATGCAACCATCTGCACTGTAAATTTTCAATCAAAACAGTCGCACAACCTCGGCACATGTGAGCACACCTTAACAACAGCAGAAGAAAGGACCACTTCCCCGAATGCCACCATTGTTATGCTAGTCTTATGAACAACCATATGGTGATGCTATAGGAGAGGTACTCACGCTGGAAGTACACGGGGAATTCATTGATGTTGTAGAGGGTCAGGACTTGCTTGTGGCTGTCCTGGTGCTCAACATAGAAGTCAATCTGTGATGGGCACACCACCACGGGCATGCGGCCCGCTGGGGCATGCCGGCCAAGCTCGGCGGCCATCAGGGGAGGCCCCCTGAATGCCTGGAACAGATCACCTGCAGAAGCACCACCCATCAGACAACTCACTGCTGCACCGTTTGTTGCACATTACTTGCACACTTCATACACTTGGCATACAGAGCAAAAGCTTTGCCAAAACTGTTGTCAGGAGTACATGAAAGCAAGAAAATAATAATAAAAGGGGTTTCTGGCATTGGTACTGGCGTACAAGCACAGGGCTTGAAGTACACTCCACGCCACCGCAATTAGTTTCACTGGAATGCAGCCAAGAAAACAGGTTTTTCAGCGACACCATTCTGCAGTGTTTCTTCTACCGTCGATGAGCCAAGCATTTAGAGTAAGTAAAAAAAATTACATAGCATACATCCATAGCACATGCCAGACTCTGGGACACCTTGTAATGATTGATGTCAGGTTGAAATTTTAGGCTCGACTTGAAGGCAATGGTTGGTTCAAGTTCGGGTGTGCAGTCACATTTGAACCATGTATTTGTTACTTTTTTTTCTTTAAAAAAATGCAGGAGTATGCGAATACAGTGGAACACCGTTCATACGTTTTTCACCGGACCGCGACAAAAAAACGTAACAGCCGGGAAAATGCAACAGTGAGGAAAGGTCCGAAAATTAATGAAAACAGTGCAGCTTTGCCTTGAAACAATTTATTTCGACATCACGTGAGCTTAGGTCTGAAAAAAATCGAGAATGGTCGATTGCCGTTTTTTCCGCTCGCTGGAAAACACCATGCGTTTCTCGATGGCCTGGAAAGCCCCATTGCTCTCAGCGTCGCTTTTAGGTGCGACGTACCTGCGGAGGAGGTCCAGAGCCGCGACGGTTTCTCCAAAGCTCGGGTCCACCAACTCCCCGGAATCATGCGGCTCGTGCTCCTCGTCGTCATCACAGTCTGAGGCTTCACTCGCGACCGAGTCTGCAACGATCTCGGCGATATTCTGACACTCGGACGTCATGACACCAGCATCCACGGTGACGTAGTCGTCATACGTGACTCCCGTGGCACCCAGCGCATTCAAAGCTTCACTCAGCTCTTGATCATGAGAGGCTGCTTCCGTGGCAGTTTCCTCTCTGCCGTCCATGCGAAAGCCACACCGCGCGAAGCAGTGCTGTGCAGTTGACGCGCTCACTGCAGTCCACGCTGAAGCGACGTAGTGCATAGCGTCCAGTATAGAAACGATCGTAGGCTGGTGTCCGCGATCAATACGTGCCACACAGCGCTTTACGATGAACTTCCTGTACGAGTGCTTTAAGTTCTTTATGACGCCGGTATCCAACGGCTGCAAGTGGCTTGGAGTGTTTGCAGTAAAAAAAACAAGCATAACGTTCTGAAGAAACGACGGGTCTCTCGGGTGGGCAGCACAATTGTCCAGAAAAAGGGCAACACTCCTGCACTGGGAGCCCATCTTGTTGTCGAAGTAACGAAGAAATTCTTCGAACAAAGAACCCGTCATCCATGCATCACTGTTGCTTCTATAGTGACATGGCAGCAGGCGAATGCTCTTTAAGCATCGTGGGTTTCGGTATTCTCCGATTACCCATGGCTTCAGCTTGTCCGAGCCATCCATGTTGCCGCAAAGGAGCACCGTCAATCGTTCTTTGCTGCATTTGCCTCCGTGGCATGCTTCGCCCTTCAGGCTTAACGACTTGGATGGCTGCACCCGAAAGAAAAGGCATGTTTCGTCGGCATTGTAAATGTCACGAGGCTCATACCCCTCAATTATGGCAGATAGTGTGGCCTTCCAATCGTCGACTGTTTCCAAGTTTACACTTGCTGGTTCCCCGGATACCGTCTTATACGCGATGCCGTGCCTCTTCCGGAAACGGTCGATCCAGCCATTTGACGCCGCAAAGTCACTGATGCCCAGTCGGTCCGCTATTTCCATCGCCTTCTCGTGCAAAATGCTGCCGTCGAAGTTAACACCGGCAGCGCGAGCTTGTTTAAACCAAGTAAAAAGCGACTTGTTGAGGTTTCCATACTTGGCGCCACGAGCCTGCTTAGCTTTCGGGCCGAAAAGCGCGGCATTCCCTTGTATCTCGGCACGCTTCGAGACGATGCTGTTAAGCGTCGAGGGTGGCAGGCCAAGACCCTTGGCGATGTCGACTCTTTTCCGCGCTGGCTGCCTGTTGTTACGTCTCGCCTACGACGCGCGGTATAGCCGGCGCGGATGCAACGGACGCCGCGGCTTTGTTCAAAGCGGCGGTCATTTGGACCCGTTCATCGCTGCCGCAACGCCTCCCGCCAAGCGCGTCCAGGCAAGTTTCAGTGCCACGTGTCGTCGTGCGTGCGTGTGTGTGTGTGTGCATGTTGGTGCCCACGCTTGTCAAAGCGCGGCAGCCGGGGAGAGGAGCTCCCCAACTGGGAGGCGAGGAGGTCTGACCGGCGCCGGCCTGGCGGACGCGCCCGTCACGTCTGGACATGTTGAAGCGTCGCCGTATCGGGCGCCTCTTCCCAAGCCGTTCCCTCTTGCCCTCGACTCCGAGGGTATAAAACGCCGCTGCCCCGGACGCCGAGGAGAGACTTCGATTTCTTCCTTCGAGTAACGTGGTCGCCCTGACCGGCTGCTCTTTTGCAATGCCAGAATAAACAAGTTGTTCTGTTGCCAGTCGACTCATCCTTTGCCGGGACCTTCGGATGTTTCCAGCTTTGCCCTAGGCCGCCAGGCCAACGCTACCCTTGGGGCTTGCAACCCAAATGCAACAACTGGTTGCCAGCGGTGAGATCCCGACAACGGAGGCCAGCAGCGAAGATATGCGGTCAACTGTATGCTGAGCAGCACAACGACCATCCGGGAGCAGTGCAACGAGCCCTGTGTGATGACTGGTTGCCTGCAGCGGAACGACTGCGCTGAATTCGTGGCTGCGAGGTTTGGTGAGTGCGGGACTTTCTTCTTCTGAGTTTTGCCAGGCTTTTGTTAGTGTCAGAAACAGAGCTGGTAATTGTGTTGTCGTTGCTGAAGGGTTAGTTTGCGGCAAGACAATAGTAGGCAGTAGAGAAAGCAGCATTCGGAGCAGCCATGGATTTGAAGTCGTTGCGCAAACCGAAATTGCTGGAGCTTGCAAGAGAGTTGGGTCTGGATGTCTCAGACAAACTCAGAAAACCAGAACTGCTAAGGGCTATTCTTGAGTTGGAGGCTGAGGATGACGAGCTGTCGGAATGCCTTGAGACCATTGAGGAGAGGGAGCAAAAAGAGAAAGACGAGTGCGAACGTAAAGAACAAAAAGAGAAAGACGAGCGCGAATGTAAACAACAAAAAGAGAAAGAGGAGTGCGAACGTAAAGAGCAAAAAGAGAAAGAAGAGCGCGACCACGCTTTAGAAATGAAGCGTCTCGAGGTAGAGATGGAACGCGCTCGTAATGGAAGTCAGGCACACGGTGCAGGAGAACGGGTATCGTTCAAAATGACTGACCTGATGCGGCCGTTTAAGCTTGGAGAGGACATTGGTTTGTTCCTGGTTAACTTTGAGCGAACGTGCGAGAAGCAGGGGTTCTCTCGGGAAACGTGGCCACAGCGCTTGCTCACTTTGTTACCCGGCGAGGCGGCCGACGTAGTCGCTCGCTTGAAGAGAGAGGAGGCAGAGGATTTCGACCAAGTGAAATCGAGTCTGCTAAAAAAGTACAGGCTGTCAGCGGAGGCGTTCCGTCGGAAGTTTCGGGAAAATGAAAAAGGCAGAAGCGAGTCATATACAGAGTTTGCCTACAGGCTTATGTCAAACATGCAGGAGTGGCTCAAAGAAGAGAAAGCGTTTGGTGACCACGAGAAAATTCTGCAGTGTTTCGGGCTGGAACAGTTTTACAGTCGGTTACCTGAGAACGTGCGGTACTGGGTCTTGGATAGGCCAGACGTTAGTACAGTGGCTAAAGCCGCCGAGCTAGCCGAGGAGTTTGTGACGCGTCGGGCTCGCGGAGCTAAGGACGGTCAAAAGGGTGAATTTGGCTCCAAGTCTGAGAGGCCGAAGTTCACACCCATGAGAGCAAGGGGGGACACACGTAGTGCGGATGCGAGTGAAAGCAGTCCGACCGAACGTAAGGAGACGGCGGCAGCCGAAGCCGAACGCAGAAAGCGGTTCGAGACGAGGCAAGCGCGCGTGTGTTATACGTGTCAGAAGCCGGGTCTCTTTTCGGCGCAGTGTCCAGAAACAAAAACAAAAGTCGTGTTTTTGTCATTATGCAGCACTGACGAGAACATGAAGCTTCTCGAGCCTTACATGCGAGACTTCCTCGTGAACGGGAAAGAGTGCCGAGTGCTTCGTGATTCCGCAGCTACAATGGATGTAGTTCACCCCTCTTACGTAGAACCCGATATGTTCACGGGCGAGTGCGCATGGATCAAGCAAGCCGTGGAAGCTCACAGCGTGTGTCTGCCCGTAGCAAAAGTGGTTATTGAAGGACCTTTCGGAGCAATTGAGACGGAGGCCGCAGTGTCATCTATGCTGCCCCCCCAGTACCCGTACCTATTTTCGAACAGGTCCGATCACCTCCTGCGCGAGAAGGGGCTTTTGTTTGGTGAGGCTAGCGTTCAGGCCTTAACCAGATCGAGAGTTCGGGAGCTCGCTGCAAAGGCGGTAGTTGCGGGGCCGACGTTGTCGAACAATGAGAAAGGGTCGGAGGCCCAGCAAGCTGATATTCAGAGCACGTCCGAACTGAATAAAATTGAGCCTGTAGCGCTGAAGGCACCAGGTACTGGAGAGGAAACGCCCGACACGGGAAAGTTAGAAGAGCTATCTGCAGATTTGCTCATCGCGCCTACGTCCGATGGACTTAATAGGTTGCTAAAAGTCAGCCGGTCGGCTTTGATAGCCGAGCAAAAAAAGGATGGCAGCCTAGAAAACATGCGCTGCAATGTCAAAGAAGGTATCGCCAAGAAAAATGCTCGTTTTGTGGAAAGAGGTGGGGTCCTGTACCGGAAGTATCTAGACCGCAGAGGAGTCGAGTTCGATCAGCTGATCGTGCCTCAATGCTACCGTCAGGATCTGTTGCGCTTGTCGCATGGCGGTTCGTGGTCCGGACACCTAGGAGTTAAGAAGACTAAGGACCGTCTCTTGCAAGAGTACTATTGGCCAGGGTGTTTTCGTGACGTAGAACACTTTGTGAGGACATGTGACACCTGTCAGCGGGTTGGCAAACCAGGGGACAAATCGAGGGCGCCGTTGAAGTTGGTACCTATCATTACGGAGCCTTTTAGACGGCTCGTTATTGATACAGTGGGACCTCTGCCGGTAACAGCCACAGGGTACAGACACATTTTGACTGTGATCTGCCCAGCGACAAAGTTCCCTGAAGCAGTGCCGCTTAAAGACCTCAGCTCAGTTGAGATAGTCAATGCACTACTGTCCATATTTGCGCGAGTTGGTTTTCCTGCGGAAATCCAGTCAGATCAGGGCACAGTGTTTACGAGCGCTTTGACGACAGCCTTTCTCGAAAGGTGTGGGGTAAAGCTGTTACACAGCTCAGTGTACCACCCACAGTCGAATTCCGTGGAGAAGCTCCACTCCGTCATGAAGCGCGTGTTGAGAGCATTGTGTTTTCAGCAACAAAGTGATTGGGAGCTGTGTCTGCCTGGGGTGATGTTTGCATTAAGGACCGCGCCGCATGCGGCTACGGGGTTTTCGCCAGCTGAGCTGGTGTACGGTCGCTCGCTGCGGTCTCCGCTTCGCATGCTTCGAGACTCGTGGGAAGGCAGGGGCGACGACCCAGTCGTGGTCGAGTACGTGCTTAGTCTCCTCGAACGCTTAAGAAGGGCACAGGAGTTGTCAGGTGAAGCAATGGCAAAGGCCCAGCAGAGGGCCAAGGTTTATTATGATCGGACAGCCAGGGCCCGTCGTTTTGAGGTGGGCGATGAGGTAATGGTATTGCGCACATCGCTAAAAAACAAACTCGACGTGCAGTGGGAGGGCCCAGCACGGATTGTTCAAAAACTGTCAGATGTTAACTACGTGGTGAGTCTGCCAGGAAAGCGGAAAGCACAGCAAGTTTACCACTGTAATCTGCTCAAACCCTATAGACAACGGGAAGCAGTGGTGTGTATGATGGTAAACGTTCCCGAAGAGCTTCCGGTCGAGCTTCCGGGACTAGGCTCAGTGACGAACAGGGAAGACACTGATCAGGTCATTAGTGACTTAATCATTAAAGCACCGCTGTCGGCTGAGCAGAAAACCGAACTACACCAACTCTTACAAGAGTTTCAAGGTCAGTTCTCTGAGAGGCCTGGTAGGACTTCTGTCCTTACTCATGATATAGAACTTACCTCCCCAGAGCCAGTACGATCCAAGGCGTACCGGGTGTCACCCCGCCAGCGCGATATTATGGAGGCTGAGGTAAAGAAAATGCTACAGCTCGGTGTTATTGAGGCGGGTGAGAGTGATTATACCTCCCCTTTGATTTTAGTTGAGGTACCGGGCAAGGAACCTCGTCCTTGCGTCGACTACCGCAGGCTTAATTCTATCACTAAGGATCAAATTTATCCGATCCCTAACATCGAGGAGCGCCTTGAGAAAGTTAGTAGCGCTCAGTTTATTTCCACCCTAGATCTTGTCAGGGGTTATTGGCAGGTTCCACTTACAGAAGAGGCTAGTAGGTATGCGGCGTTCATTTCACCAATGGGAACATTCCGTCCTAAAGTTTTGAGTTTTGGTTTGAAGAACGCGCCATACTGCTTTTCAAGCCTCATGGACAAAGTGTTGCGGGGACAGGAAGAATTTGCTTTACCGTATTTAGACGACGTAGCGATATTCTCCGCATCCTGGTCTGAGCATATGGCACACTTGCGGGCAGTGCTAACCCGCCTGCGCGAAGCGGACTTGACAATCAAGGCTCCCAAGTGCCAATTAGCACAGGCCGAGGTTGTCTACCTCGGTTACGTGATTGGACAGGGTCGTCGCCGCCCCTCTGAAATAAAGGTGGCCGCTGTGCGAGACTTCCTGCAACCGCGCACGAAGACCGATATTCGGTCGTTCTTAGGTGTCGCCGGCTACTATCAGAGGTACATCCCCAGGTACTCCGATATCGCGGCTCCCCTGACGGATGCTCTAAGAAAAACAGAGCCCCAAACAGTCGCCTGGAGCGAGACAAAGGAAAGAGCATTTAGCGCCCTAAAGAGCGCCCTAACAAGCCAGCCTGTGCTACGATCGCCAGACTACACAAAAGGGTTCGTTGTTCAGTGCGATGCTAGTGAGCGAGGCATGGGCGTTGTACTGTGCCAACGGGAAAATGGAGAAGTGGAACACCCCGTCCTTTATGCTAGTCGTAAGCTGACCTGTCGTGAGCAGGCGTACAGCGCCACCGAGAAAGAGTGTGCGTGTCTCGTGTGAGCCGTTCAGAAATTGTCATGCTACCTAGCCGGCTCGAGGTTTATCATTGAGACGGATCACTGCCCTCTCCAATGGCTGCAGACCATCTCTCCCAAAAATGGCCGCCTCCTGCGCTGGAGCCTCGCTTTGCAACAATATTCCTTTGAGGTGCGTTACAAAAAGGGGAGTCTCAACGGTAACGCCGATGGCTTAAGTCGAAGCCCCTAGCGTGGGAATCCGCCTCAAAGTTGTTTGTTACTGATGTTTTCTTCCTGAGGCAGGATTTTTAACATATTGCTTTTGTTTAGTTTCAAAGTGATTATGTGCTTTCTAGTGAAATTTTCCAATTTGTGGACGCGTTCTGAGTGCTGCTTAACTACTGTAAGGAACTAGGCAGTAGTATAAAAGGGGAAAGAGCCTGGCAGAGCTTAGTGAGGGTTGTCTCGTGCTTGCTGACTGAGCGGTTGCGTTTCGGCGTAGTTCTAACGCTTGCTGGGAACGAGCACAAAAATGGCAACTCTCCCGAAGTGACTTTGCAGTGTCCTATGTGATCCTGAACCCGAGAACGAGGCCTTCTCTGTGCGCTGCGATCAAGCAACGTCGAGGGACGACCGGTTTCGATTACGAGCATCATCGAGCGACATCCCTCTGGACAGCGGATGCAGTCCCCTGACCATCGGGATCTCCTTCTCCCGGCGGGGCGGTCTGTTACGTCTCGCCTACGACGCGCGGTATAGCCGGCGCGGATGCAACGGACGCCGCGGCTTTGTTCAAAGCGGCGGTCATTTGGACCCGTTCATCGCTGCCGCAACGCCTCCCGCCAAGCGCGTCCAGGCAGGTTTCAGTGCCACGTGTCGTCGTGCGTGCGTGTGTGTGTGTGTGCATGTTGGTGCCCACGCTTGTCAAAGCGCGGCAGCCGGGGAGAGGAGCTCCCCAACTGGGAGGCGAGGAGGTCTGACCGGCGCCGGCCTGGCGGACGCGCCCGTCACGTCTGGACATGTTGAAGCGTCGCCGTATCGGGCGCCTCTTCCCAAGCCGTTCCCTCTTGCCCTCGACTCCGAGGGTATAAAACGCCGCTGCCCCGGACGCCGAGGAGAGACTTCGATTTCTTCCTTCGAGTAACGTGGTCGCCCTGACCGGCTGCTCTTTTGCAATGCCAGAATAAACAAGTTGTTCTGTTGCCAGTCGACTCATCCTTTGCCGGGACCTTCGGATGTTTCCAGCTTTGCCCTAGGCCGCCAGGCCAACGCTACCCTTGGGGCTTGCAACCCATTTGCAACACTGTCGACTGCGTTGCGAACATCCAGCTTTTCCTCGAGGGAAAGCGCCTTGCACTTGCGCGATGCCATCAAAGGACGACAAATCGCTCGCGATGTTAGCGAGGCCCGACGAGGCGTAGGCAGCGTAGGTGTTGACGGGAGGACACGGACGACTCGGATGGGTTGAACCGCACAGACAAGAAAGACTGGATTAGCGAGGCCTGACGAGGCGTAGGCAGCGTAGCTGTTGGCGGAAGGACATGGACGACTCGGATGGGTTGAACCGCACAAACAAGAAAGACTGGATTGCTGCGGGCCCGCGGGTTTTACTCGCTTCGATGGATGGATGGATGGATGGATACGGCTGAACCCTTTACATCGGGCGGTGGCTCAAGCCACCTAGCCATGTCTTGTGAAATTTTACTCCCGTCTTGCTTTTAGCCACCAATCGGATAACCTTCGCTTGGTTACTTCTAACCTCTTAAAATCCACTTTCCCTTCACTATCCCTAAACCCCAATGCCTTGGGTAAGTCAGCCCCGCTGCTTTCCACTGTAGGGTGAAGCCCTTTACAGAAAAGTATTATCAAGTGTTCAGCCGTTTCCTACTCCTCTCCGCACGCAATGCACAAAGTGTCTATCTCGTGGTACCTGACTCTATACGTCTTAGTCCGCAAAACTCCAGTCCTGGCCTCAAACAACAAAGAGCTTCCCCTACAATTATCATAGATATTTTCTTTGACAATTTCCTGTTTAAAGGTCCGGTATGTTCCCAGTGCCGATTTCGTCAGCATCCCTATTTTCCACAGAGCTCTCTCTGTTTCTTTAACCTTTTTCTTAACCGATAATTGCTGATTTGCCCCCTTACTGCTGTCCAGATATTTGCTTGTCAATTTTCTAGTTCGCTTTCTCCATTTCGTGTCAACATTCTTTATATACAGGTATCTGAAAACTTTCCTAGCCCACTGCTTTTCCTCCATCTTTCTCAACCGTTCCTCAAATGCTATCTTACTGCTAACCCCTCTGCTCTCGAAAGACGCCCATCCCATATCACACTGTACCCCCTGATTTGGTGTATTGCCATGTGCTCCCAAAGCTAACCTCCCTACTCCACGTTGCTTAATTTCCAGCCTTGCTTGAACATCTGGCCTCATACACAGGTCCGCATTACCGAAGGTCAGGCTAGGGACCATCACCCCTTTCCAGATCCTTCTTACCACCTCATACCTATTGTAATTCCACAGTGCCCTATTTTTCATGACAGCTGCATTCCTACTAGCTTTATTCATTACATACTTTTCATGCTCTGTCAGATACTCAGCACTGCTATTTATCCACACCCCAAGATACTTATACTCATTCACTACTTTTAGCACAAACTCCTGTATTCTATGCTCGCCGCCCTCTTCATTAAATATCATGACTGCAGATTTTTCCTTACTATACTTGAAGCCTAATCTATCTCCCTCTGTACTGCATATGTCTAACAACTTCTGCAGGTCTTCCTTATTGTCAGCCATTATCACTATATTGTCCACGTATATTAGTCCCGGTAATGTCTGTTTAATCAATTCCCCTTGCTTGAAAAAAGATAGGTTGAAGTCTAGTCCGCTCCCCTCTAGCTTGGTCTCCAACCCTTACAGGTACAACATGAACAACAAAGGGGACAGAGGACATCCTTGTCTAAGCCCCCGCTGTATCTCTACAGGCCCTGATACATTTTTTTCCCACTTTATGAGCACTCTGTTACCTCTATATATATCTTTTAAAAGATTAATTACTCCATTTTCCACATCCAATGTGCCCAGTATGTCCCACAAATGCTCCTGAGTAACGTTGTCATAGGCTCCCCTAATATCCAGAAATGCTAGCCATAAGGGCCTATGTTCCTTTTCCGCAATTTCTATACACTGTGTCAATGAAAATAGATTGTCCTCCAACCTCCTTTGTTTCCGGAACCCATTCTGTAGTTCCCCTAACACCCCCTCGTTCTCCACCCAAGCCTGCAGTCTATCCTTTATAATTTGCATCACCACCCTGTAAACCACAGATGTCACTGTTATGGGACGATACTTACGTCTGCTTTGTCCCCCTTTCCCTTATATATCATGTTCATTCTACTTAATCGCCATTCATCGGGGACTTTCTCATCCACTATCATTTTGTTCACTACCTGTATCAATGTTTGCTTGGATTTTGGTCCTAACTTCTTTATCAACATAATCGGGATACCACCTGGTCCTGTTGATGTGCCACTAGAAACCTTCTTCTTTGCCCTTTCCCACTCTCCTTGCTCAAGTGAAACTATTGCTGTAACCGGTCTATCCTCCTTCGATAAATTATGTACCACGTGCTTTGCTGTAAATTTTTCCGTCATCCTTGTTCCTATGTGTTTTATTGCTTCATCCCCTTCTAGTCGAATACCCTCATCTGTAACAATAAACCTTTGTTCTAGCCTAGTCTCATTACTCTTTGCATTTAGATGTTTCCAGAATTTTTGGACTGCTTTTCTATCTTTTTTATTTACTTTTGACATCCATTGGGCACCCTTTCTTCTAATTTTCTCATTTATCAAATAGGATGCGTCCCTTCTACACTTTATGAAGGTATCCCATTTTCTGTCTACTTCGGGTTTTGGTTCCCCCCTCTTCTTGGAATATCTGTGTTCCCTGGACGCTTCCTGGCGCTTTTCTATTGCCCTCTTGACCTCCTCATCCCACCAACTCTTGGGTTTGCATCTTTTCCCTTTTAGCTTTACTCGCACCTTAGCTAGCTCTAGCTCCAGTAATCGAGCTAATTTGGTATAAGTCCATTCTGTTTCACTATCCTCAAAAATTACTTTCTCGATTTGTTTGGCTGCTGCTTCCAATTGCTTTACTGAGTAAAAATTCCCCCCTGATTGTTCATCTCGCTTCAGTCCTACATTGCTTTTTCTTCTGAAGCTCAACTTGATACGCTTGTGGTCACTACCTAGACTTCTGGAACCATCTTCATCTATGTTCATTACCCCTAATCTATTATACATCCTCTGTGACATTAGTGCATAATCTATCGTCTCCCATGTTATGAGCCCTTCACACTTCTCTGTGCTGTTGCATACAACTAAATCATGGCTGTCACAAATGTCCTGCAGCATGTTTCCTGTCGAATCCGTGTACCCATCCAGGTCTTCTATGTGTGCATTCATGTCGCCCGATATAATTATCTCGCCCTGTCCTCCTAGCTCATCAATGTCACTTGCAATACATTCTAACATTTTCCTGTTTTCCTCTTTGGCATTAACCCCTGTCCACAGGTATACAAAGCCAAGGAGTGTTTGCTTGCCTGCCACTGTTCCTTTTAGCCATAAATGTTCCCTGCATCCCAGTCTAACCCTTTGAAAATTCATACTTTTATGAATGAATGCCCCAATTCCACCTCCCTTTCTACTGCCCTCTGTTCTATTGCAATATTCCCATACGTAGTCTGGGTTACAGGGTGGTTGCTCCATGTCTCTAAGATGTGTTTCCCCTAAACCATATACCATTAACTCCTCCTACCTTAACTGTTCTTCTATTTCCTCCCATTTCAGTCTATTCCTGCCACCTTGCATGTTAATGAAACCTATATCTGAATTAACTTGGCCCTGGCGCTTGCGTCTCTTTCTTCCCCTAAGGTTCCATTGTCCGTTTGATCTTAATTCTTCCTTCTCTAGACTGTTTCCTTCAGAGCTGTGGGTCCCCCCAAAAAAGCTGTTGCCTGGCGACCTATCCTACTACCCACCTTCTTGCCAGTGGCACCACCGTAGTGGATGCCATCCTGTACAAAAGGGTGGGGCCTAACCGCGTACACTTCCCTGTTGACCTCCATCACCTCGTATCTTAGTCGTCGACTCAATAGCCTAATTACGCGGTTAGCCTCAACGACCCTCCTTTGCGTTTCGCGAGCCTGCCTCTGGACCTCTGGGATTGTGCATATGGTCACATGCACACTCCCAGAGGCCTCTCTAAGCCTACGCATCCCCACCTCCAACTGCGTCTCAAGATTCTGGCTCCTCCCCTGCAGCACATCATTGAGACCAGCATGGATAACGACACGGTGTTCGCCATCCATGCTGCCCACCACCACCTCCCGGGCTTTGGCCATTGCATCCACCATGCACTTCCCCGACTGAGCCTCCACCTGCACCCGCCTGTCTGCCTTCACTGCCGTCAGAACGCCTCCCTCAACCCTCGCCACGTTCAAGTCCCCGACCACCAGAACCCTCCTACGCCCTAACCATTCGCTTCCTAACTCCATCTGTTGGCCTCCGGATCGCTCTAGCTGACTCTCCTGCCGCTGTACGCTATTGTCGCGAATCTCCATGCCCGCTTTAACCTCTTTCATCTCGTTCTCATTTTTCTCACTCAATGCTCGCTGCGCTACAGCACTGTAGGATCGACGAGCCTCGTACCCCACCTGACACTTCTCCGAACTGGGGTGCCCAGCCGGCCGCAACCTGAGCGCTTCAACCTGTTTTTCTAGCTGGGTCCGCTTTTCCCGCTCTTCTTTCATCTCGCCCACAATTCGCTTCAACAGGGCGGCATTATTCTCCTCCTTTTTAATCAAATCGGCGACCTGAGCTTCCAGCTTAATCCGTGCCTCTCGTTCTACCTTCAGGTTCGCATCAAGTGCATTAAACCCAGCTTCCCATTCCCCTTTTAACGTATGAACGGCATCCCCAAACCGCTTACACATCTTACATGCGAAGCTAGCTTTATCCACCTCGGCTAAGCTCCCGAACCCAGTCTCATCTAAATAACACCAACGGTCGCACTCCTGGCATTGTACTAACTCCCCGTCCTCGTCCACCTTAACTTTTCTAGCTTGCCGACCCATCGTCCGGCCGACTACGCCTTGTGAAAGGCCACCAAAATCCTATGCCGTTAGTCCTCGGCCCTGCGCAACGTAAAAGCCCGCCAAAAATTATTCTCACACACCTCCGCTGGCCTCCCTATTCTTAACTCGGTCTAAAACTACCGCCCGACAGCATGTATACAAGAGCAAATACCAAAAGCACTTAGCTTCGGACGTAGTTGTTGCAGCTCCCAGCCACGTTGCTTCCACGTTCCCGACAAGCAGCGCCCTCTGCCTCGGTTCGGTGGACGAGGCAGTGGCCATCTAGTGGCAATCTCTCCAACTCGCGTGCAGCTTTTTATGGCCTCCATGATTACCCACACGCGTGCAGGGGGTGATCTCGGAGGCCATGGTCTTGTAGCCAATTCCGTAGCCAAGCCTGGCCAAGACTCATCAAAATGGCGGTTGGCGCGCGTTGCCCGGCCGGGTTCGGGGTGCCAGGTTGCGATGTATCATGCGGGAACGTTTTCACAGCTACAACGTAACAGCGGGGTACCCAATACATTGGATCCTATGGGAGCCATGCCGGGACCGGACGAATACGACGTAACAGCCGGGAAAACGCAGCAGTGAGGAACGTAACAGCGGGGTTCTACTTGTAGTATTTTTTCCAAACCAAATACAAATACTAAAGCTTTGCTACCAAATCACACACTAATCGAACAGTGAGAGAACCGAATTGAATATGAATCGAATACTTTTATGAATATTCGCTGCTTGTGTGAATATTTAATGAACAACCATGAAAAATAGCAAAGCACTGCTTTCGCAGTTAAAGCTGTATCTGTTAAAAGGAATCTGAAGCTACTTCTGAGGAAAGCACATTAACTCGCTCATTCACTGCATTGTGTTGTCATAAACACCTGAGCCAAATAATAAACTTCTACATGCAGCACAGAACCCACAATCACGAGCGAAAGTTCAGTTCAGTTCAGTTCAGTTTTATTCCTTAAAGGCCCCCATTTCAGTGGGTGTTACATAAGGGGTGGGATTACATTTGTAGTGAGGAAAACAAACAGCGATGGTAATTTAACATTGAAGGTGATCTGTTACGCTTTCTTGAAAAGCAGATGTTGAAGCGATGGCGACGATGTCATGGGGTAGGCCGTTCCAGTCCGTGGCTGCTCGAAGAAATAACGAAGCTGAAAACGTAGTAGTGCGTGATAGTGGGCGGGCAACTTGAAGGGGATGACTGGTGCGGTGAGATATGCGTGATGCGGCGGCAATATACGGTGCTTGATTGAGAGAAGAATAAAAGAATTTGTGATAAAGGGTGAGGCTAGCAATGCGACGACGAAAAGAGAGGGGTGGCAGTCCGGATGTAGCTTTCAAGGATGAGACACTGACGTCATATGAGTATGAGGAATGAATGAATCGGGCAGCACGATTCTGCACAGCTTCCAATGCGGTGATTAGATATGCTTGTTGTGGGCTCCAGATGGGGGATGCATATTCTAATTTGGGTCTTATAAGTGATTTATACGCGAGCAATTTAACATTTGGTGGGGCAAGACGAAGGTGACGTTTTAGAAAACCGAGTGTTTTGTTTGATGCTGAAATGATGTTACCAATATGAACCTGCCATGATAGATTAGAAGAGAGGGTGACTCCTAGATATTTATGTGATTGTACTGCGAGCCCTTTCCGGTGACTTTTTCATGCTCGCACCCTTGTCTGTCGCTCGCACCTGCGAATACAAGTTGAGAAGTGGCTACTGGTTAGATTCTTTCAGGCGGCAGGCAGCTACCGTAGCTGCCGCCAGTAAAACGCATAGCTCCGGTGGGTCACGATGCTCAGCCCCCGCAGGTGGGGCCAGCGGAGGAGCGCCGACCTTCCAGCGTGCAAAAGTGATGAGAGGTGTGGGAAAGGCGCAAAGACACTGAAATTCAAATTTTAACCGCAAATAGCTTAGCTTCTACAAAGCACATTAAGATATTCTTGCTGGAAAATATATGTGAATCGGCGTGATTTAACATGTCAGGCATACCGCAACTTTATTAGAGCCCCTTTGAGCGCCCCTTTAAAAAGACGCAACACTGACCTCAATTTGGGGGGTCAGAACACAAAGTCAGTGAATTACGTTTTTCATTGTCATGTTATGTGCATTGGAAAAGTATCTTTTCCTGTACATAACAAAAGGTAATAAACTAGCACCTCATCTAAGTGCATGAGACGGGCAACGTATGATGCATGGTCTCCTATGTCATGCATAAAAGCAAGGTTCTATGAACCTGCTTGGGCCCTGTCATGTCAACCTATCTCTGAGGCCACATATGAGGATTTTGAACCCCACCATGCGAATGGGCCGCACCGCAATGCTGAACCCTTCATACCGCGCATACCAATCGTGACAGCATGATTCACAGCGCATATGGTCCCCGTTTTTGGAACAGTCAAGGAAGAAAATAATGGTAGGCCTGATTCAAACTTCATGCCAATTATTCAAAAATATTCTAGAACTTAGGGATATATCCGATTCGTTTAGCATATAGGAAGATATTTGATTTGGTATTTGAAATTTCCAAATATTCGCACACCCTTAAAAAAATGGGGTTCAGCATAGACTTCCTAAGCAAAATTTCTCGTTTGAGGGGGGGAGAGTGTTCCCATCAAGTAAATCTGCCCCTGACTGATGCTGAACAAGTTACCAACATAAAGTGCAGCCACCAAGGTATATGCAAGCATCACAAGAAGCATACGATTACACAACACAAATACTTGGTCCTGGAATGGGTGACCAGTTTTCCAAGCAATTCCCTACTGGAAAATCCAAGCGCAAAGCCAGTGTACACAAGTATCTATTTACGCTTTAACCGTCAAATTAGTGTCCAAAAAACAGAACAAAATCACCAATTGTTTGGCAATTTCTAGCAAAAATGACTACTGTTGGCTTAAAAAAGACAGGCAAAAGGCGCGAAACACTTTTCATGGACAACTACCCCCTTCTAGAGCTGAAAATTGCAGTCAACGAAACTGCTGACCATAACTAGTCTTAGGCAGTGGGCGCAGTGCAACATCAAGCCAGACGAGTGTGACTCGTCATTGGTAATTTGGTACAATCTCCCGTGATGAGTACAGCTCATTGTTGGTGGTGAAAAGAATAAGAAAGCTGGTGCGTTCCTTGCAGATCTGAGATTTGAATCGAGTACCTCCCACCTGCGAGGTGAATGTTCAACCACTGGGCCTTTGCTGCAAGCCCTTTTGACAAGGTTCCAAGCTCATGCCTATACTACCCTGTCCAGTGGGTGCACATTACACAAGGGCTGCTCAATGAGTTTTGCCTCTTGTTGAGGGTAGTCACAGTGCAAAAGAGACAGCACAAACACAAAAATAGGGCACACACAGACTATGAACTCACGAGCTTTTTCAAAAGGTCATCAATTTATACAACAATCACTGCATGACAAAACCAAATCACGATGCGGAGAACATACAAGGTCACCAAGTGACGTGAACAATAGAGATTTGCAATCTATTTAAGAGGAATTCAATTTCCTTCTTTGTTAAAGAAAGTGATTGGTCACTGACACATGGAGAATGGTGCTTTGCAATGTGGTAGGCCTCTTTTTATCTCCCCCGTTGGCTGGGATTAGCCCTTAGCCTCTAATATGACAGCCTCTGTAAATCTGCTGGTATTTTCCGTCGCTGCATATGCAAGAGTGGACAGCCAGGTTCCCAGATGAGGCTTTACTGTCCACATTTTGTGCTCTTGCAGACACACATTAACACACCTGCCTGTCTGCTCGATATAAAGGCCACCACATGAGGGGCAAGGGTAAAAAAACAAAAACAATAGCGCTCGCTCGGACAATATGACAGAAATGCTTGAGCAGCCATTGTTACGAACTATGCTCAATGACCACACACCAATTTCTTTTTCTTTTATTTTTCCTTCTTGATGTCCTCGTTATCGCCATTGTTCAAAGCCGAGATATCAGTCATTCTGTACTTTACATTCATAAATCCCTGGGAGTCTTCATACCACTCCAGGTGCAGTGATGCAGCAGTTAAGCGATGCGTCACTGCCCTGCAATGGCAGGTGCTTCCATCAGTGGCATAGAGTTTCTTACTATTAACTAGAGGGAAAGCTGGCACCCCGCCTATGGGAGTTTGCAAGGAACTTCCTCGAGACCACCTGTACCACCATGGGCGCTCTAAACATCATCGGGCGATGAGCTACTTGGTGAGAGGGTGTTACTGAGATGTCCCGTTCCGTATCCACGGCACACCCCATGTGCAAGAGTTTGGCGCAAACGTAGTGCGCAAAAGCCATAGTAGCAAAAACACAACAGCACACAACACCAATAAAAGGTTTTTGGTTTCCTAAGTGGCATTAAAAACCTCTTAAAGTGTTCAGACAACATTTTTTTGCAAACATTTATTTTTAAAAGTATGCCTGTTAAGCACGAATTATTGGCCTTTGTGGTCTGCAATATTTTACCAATAGGAGAGCAAGCCATCGCTTATTTTGGGCCAACTTTATATTTACATGCTTTCCTGCTTGTTTGTTGCAATTTATAGACAGGATATTAAATGCTAAGGCATTCTTGATTATCGAACGTTTGTTTTTTCATTATTTTTTGGCCAAAAGTTGTGGTTCTGCAGTCGATAGCTCTCCGCCCCATGGTGCTTAGAGCGCCCATGGTGGCTGAGGTGGTCTTGAAGAAGCTACATGCAAACTCCCGTAGGCGGGACGCTAGCTTTCCCTCTAGTTAATAGTAAGAAACTCCATGATCAGTGGGCTTGTGCAACCCAGGTTGCTCTTCTTGGCAACCTCTTGCAACCAATAATTTAACAGCCACCTGCCATGGTGAGCAGTTTGCTCACAACCTGCTGGGCAAGGCTTCACTCCTAGAGCTTCAATTTCTTCACGACATATCCCCTATAATTCTCATGCATTAGTCGCGTTGGACAAATCAGTTTTGATTAATGATGTGACAACCATTCGGAGGAGCTTCTGGAACATGGAGAAAGTTTACAAGCCTAACCACCTTTATTAACTTGTTAGGAGCAGAAAATAAGACTAACTTTCTGCTGATTTCCGACTGTCTCTAGGTGGTGGAAAAAACCGTACAGATACTGTACAACCATTGTCTTCCTATACTGGTCACGTGCACCCGATGAAGTGTCAGCTGCCATTCTTTGCTTCCGTTTTCAAGATATGATGAGGTATGTAATAGGCCATTGTCATTGTTTCTATTTGATCTTTAAAACTTGCTTCTGCATAGTGTGAGCAGGTTTCTACGCAAGGCGTTGCGCATGCACAAGTTTGGTATCGCCTCTTAGCCAGTTTAGAATAAGCAGACTAGTGCACTTATAGTGATTTTGTTGCTTTAGGCTCATACTTCCAAACAACATGAGATGACTTGAAGAAAAGCATAAGGTCAAGGAACCTAATCAAACCATTATGTGGTATTTGGTGAGTCAGGGTCAGATGGTGCCAGTTAAAACGAAACATATCCAAGGTTGTGCTGTGTTGGGCTCTATGGCACATAGGCAACTACGGCCACCTTGAGCCAAATGCAAGGTTCGACATGTCTGTTTGGTAGGCAGGAGTTAAAAAGTTTTTAAAATACTACAACTGGTTTAGAAGCTTTGCTTTCTTAATAACGATATAATATGCATCCAAGGTGTCGCTATTATACTGTGCTATACAGCTATGGATGAACCGATACATATGCCTTGCTTCTAAGGTAGTGCTGCTTTCCCAAGTGGAAAATGTGGAAGAGACAATCAATCAAAGAAGCCGTCAATGGACATGCCCGTCATGTTCTGAACGCTTAGTGCCCTGAAACTGCCAATACTCTCTTCAAAAGATGTTAATAGATCTGTATGGCGAATGGAATAATACAAGTCCAGATATTGCAGAAATAAACATGCCGCTAAAATTTTCAAGCACATAACTTGATTCAAACCTTTTAATAGAAATGGGTTGTCTACATGCAGAATTTTAAATTTCTCCTGCAGGAAGGATGCAACCAGTCACTGCCACAATTTTTTTCCGATAAAATAACCCAAAGGGGCCAGTCAGACTACCCCTTCGTTACCCACAGGATGTTTATTTCCCTGGCACCACTCCCATGTGCCACTGCTAGTACAACTGAGAGTACTTTTGACATCATGGCTGTAGACGGAGTTTCTGCTCTAGATGGAACCGGTAAAGTTGCCCTGGTAAAAATTTTCCGAAAGAGACAGTCAGAGCAATCTAGTGTAACATTTATTCTTGCCATGTGTTCACACATGAATTCTGTCCAACTTCATCCTTGACGTGATAAACTGCAGTATGGCTGGCCTGATGGAGGAGATGTGAAGGAGAGCTGCCCATTCCTTTGCAGCTCTCCGCTTTTCCTTGAGCATCCCTTGCGTTCCACAATGAGAAATTGCAATACAGCCCATTTATACATTCATATTACCGATTCTCTGTGTGCCAACTTATTCCTTCCTATCAAATATTTCATGTTCTCATGGAGAGAGAATCCATGGGCACCTATAACAAATGCACTTCGTGACCCAAATTCATGCCTCGAAGGAAACGCTGCAAAGGTTAGCTTGCGGGAAATGTCTACTGTTTGCATCCGTAAACGTTTATGCAAAGGTCATTGCATGCTAACCCTGAAATTATGACCATTACTACAGCAAAAACCTGCAACTATGTGAGCAAAAAAGCCACATGTTTAAGTTTCGTACAGCTGAAGCTAAACAACGTGCAGTAGCTTTCCCATAAGATTTAACCGCACCCTTTGGTGACCATTTACTACTGCTACTTTCTTGCTATGAAAATTTCTGAAGCAGCACAATATTTTAACTCACCTTAATTTTCTAGAGAATCACAAGTGCTGCACAAGCAGGACATAAGTAACAAAGTGGCTTGTTGGACTATGTGGGGATTCGCACCGAGGTCCCTTTTTCGTTTGCTTTCCTGCGATGCACCGTGCAGCAGAAGCCTCGCCTCGAGGAGGGGCACAGAGAGCCTCTTCGGCTGGGATCGTCAGCGCGAGCGAAGGTGTCGCTCGTGGCTCCGCTCTTCGCCAGTGGGGCGAGGAAATGGCGCGGAGACTTACTCCCGTATCTCGTCCCGTCCGGCCTCGGAGTACCCCTTGCCCTAGCGCGAGCAAACATTCGCTCCTAATCTTGCTGGTGAGCCGGATGACCTCGATTCCTCAGCGTATTGTTACGAGCAATTCGAAAGAGCACCTCTGGAGGAGACATGTAAAACTGCGGCGGTCCCTAAGTGGTTCGAGCGCGCAAGCGAGAGAGAACCATCTTCTTTCTCTACAAATGCAGGCGCTTCTACTTCTTCTACAGTGGCACGTATCTGTATTTTGTTGCTAGCTGGCTTTATTGTTGCTGTAGCAATAAATGCCTTGTTTGTGTCAGCCAGTGAGTCGTTCCTTTGTTCCCACAGAGCCGTGGTTGGCGTGCGCTTGGTAACGTGTGTGATCACGGGGTGGGGTCCTGGCGGCTTTGAATAGTGTCAGCCACGGTTAAGCGGGGAGAACATATTTATCTTCCCCTATTAAAACCCCACAACAGGTAGGCAATGCATTTATCCAAATCAGCCCTTCAAGACACAGATAGACAGAGAGTGTCCGTGCATTCAAGAACTGGCCTGCATAAAAACAGCTTCCAGCAAGTTTTTGTCTTCCAATAGTATTCGTCGACAAAGCGGGAAGGCTTAGCAACACCACTACTAAGTATTCTGGATGCTGTTGGGCTCAAATAACGCCTCATTACAAACGTGTGCACGAGGGCAGAAACAATACACAAGCAGCAAATTAACAACAATACATCACCATGACCACTGAAATTAAGATGTAAGAGTGATGTGTGATTAGGCACTTTCACAAAGTAATCTAATTCACATCCATAACAGTTAGTGCATTTGGGTCACTTCACTACTGGTGTTTTTCTGTAAAATGAACGGGCAAGTATAGCAACCACCAGAATACGGTTCATGAAAAAAACTGAACAGAGCAGGCAGTAATGATGCAACAACCTAATCAGGGATGCATGAATATTTTACAACTTAAAATATGAATGTCATATTTCTCGCTATCTGGAATGCATTCAATTCAACAATTCAGCATTTGGCACCGTTATACATTCCTGTCTTTTGCCTTACACCTGCAGCTTTAACCAATGATGTAGTTTACCAGTCTGCAGCAGCAGCATGAACTATGGCATAGTAGAATTATATCAAGCTTGTTTCTGTGTGTGGCTGAGATTAATTATCAGCTTTACATTACTGCATAAAAATTTGCTTTGACGTAGTTATTGTTGTGTGGACCACATTGTTGAACTGCTGCCACTGTCACGATCACAAGAACTGCACTGACATTTGACTTGTTATTATCTAACATGCTGTCTAGTTAGCTCTTCAAAATGTAAAAGACAACATAAGCTCGGAAGAAACAAAAATATTGTCTCTCCTGCTCTATTCCTCTCGGCCATTCAGGATCCATATATGAATCAGTTTTCAAACATAATTTTTTCGCCAATAATTTCCTGCCCAACTTAAATAGAACATATCCCATTACACACGAATGAGTTTTGACTTTGTCCTTTGCAGAATTATGATACCTACTAGGAGGCATTACACCACAGAGAGCTGCAAAAATAGGCGATTTAAATACAGCGAAAAGTTGTTCAGCCCTATATCGCAACATTAGCAAAACAACAAAAATGTGGCTAATCGACACAAGTACAAATCCTGCCCTCACTCGGGAAATTGATCCCCGTTGATTTCAGTGACTACCGAGTGGTTGCCCTTGCTCGAGAAAGGAATGCCGACAGTGATGCGTTTCACGTCTCCTGCTAACCTGCTGGAAGCGCTGAATTTCAGCTACCTCACTGCGCGTTCTAAGTGCCAATAATGCGTTTAGTATGCGAGCTATAAACGCTTTTCTCTGACCCCGTACGCCTCGCTACAAAGCGCGATTAACCAATGCTTGCACTGTATCGCGTTTGCGAGGGTCGCGCGATCGAGAAGAGGCACCAGAAGCAATGCAAACGTTCAGTGAACAAAGGCACCATGGCGCAGAAATAACTTGCGAGCGCGACAACCACCACAGCTCCGCGCGGACGCGCGTCCACTCGTTGCTCACGCAGAGGTTCCCCGCACATCATTACCTCGCGCCAGCAGCCAGGAAGGCAAGCGTGAGAGAAAAGAAGCCAGCACAGTGGACACCTCGCCTTTGCGGCTGGCCGATGTTCGCGGAAGCACTTCTGTTCCCCTAAGCCCGGTAACAGCTGTGCCAGAATCTTTCACAACGGCCCTCCCGACGCGTGGAGCCATGTCGAAATCGGCCGTCACGGCGACCACCACCGTCGGCGCGCTTGCAAAGGGAAGGCCACTCACCATCGTCGACGGCAGCCGCCAGCCACACAGCGTACGCGCAGTCGCTAAGCCGTGCCCAAGGAGCAGCGCGTATTATTCGCCCGGTGCGCCGTCACAGCCTAAACAACTGACATGCAGCCCCTGCGGGCCCCAAGGTAAATCCGCCTTGCGGGCCCTGCTGGCCCTGTATGCACCCGGAGATGTGTGTACACAACACCTTGTAGTACACAGTACGGGCCACAAGATGTGATGACGTCATTTTTTGATTTGCCTCGTCACATCTAGATGAACAAAACAATAGTAATTAATATGACAGAAACTTAAGCAAACACTCCTGAACCAATACCCAAAGCCCAAAAGAAGTAGCTTAACATCGCGCATCATTTTGCTGAAAAACAAAAAGAAAGACATTTAAAAGGTACAACAATGCAGTTCAACTATTTTGTTTCAGCAGCAAACTAATCAATGCTTCAATGCTACTTTTTTACAACCTACATTTCATTCATTTCCTGAAAAGCTTGCGGCCACATGGCCATCACCACCACCCATCCAGCTGAAGCCAATTTTCGAGACAAAACTATCGAAAACGAAGTGGCGTTCTAGCCGCTGTGCCAGCGTTCTAGTGGTTCTAGTTCACTCTAGCAGCGTGTGCGGTAGCACTGTTGGGCGGTCAGCTGAACGCGTTGGATCTCGGTAACGTCGTGAACTGCCTTCTGCAGCCGGAGCACCTTCGGTGGAAACCTCTGCGCTTCCCGAGACAGTGTTCGCTTCGCCATGAACAGCGATTCGGCGGCGAAGGCCACAGCATTGGCGTCGCTGACGGAGACGTACACCGACTCCGAAGGCGAGTTGGACTCGGACCCTGAGGAGAGCGGTGAGGCTGCGGCAGCGGCGGCTCCTTTGTCAACGCAGCCGAGCGTCGAGAGCACGCCCAGCTCACAGAGCGGAGGAGGGGCGCCGCTCGTCTCGTACCGCGCCGAGGACGAGGACGAGGAAGCGGCGGCCGGGGACGAGCCAGAGTCCGGCCGCGTCGTGTACGTGCGTCCCGAGTCGCCGGTCTCTTTCCACCGATGCCTGCAGAGCTTGGGGCCCAACGGCGTCTTCCTGCCGCCAGAGCCGCCGGGCCGGTGCGCGCCGGCGCTGCAGGAGAAGATCGCGCGCCTGTACGAACGCAAGCAGCGCGACGGTCGCGACATGAACGCGTCCATCCAGATGCGCAAGGACTTCCGCAACCCGAGCATCTACGAGAAGCTCATTGCGTACTGCGGCATCGACGAGCTGGGCACCAACTACCCGCCCGAGACGTACGACCCGCACAGCTGGGGGCCGGACTCGTACTACGAGGAGCTGTCGAGGCGCCAGAAAGAGGAGATGGACAAGCGCGAACGCGAGAAGAAGACCAAGGTGGAGTTCCTCACGGGCACCGCCAAGAAGCCCGAGCCGCGGAAAAGCAAGTGGGACGTGGGCGCCGCGCAGCCCGTGCTGGGAGTCGCCAGACCCGTGTTGCCCGCTCTGGCCACCCGGCCCACCGTCATCTCGGCCTTCGGAACGCTCAAGCCGCCTGCCAAGCCCTGAATTCTTTTCTTTGCATTGGTGTTTTTGTTAATGGAGCATTACTACGGAATGCAGGGGCCACGTTGTTTTGGACAGAGCTTTTTTTCACTCTCCATGGACCCACCTTTGCTCTCGATCATTTTCAAAATGGGGCAAAAGGACGTTGCAGTAGATGAGACACGAGTGCTAATGTGTGCTGCTGCGCTGAGGAAAAGCTGCCCTCAGACATCAGCATAACTTTTTTTTGCGGCGACCATGTTCTTTTGTGCTACCTTTCAGTACAGTTGGGCTTACTGTCTATATTAGCCGTACTACTGCAAAAACCTAATCCTTTCTATTGCAAGAACAAAAAAAAAGTATATATGAGGACTGTTACCTGCCTAGTTGCATCTTTTGCATTGTTGCCCTTTGATCCCTCTTACAGCAAGTGTTGCTTCTGGACACCCGTTGGACACCCCTTCTCCTCATTGGAAAGCAGGAACTCCTCTTTTTGATTACTTCCTTGATGACTTCTTTTTGATGACTACCAGTCTGGCAGCTTGTAACTTTGCATAGGAGTCTCTGGAATGTTTAATTTACAGTGACATGCATAGTGCCACGTGTTTCAAAGCCGACTTACCATTGCTGTGTCTGTTGTTCTTAGGATCTCTCCATTTTTTCTACATTGAAGAGACATAAGTGAAATATAGTTCATGCAGAGGATTGTGATCAGTGTACTTCTCCAGCGTATTGGAACACTACTGGGGATCAAGAGCAGTGACGTGAAGTCAGCAACTGGTGTTCAGGCTTCCTGTCGGCATTGCTTGCTGTAACCGAATTTTAAGCACTTGTCTGCGGCCAGGTTCAGTGGACTGCAACAATTCTTAAAAAACAGAACAGCATGGCCCTTCAGTATGATTTTTTTTTGCAAAAGGAGTCGCGAGTGAGACAGCGCTAGTCCTGTTCCCTTACTCGTTTGTGTTGCCATTTTTGCGTTCTCATGTCTTTCACGACTCACTTCCAGCTTCAACTCGAACAGTTTCACAAGTGCAGTTTGCGACAAGGCTAGACAGGCAGCCGTTCATCATCCAGGACCCAAGGTGCGCTGCAATGCATAGTTGAGTTTTCACATACACCTCCTGTTGTGCCCCTGTGTGTTCAGTAGTCAAATAAAGAAGTTTCCACATGCTCCTGTTCAGGTCAAGTGAGCAAATTTGTTATCATTTTTGAACGAAAATAGTAACAGTGATCTCATTGATTTTATTAGCTTTCAGTTTGTGCCATTATTTGCAGTACGCCAAGGTCCCCTTTTGTTAGCACTTTGCATGAGGAGTGAGCAAGTCAAGAAACTTTAGTGGCCTTGAAATGGACTGCTTGCGTAAGCGACAGGAGTTGTGGGAAGATTTTTTATAATCCGTGGCTGTGATTAAAAAAAAATTGCCGCCGCTTACTGAGGGTGCGAATGGTGGGCGATATCTAGCTGCTTCGCGAAACTCTGTGCTCACGCCACGCATGACGGCACGAGGATTACATCTACGTTAACGGAGGGTTACAATGAGCTCTTTGACCATGAAAGAGTCGTCGCGGGTATTATCGAGCAACGCTTTTGCGGCGAGCGTTCCGGCGGTATCCTAGATACAGATCTGAGTCCGACATGTGCCGACCCGCACACCGGGCACGACGCTCTGTTTCGGCTGCGTCCGTAGCCTTCTCGCAACGCGACTGACGTGTTTGTCATGGGAGAGTTACATGAAGGCTTCATGATGTGGGCATGGACCTAAGATCTTGATACGCAGCGCGTTTAGAGCGTTCGTCCTCTGTTCGATCCGCCGCGCGTTTGCGGCTCTGGCGTCACGCAGCGGCGTTCACTCAAAACCGGGCCACCGCGACGCTCCACGTCGGTTGCGCCCATGGCCTTCACGGAACAAAAGATGGCCCGCAGTGTTGGAATGCTGCGCCAGTTGTACCACACTGCATCATTGCACGCCATTCAAACAGAAATGGGAAATTGCACCAAACTGCTCCGAGTAATTTGGCGTTCGCTAGCTACCCATACAGTCGTACCCTTAGTTGTCGCCGCCGTTTCAAATCTTTAGGTCCGTTGAAGCCCCCCGTGTAACGAACGTAACTGTCACGTGGCGTTCGTTCCTTAGTCCTAAAGTTGGCAGTAAATGAACTAATGCAGACTCCCATAGTACACTTTTAGCGCCATATAGGCGCGAACCACCTTCCTTCCCCTCGGTTAGAAAACACGAGCGCGATGGAGGCCGATCGACGTCCTCAGGCCTGCACCGTACTTTTCGTCGGCATGACTGGCCGATTAGGCCTAGCGTGAGTCACACGATCGTATGCGGGAGACAGCGTGTGGAGAGGGCCCGCGCCGACGCTACGCGTAGGTGCGTCGTAACAGCGCAGCGTATTTAGGGGGTGGTGGAAATATACTTATTGCTCAGGTTGTGGGGGACTTCGGTCTGGGAGTGGAGACCTCAGCCCAGGGCCCCAACGGCCTTCATGGCTGCCACAGCCCGGGCAACCAGCTAGCGGTTATCAACCAGGTGGGGCGACCGGAGGGCATGCTCCCAGCTGGCAATATTAGGAACGGGCAGCCCAAGGGCTGCCCTAATGGCCTGGCAGTCCCAGACGGTGTGAAATAACAGTTGCATCCGTAGCGCGTAACGCGCTCTATTGTGGTTGAGGTGTCCACCGTGAAGCGACACAGTGCAGTTCCTTTCCTCTAAACTAACCGGCGGCCCACTTCCGCTGTTCGCTCTCTCCCATCGAATGGAAAGAGCGAAAGCACACAGGCGCCTTTCGCATTCATCGAAACGCTGCCGCCGCGGTCAGGTTCGAACCCGGGCCAAGGGTGTGACATTCCCGTCCCCGGGCACTCCGTCCAAGTAGCCGAGCACTCAATGGATGGATGGAAGGTAGGAGCGGCCCCTTTGAAACGGGATGATGCTGGTTGCCACCTTGCTGAGCTTTTTTCCCCTTTATTTTGGTTTAACTGTGTTACAATTTATTAAAATTCGCCATTTTCTTTAACACGCTTTCCTACACTTTTAACCTAATGGCCCCTCTCTGCTTTTGCGCCACCAATCGCTTTTTGCTAATTTCAAATGCAGATTTATTTACATGACCATTGTTATCTCTAAACCCTAGGGCCTCAGGAAGAGTGACTGTGCCTGCATCGACATCGGGATAAATACCATCACATTTTAGTATGAGGTGTTCTATTTTTACTACAGATTTACCACGCACAGCACATGTGTCATCTTCGTTAAATTTTTTTTTTTAGCTGCGCGTTCTAAGACACCCTTACCTAGCTTCAAAGAGGAGGGCACTGCCTCTTGAGTTATCATAAAACGCTTCCTTCCTGAACTGCCTTTTTCCTGTATCGATACTACACTTTTTTCCATTGAATTTATCAAATTTTTACCTTCCGCATTGTTGACCTGTCGTTTAATGTTCTTTCCTTCTCCGTCCTCGTGTCTGGCATACTTACTGGTTAGCTTCCTAGTTCTTTTCCTCCATTGTGAGTCAACGCTCTTTCTGTATAGGTATTTCAATACCTTAGCTGCCCACCTGTTATCGGCCAATCCCCTCAGGCGTTCTTCGTATAGTACTTTACTCTGAGATTCCAGTGTTTCGAACGTTGCCCAGCCCATACCCCCTTCTACTGCCTCGTTTGTGGTTTTCCCATGGGCACCTAGTGCTAATCTTCCAACAGCTCTATGATTTACTTTTAATCTGGACTGAACTTCTGCCCTTAAACACAGAGCCGCATTCCCGCAAGTAAGACCCGGCACCATCAGTTTTCCTTTCCGAATACCTCTCAGTAGTTCACATTTGTTGTACCCCCATAATAGCCTATATTTCACTATCCCGGCAGCTCTTCGCCCTTTTGCTATGAAAGACTGTTCGTGATTTTCCGTATACATCTGCCCTTTGTTTACCCATACCGCGAGATATTTGTATTCGGACACGGGGTATTTCGTGGCCTTGTAAGCACCTGATCAGTTGTATCGTTGAAAACCATACCACCTGACTTAGTTGCGCTAAAACTGAAACCTAGAGTGTCTCCTTCGTCTCCACTGCAATTAACCACTAGTTCGCAAATTTTCCTGGCTATCTGCTAACAATACAATATCGTTTGCATACATTAAACCCGTTAGTCGTTGCTCAACAACTTTTCCACCTAATCTGTACAACAGATTGCAACCTAGATTGCTTCCTTGTAGCCTTCTTTCCTTACTTAACATATAAAGCATGAACAGCAGCGGTGATAGATGGCAACCTTGCCTTAGTCTGCGATCCCAGGGCGAAGTACTAAGCGTGGCCCAGCTACCCAGGCTGCGGGGTAGCGGCTAAGTACCTGGCGGTGTTGCGCTAGCTTGCTAAATTTATCCTTCTTTTTGTCTGTGCCTGCTTGCTCCTGTTCTGGGGTGATTGGGCGCGGGACGAGAGCTTCTCCTGGCCAGGGGTTTTCCCCTTGGTCGGCATCTCTTCCTCAAGACCAGCTCCCAACTGATCTTTTTCCGCAGTGGAGTTTCGAGCATTCCGGTCCCTTTAGTGCCTTCCGATGGAGGCGCTATCCGACTGAACAACCCGGTGGCAGTACAGGTGGCTCTTCAATCCACATCCAAGCACTTCATGCGCATTACGGATATCCGGCAGTTCGGCAGGGGTGGTATTTTGTGCAGGTCACCGGATAAAGACTGCGGCGTCTCTCATGGTCTGAGTCGCTTTGTGACGTTGAACCCCCATAAAATTAAATTAAAGACTGCATTGAAGATCTGCTAAGGTGGACGACCTTCGTCAACCACCTGGTGAGCGCATTCATCCCGCCTCATCTAGCATGTTCCAAGGGCTTGGTCCGAGGTATCGGCTCTCGATTGAGCCCCGTGGAAACGCTTGAGAACCTCTCGCCTGCGGGAGTGATTGCTGTCCATCGATGCAGCAGGATGGTTGATGGAGTAAAAATTCCTACTGAGTCCGTCATTGCCACATTTGCAGGAATATTTTGCCCGTCAGTGATTAAGGTGTGGCCTTCTCAAAATGTACGTCAAAACTGCTGGCGATTTGGCTACAGCGACAAAGCCTGCAAATCGGCCTTACGCTATTGTGCCTGTGGGGAACGTCATTGCAGAGAGGAATGTCCTGAACAGCAAGATAAATGTTGTTTGTGTAGTGGTGCTAACCCTGCTGATTCGCCTGACTGTCCTGCACGAGCACAAGAAGTTCAGGTGCTCGAGCTTATAGACAAGCGCAGATGCACGCGGAGAGAGGCTTTTGCCGCAGTCAAGGAGAGAGCCTCAGGCTACTCTAGTGTGGCCGCCAAATGCCCATCCATAATGGATTCTAGTTGGTCCCAGGATATTACAGCGGCAGTTGAGAAAGCTGTGGCAAATGCAATGGATCGCATTATGGAAACCGTATCCACGTGCACTTCGCAGGTCATAGCTGCTCAGATGACCAATCTTCTGCAGGTGTCCACCGCTCCGCTCTTGCCTTCCTTGGCTTCGGAAGCTACTCCTCCTTCTTTAGTAATCGATTCCGCTCCACTAGGCCAAAAACAATGTGAGCAACAAAAGACCTCTCAGGCCTCTCCTTCGAACAGCGTTATGGACGCATCCTCTATGGACTGTATGGATATGGAGTCTGATCTCCGCGCCCAGAAACGAAGTCGGTCTCTTCTGAATATTGCAGGTCCATCTTGCCCCCAGTCAAAGACAAAGAAAAGTAACGCAAGTCAAAATGCTAAGAGCAGGATTCGAGAAAAGGCAGTCGCGGCTGCGGCTCTCCCGCCAAGATAGGGTTCTTAAGTGTACTACAGTGGAATTGTCGATCTATATTCTCAGCTTCAACAGATTTAAATTGCCTATGCAATCAGCTTCTACCAGATTTAGTTGCTTTACAGGAAACATGGCTAACTACAAATTTCAATTATCATCTCAAGGATTACCGTCCGTTCCGGCTTGACCGGTAATCACGAGGGGGAGGGTTGTTAATGCTCATCTCTACAAAGTTTTGCCAAAGGGCACGCATTTCTTTCCAATATGCGGACAATGAATGTGAAATCCTTACGGTAGCTAATGCATATTTCCCGTCTGGTGTGCGACATTCGGCCCCTTGACTCACTCATGTCTAGTAGCCGATCTCAGGTTCTATTACTTGGAGACTTCAATTCGCACCATGTGAAGTGGGGGTTTAAAACAGACAGCTTTGGTTCTAGACTATTTGATTGGGCTTCTGACAACAACTTGATCTGCAACAATTCCGGATTGCCTACGTTTGTTCGGAGTCATTACCGCTCTGCCTTGGATTTAACTTTTTCCTCCCAAGGAGTCTCTGCCATGTCTTGGGCGCCTGTTGACTGTGCAACAAACAGTGATCATCTACCGATTAGTTTCAAGTTTGCGTGTAAATTAACTCTTCCTGAGCGACATCAGCGCACGTTAATAAATTACAGTTGCTTTAAAGACACGCTAAAATCAGCCCTCCAAACCACTTCAGGCCCTTGCGCTCAGACAAGTGCCGAAAGCAAGGCTGCACATCTATGTTCAATACTGGACCATGCAAGGCAAAATTCTGAATTTTTGGTTAAGGGAACCAAGGGTGCATTCGCGAACAATTGGTGGAATGCTGAGTGCACGCGTGCATATAGATGACGGAAAGCAGCTTGGAAGAAACTTCTCATCAATCAATGCCCAAAAAATTGATTGAATTATAAGTATGTTGCAGTAACATTCAAGCGCACTGTCGCCCGTGCAAAGGAGGAGTATAATGCAAATCATTATGATTTCCTTTCACAATCAGGATATAAACGAGCTTTGTTTAATTTCATGAGGCGCAACAAGGTGATTCCACTGGCTGCCAACATTGAATCCCTCGTTCAGTCCTCTGCTGACATCGCAAAGGCCTTAGAAGATATTGCGCGTGGCCTAGAGCTTCGCTTTACATCTGCTCTACCTTCTCCTGCTGTATTCACATGCACCTCAAGTGCTTTCACTGAGATCTCTATGCCTGAGCTGTCGCAAATTGTTCTGCGCTTATCCCCAGCGGCTCCTGGCCCCGATAAGGTCACAGCATCTATGATCAAAATTTGTTTCAATGAATGTCATGCAGACCTGTTGGCTCTGGTTAACCATTTTCTTAAAGGTCCTTGGATACCTCATGAGTGGCGTCTTGCTGAAATAGTTCCATTGCTTAAAAAGCAAGGGGAGGGCTTAACTTTAGACAACATACGCCCTATTTCATTTACATCGAACCTTGTGAAATTGGCGGAAAGGGTCCTTCTCATCCGTACCATGTCATTCATTTCGGAAAATGCCCTCTTGAATACATGCAAAATTGGATTCAGGCCTGGTTGTTCAATTTGGTGTGCTCATACTGACCTAGAGAGTCGTATTAAATTAGCTCGCAGTAGAAAACAGTTTGCTGCGCTTGTCAGCTTGGATGTCAGTAAAGCATACGAAAGCGTTGAGCACTCGACTCTGTTACTAAGATTACAGGAACTCAACTAACCAAGGTATTTTGTAGCCTGGTTTTCTGTTTTTTTTTTGGAAAATAGAGAATTTTACTGGTGCCAAAATGGTGTTTCCTCAAGGAGATTTCCACAGACAAGAGGTGTACCGCAAGAATCAGTTCTCACACCTGTTCTTTTTAACATTTTTCTAAGCTCAATTCCATGCATTGAAAATGTGAAAACTTATGTGTACGCCTACGATATTGCATTTTTGCATAAGCAGGTGACATTCACACTCTTTATCGAACCCTGCAAAAATACCTGAATGTTCTTGACAACTGGTTAGGAAGAATTCATCTGTCCCTCCATGGGAAGAAACGCGCATTGTTAGTATTTCCGGTTTCTGTTGCTGTAACTATCTGCCTGGTCTATAGAAATAACATAATACCTCAAGTTCAGACGGTGAAGTATCTCGGAGTAATATACGGCTCTAATCTATCCTGGCGGCCACACATTGAGCAAGTTTCTGCAAAAGGAGTTCGGGCCATTGGCATCCTACGCAGGCTTTGTTGTGCTAGGTCAGGCATGAGAAGGCATACACTTCTGATGATTTATAAAATGTACGTCCGCCCAATTTTGGAGTTCGGGCGTGTTTTATTCTCAGGAGCTCCTGCCTATAAACTTCACCCTCTTATGCTGTTGGAGCGTGAGGCGTTGCGCCTTTGCCTGGGGCTTCCAAAATATGTCGCCAATGCTGTTCTGCACCTTGAGGCGCGAATTCCATCGTTATGAGCTTGGTTTCGCCTTTTAATAGTTCAAACATTTTTAAAATCGTGCGACTCACCTCTTCACGCTTTCATTATAATATTTCTTAGTCAACCTTCCGCCTTTTTTAGTGCCGCCTGGTCTCGTTTTCAGCCTCCGCAGATATGTTACGTGCAGTCCCTCCTTGATCCCATAAATATTCATTTCACAGATGCCCGCTAAATGTATAACAACCCATCATCGGTCCAGATTGAAGTCGATGACATTTTAGCATCGAATGCAAAGCTGCAGCCCTTCCCGCTCCTTCAGGGTCTGTTGCAGGACCACCTAAGGTCCTGCAACAGACAAGGGAGCCGTAGCGCTCCCGAAACGTCATTTTTTGTTGACCTTGGTCAGTGACCAGTGAACCTCATCAAGCCATGATTCCTGACCAGACGGTATGCCGTCGAATCCTCGACTACACCTAAGGTCCTTTCCCTCTCATGTTCTTATTGCTTCTGATGCCTCGCAGGATCGCGAAAAGGCAGGCGTGGGAATTTTTTCGCCTTCACTCGATTGGTCCTTTTCTCTACGTCTTCCTGACTTCACTTCATTTTTTCTGGCTGAATTATTAGCAGTAATCTTAGCCTTACGAAAATTAGAAACTACCTTTTCCTAGGTCCTGGTTATGACAGGCTCTCTGTCCATTTGCTCCTCATTATCCTCACCCACTGAGTCTCGGGCATTACGCCTCTTTAAGTTCCCGATTCCGCTCCATCTAAATTCGGTAAGGTTGCTTTGGGTACCAGGTCACATGGGCTTTCACTTAGATTAGGTTGCAGATTCCTGAGCAAGAGCCTCTCTCTGCGGCCCAATTGTTGCGGTCCTGCCAACGTGTGCATATACAGCTACGGTGAGGCTTCGCAGCTACACAATATTTCAGGAATTTGCTGCCTTGGCTCTTACATCATCTCCTGAATATCAGCATCTTCTGCATCCTTGGAGTAGCAAAGACTGGCGCTCGCGCAGACTAGAGGTCTCTTTCACGCGTTTGCGTTGCCGGGTTCCCTTTCTAAATTTCTACCTTCACAGAACTGGCCTGGCGGCTTCCCTATTGTGCCCTTTTTGTGCCGAACGTGAGACAATAGATCACTTCCTGCTGTTCTGCCGCCGCTTCTCTCATTTGAGGAAGCGTCTTTTGCAAATTCCATTTCATCAACGGGGCTTGCCTATGTCCTCCGCTGTTGTTCTTTCCATTGGCGCTTCTTTGCTTGGACGAAGCGACAGGAGTGTGCGCTTTGCTGTGCAAAATTTTCATCAACGGAAAGGCAGCGACTCCCATTCCAATTTCTTTTTCCTGCTCTCAGTCAGTACGACATTGAAACATTACAGGCACTGTATACTATGATGCACATTAAGCCATTGTCCCGTTCTCGATCTCCAAGTTAGCAGGACCCCTGTCCTTCCGTCTTCCAATCAGACTCCATACTATTACCACTCCTTTCCCATGAGAACTTTCCTGTATCCAGAAATTAACCGCCTGTGTCTTGGCCACTCTACCGTAGTGGGTATGTGCCAGCAATGTCTAAGGCCTTCCTTCCTTCCCTGCGTGGGTATGTGGCATGCTTACTAAGGAGAAGAAGAAGAACGTCCGTTGTTTGCACTCTTCCGCGTTACTGCAGTTTTTGCTTTTGTGCGCGAACCGTGTCCTCGTCATCCTTCGGGATGGCGGGCGCACATCCTCTGCGTCCTCCCGCCGTCGCTGTCGAAAAGACTGGCTCTACCAGCTGCATGGCAACTCCATTGCCACGATCGTCGCTGATGTGGAGCTTCCAGATTCGTCTGATGAATCCACGGTGACAGAGCTGGAATCTGACAGGAGCAGCTTCGCGCTTGTTGTGTCGCGCCGCCTGAAAAGGAAGTTGCGCCGGACATCAACAGCTGGTGAGTTGCCTGCGAGGACTGTTGACAAGCCAGGAGTTTTCTCAGTGGCCTTCGTTCCTACAACGCAGACGGCTAATCTGAACACCATTAACAGACCGCGGCTAACCCATCTTTCGACCGGGTGGTTCCGGGACAGGTCTTTTAAGTCAGAATTAATGCATAGAAGAATGTCCTGACAGCAGATGTTAAATTTCAGGCATCAGTAGACAAGCTGAAAGAGACTAGTGCCGTCGGTGGCATGGCGGTCCGCTCCTATACGTTGCTCACGGGAAGCTGACTACCACTGGAGTTATCACTGATGTTGACCCGGAGATAGATGAAAAGGACCTCCGGACGCTGATTAAATCTACTGCCCGGATAGTTGACATTCATCGTTTCGGCCGCTCCAAGTGTGTCAAGTTAGTATTTTAAACTGACGCTCTCCCATCCCACGTCAAGGTGGGCTATGTGATGCATCCTGTCTGCCTGTATGTTCCAAGGCCTGTTCAGTGCCACAAGTGCAACAAGATAGGTCATGCGAGTGCTGCTTGCAAAAATGAGGTATCCTGCCATCGATGCGGAGGGATGCACCAGCATGACACCTGCACGACGGAGACTATAAAGTGCGCTGACTGCTCGGGTGCCGATGAAGCAACAGCTAATGACTGCCCTAAGGTGAAAAACGAAAGACTCATCCTGAAAAAGATGGTGAAGGACAATTCGACCCACCAAGAAGCGGCTGCGCGTATTCGTCGCCGCAAACATCGTTCCCGGCGGCAAAGTCGCGGGAAGTATCAGCTCAGCCGGCACAGCAGCATGAGCCTATAAACGATAACAAGACGCCTGTAGCAGTGTCCCATATGTTACCGCAGTGGCTCAATCTGATGCGTTTGTGTTATCACTTCGATGCTGAATGGCCTGCTCTGCGATCGCCACAGCAAGACCAAAACTGGTTGCCACTCCAGCGACACTGCTGGTAAGCGCGAAGGTCAGAATGTGAGCATTATGTTAAAAAGGCATGTGTGTTCAAAGCGTGTGCTGCTTTCAGGCATCAACACGCCAACAACAAAGATTGTTGTGCAGCTTTTGGATGCACTTGAGTCGCTCTTGGCGGCATTGCATTAATTCATTATGGCACAACCAAAACCCACCTCCTTTGCGACATTGCACGTGCGCCGTAGTGTAGTGGTGCAATGGAATGCCCGAGGCCTATGCGGTCGTCTGAGTAACTTCCGGCCACGCGTCCATTAAGTACCGCTTCCTTGTGCTTGTTATATGTGAGCCCAACATACAGTTTCCTCGTCGCCTTTCTGGGTACGTGCTGCTGAGGTCTCGCGAAGAAGACGAAACAAGCAAAGTGTTAGTTTGCATACGCCAAGCCGTGTCATTGCGCACGTCCGCCAAGTCCTACAGCCACACAACACAAACCATTACATCTGTTACATTACATTACATTACATTACATTAAACCATTACACCTAGGGATGCCATTTATTCTTCGTACTTATATTCAGCTATCCAGAGTTGCAGAGCTCCTCATATAATAGTGGGCGATTTTAATGCTCATCACCCTCAGTGGGGCGGTGTTGTTATGAATAACCGAGGCAGGAACCTGTTTGACTTAATGCACTCCCAGAATTTCATCAATATCAACGACGGTTCACCTACGTTTCTGCGCGGCACGTCGTACAGCAGCTGCTTGGATCTGGCGTTTGTTTCAGCAAGTCTCCAGTCTTACGTCAGCTGGTGTAGTGACGTGGAAACACATGGGAGTGACCACATTCCAACGTATGTATGAGTCAAGTGGTACGCACCTACTACTTCGTCTCGCGTGCGATTTACAGACTGGCCTGCCTCTAGGACGTCTGTGGAAACTTCCTGTGTGGACCTCACAACACCGTCTAAAATAGAAGACCTTATTACGTCCTCTCTCGTGAGACCACGCGGTATACATGTGCGCCTACGCCAGGATCTACTACTGACGTTGAATTCGAAAGACTACGCGCAGTCCGTCGGCGCACCGAAAGAAAATACAGAACTAAATCCACGTATGATCGCGCCCTTTGTCGCCGAGCTCAACTAGGTTGCCTCGATGGGCCAGCGCCGCTTTCGGAGTGAAGACACCGCTCCCGGCGGGGACATGTTGGGTCTCACTCTCCCGTTTCGAAGAGAAAACTGCAGCTGCCGTGAGAAATTAAGGAAATTTGGTGTTCTACATTGTCAGAGTTGTACCATTGATAGTTTAGCAAGTGAATCAGAGGCAGTCACTCTAAAGTATTCCATCTTTCGCAGCTAACCTGCCGATAAAGTCGGCGCCTTATGAACAGTTGGTGCACTCATGCGTGTTGGTTCTCTTCTGTAGCGTTTATTTTGCGCTGTGTTCCTTCATAACAGCTTTCTTACAACTTACGTAGCATATTCCAGTGCAACAATTTGACCCGGATACTCTACATTTCATTTACATTTCCAACAATCAGGATTACTTATTTCGAGCTGCTGTTGCATATTGGCCGAACACTGCCGTTCAGGCAGCTTTTCGTTCACATTGAAATCAATGCGAGAAGGTTCATTTTACGGCCGCTAATTTAACTAATTATGAGAATGCAAAGATAAGTAGCGCATTATTCCTCCGTCCAAAGAAGAAATTGTTCTGGAAAACAAGCGTTTCGCATGCCTTACCTCCCATAATTTTGGGTTATCTGTCAGGCCGTCTGGTTTGACCTGTGATTGGCAATTTTTTCGGCGCGCGCTGTCAAGAGCAAAGCCAAATAGCCGGTGCATTTCAATAGCGCGGGCAGAACACCCGGGAACACAACAGTCCCTCATAACTTGGTCTCTGACTGCTACATCACACACAATACGGGCTCATTTCAAGCAAAGGAGCGTGGCCCGTTTTCGCCTCGGTTTTGCAAGTTTTGTGCGTTCTCCGCCGCCTTTCTTCTTCCGATTAGAAGCACGTCGTTGTCGATACGCGTCGCGGCCTTTCTTCTCCCGATTACAGCCGCCTCGGTACATATCGCATGTTCTGCACCACGCTGTCAAAAGTCGCCTGTTTTAACCACCAGACCACAAGCGCTGGCACTGACGACGTAGGCCAAGAAAGCTGAAAGGCGAGTGCTAAAACCTGCTAGGCCACATCAAAAGTTGCCGAGCGGCTTTGGCTTCACAACCTGATCACAAAGGCGTTTCCCAATAATGCAGCCGTATTATTTATGCGCTCTTGCGGGTGAGTGAGTATGTGAAGCTCACGTCGCAGCATTTTGTTCAGTTTATTATTTGTTTCCTCTTAATGCCACGATGGCATTATAACCGCTCTCCTCTCTCTACTTCTTTGCGCCAGCTCACTACAAATATCCTGGCGCCAAACCTATCTTCTGTGCGTCAGTAAGCAAAGAAGCTGTGGCCGCGTGACGCAAACGCAAGGCGGCTTTTTTCTCAGGTAACGGATTATTTTTCTTCCTTTTCGTATCACTTTCAAAGAAACCACAACTGGGAAAAAAAGGCTCTTTTCATTGGCGTCACGCAGCCACGTCAGTAAAATTCGCCACGCATGTTTCTCGGGAACCATATCCTATAGATTACTTTTTTTTGCCTCTTTAGATGGCAGCAGCAGCAGCAGGGATGGGCGAAAAGCAAAGACGCCGGTGTGCTGTGCGATGCCAGTGAATGTTAGACGTCCCCAGGTGGTCGAAATTATTCGGGAGGCCTCCACTACGGCACCTCTTTCTCTCTTCTTTTACTCTTACCTCTCTCCTTTCGCTTACGGCAGATATGTGAGACAATTTCTGCGCCATTCCCTTTCCTCAAAAACCAATTTTCAATTTTTTCCTGCGTTGCTCCGGCTTCTCTTTTTTAGTTTACCCTGGCAGGGACAATGGGATTGAAATAAAATAGTTATCAGGGGATGATTTTGTGAGACCTCTTTTTGCATCAGTTGCTCTTGATTATTTTTATTCATGTTTTGAAAGGAAAATAAATTGTTTAGTAAAATTTGTCCTCGAATAAAGCGACTTAGTCACTTCGAATTAGGAAGATTTCATCGCATCGCATGATCAGCCTGCTTGTAGTCAACACCATTCGCATTGGTTTGTTGCAGTACAAGCCACTAAGGAAAGCAGTTAAGGAAATATGGCATTTGGCTTCAGACGTGTCCTCAGCTTTCTACTTCAGAGCAGTGAGGTGACAGATTACTTGGAAGAGAAATTTGACATTATTACATAGAATTTTTCACATACGGTGCAGCAACAAGACAAAGGCACTTCAGAAAATGTTGGAAAGTGAATGTTGACTGTTCAAAAATATTATATTTGGCAGGACATGCATGCTCCGCGCTGCTTGTATACAAGAGAAACTTGGGGCCTTTGGAACAGTCTTTATGTTCTAAACAACAAAGACAGAATAATTCTATGGAATTAGGTGGCCGTAATGTAGTCCAGATTACCACTATCAAGGAGAACCAAATAACTTCTTTCCTTTTAAAGTGCAGCCGTTGACTGAAAAACACAGCAGTCCGTCATAACTTTTCGATTGTCGTGTAGTTAGAGCGAATGCATCATGCATAAAATACGCTCAAAACTGCCAAAACACTACTGCCACGAGTGAAGCAAGTATGTACAATCTATTTCCGGATAAGTAGCATTATTACAGTCGCCAGGCGACCGCACAGAAACCGTGCCAGGCGCACCAGTTCTAGTTCCAGTTCCAAAAACTTTTATTTCCATCAGAAATGGAGGCCCTCTACTCCCTACCCCTGGCGCGCAGGCCTAGGGGCAGAGGCCAGGGCCTCCGCGACTAGATGCAGGCAAAGAGTTGTTGGCTCTTCGCGGCCTCTGCCGCCAGATGGATGGCTTTCTTCTGGGTCGCGGGGTCCGCGCTTTGCAGAAGGGTTTCCCAGGCTTCTGTACTATCTATTCCTTCCCTCACCCCTGGGGAGTGTACACACTGCCAAATTATATGGTCGAGGGTCCCCCTCTCTCCACATTTTTTACATTTATCTTCTATGTCCTCGTCTTGTAGGACGTGTGACGCCCATACCGGGTTTATGAAATTTCCGGCTTGTAGCCTTCTCCAGGTTACTGCCTCTCTGTTCCCGAGCTCCTTGTCCGGAGGAGGGACAGTTCTTCTCTGCAGTCTGCAATTCTCTATGATTTCTGTGTATGTTTGCAGTCTCTCGTCTAGTTCCTTGCAATCTGGCGCTTCCGCTTCTGCTCGGAGATCGCGAGCTAGAAGGTGCGCCGCTTCATTGCCTGGTACTGACGTATGAGCTGGTGCCCATATTAGGCTAATTTTTCTATTCATCTTTTTCCCCGTTAGAATCCACACCGCTTCTGATGCGACTCTACCTCTTCCATAATTGTAGATGGCTGTTTTACTGTCACTTATTATATAGTTTGCCTCTGTTCCCACGCAAGCAAGCGCTATTGCTACCTCTTCTGCTACTTCCGAATTGCGGCTGCGTATCGTAGCTGCTGATATTGCTGTACCCTTGCCATCCACCACTGAGGCTACAGCTGCTCCCAGTCTACCGCTCGCCGCATCCGTGTATGCTACCGTCTCCTTATTCATTTTGTTGAAGCGTCTCATGAGGGCTTCGGCTCTCTTTTCCCTCCTCTCACTGTTGAAGGTGGGGTGCATGTTTCTCGGAAGTGGGTCTATTCTGAGATGTTCCCTGACCTCCTTCGGGATGCCTGGTTTTTGCTGCATGCCTCTGTCTGCCTGCAATCCTACCATGCCTAAAATGGCTCTGCCTGTATATGTCTGGCTAAGTCTTTCCTGATGAGCTGTTCTGACCGCCTCGGCCGTTTCCTTCCACGTGTTGTGTATCCCCATAGCTAGGAGTCTTTCCGTTGAGGTGCTTATGGGTATTCCTAACGCTCGTTTGTAGCACCTCCTAATTATTGAGTCCAACTTATTGCTTTCTGGGGCCCGAATGTTAAGGTATGGTGTAGCGTAGCTGAGTGGACTGATCATGTATGCTTGCACCAATTTTATTAGGCTCCTTTCTTTGAGTCCTCTCCCTTTGAGCGCTATTCTTCTGAATATTCCAGTTACTTGCGCTGCATATCCTTCCAGTTTCTTTATTGTTTCATCATTGTATCCATTCTCCTGAATAAAAAGGCCTAAAATTCTTTTCTTGTCAACCGTAGGCACCGGTTTGTCTCCTACCATAATGCTAAGATTGCTATCCCTTTTTAATCTTAAAGATTTCGGGTTGTATATTAAGAGTTCTGACTTCTCTGGCGAGCAGGCTAGCCCCCTTCCTGTCGCGTACTCCACTACTGTGTCTGCCGCAGTTTGAAGTTCGTTTTCTATCTCTGCATCGCTGCCTTTGTTTATCCAGACATTTATGTCGTCCGCATACATGCTAAAGTGTAAGCTCTCGATTCCTCCCAGTTTCGCTGGGAGGCCTCTCATGGCTAGGTTGAAGAGGAGCGGGGATAGGACCGATCCCTGTGGTGTACCTCTGTTGCCTAGCTCTATTGCTTCTGACTCCAGGTCCTGGTATCTTATTTTGGCTGTCCTATTTGACAGGAAGTCTTTAATGTAGTTGTATATCTTGCCGCCTACACCGATCTCCTGAAGTTCCGATAGGACCGCCTCATGTTTTACATTGTCGAAAGCTTTCTTAAGATCTAATCCCAAGATTGCCTTTGTGTCCTTAGTCCGAGAGTCTATGATGTCATGTTGTAATCTCAACATAACGTCTTGATACTTAGGCCTGGCCTAAATCCGACCATCTCGTTTGGCCATAATTTCTTGTCCTCCATGTATCTGGTTATCCTCGTTTGGATTACATGCTCCATCAACTTCCCTACGCATGAGGTGAGGGAGATTGGTCTGAGGTTCTCCAATTTTAAGGGCTTTCCAGGTTTGGGAATAAAAATGATGCTTGCTTCTTTACATTGTTTTGGTAGCTTCCCCTTTTCCCACACCTGCTGCATGTATTTAGTTATAGCAGTGATCGACTCATCATCCAGGTTTCTTAGCATTTTTTTGGTTATTCCGTCCGGGCCTGGAGCCGATTTAGTTTTGAGATTGATTATCTCCGCTCTCACTTCCGCCTGCGTTAAGGGCGTGTCCAGTTCTTCATTGCACGGTCCCTCATAATCTGGCAGGTTAGTGCGTGCTATGTTCCCTATGTATGTTTGTTTGATTTCCTCCATGAAGCTATCATCTGTTCCCTCATATTTGTGCCGTGTTTTGGCGAATCTAATGTTCGTCTGTGACTTACGACTGGGTTGGGTCTACCAGGTGTCTCAGGATGTTCCAGGTTTTCGCTAGGCTCATTCCCTTCTCCATGTCATCGCATTTACTGCACCAGTTTTGTTCGCACAACTGTATTGCGTACTTTACGATCTCTCGGTTTAGCCTAGTTATTCGTCTCTTCAGGGTCCGATTCCATCTCTGTTTTTTAAGTCGGTTCTCTAAGCCTCTTTTTGCCTCTCACATGTGCAGAAGTTTACTATCTGCCACTAACGGAGCTTCTTGGCCTTCTACAGTTGCCATCGCTTCGGTGGCCTGTCTTTTAAGTGTATTTGTCCACTCCTCTAGGTCCGTGATTGTAGTAGCGGCGGACTCTTCCCTTCGCTTCCTGAATTTGTCACATTCTGTAACTTTTGGTTGCTTCAGCCGTTTTTTGTTGATACCTTTGGTTGTTGTTGTAGCTATAATATAGTGCTCACTACCTAGGTCTTGCCCCGTATTTTCCCAGTACACCGCCAGTGTTAGGTCAGGTGTGGTGTCTGCAGTGACACTGTTCCCTTTCCTCGTCAGGGTTCCTGGATCAGTGTGTAGTGTCAGACAGAGTTCTTGTATATCCTCCCAAAGCTGTCTTCCCTTACTATCTTTTCTATTGTATCCCCACTCCTCATGCATTGCGTTTATATCTCCTACTCTGAAGAGGGTGTTTCTTCCTGCTGCTTTCAGGGCTTTCCTGAATATGGCCCTGAACCTTACTTTTTTTTTGTTTGGGACTTGAGTAGATGTTAAGTAGGAAGAGGCTAGGCTCTTCTTTCCTACCCGTGAGCATTTCTACCAAGACTCCTTCTATGTCCCTGGATTGAATCTCATGTTCGATCGTCGCTATGTTTCTCTTTACTAGAGTCGTTACTCTCGATTTCTCTCCCCTGTCGCTGTGGAATGCCTGATATCCTGGCAGGGATGCTGGTTTTCCGGTCTCTTGTATCGCTATCGCTAGCGGCTTCTCTTCTAACTTATCCACGTAATTTTGCAATAGCGCTCGCTTGCGTTGGAATCCTCAGCAATTCTATTGCCAAATAATGGACTTATGTCGTGCGTTTCTGGCCATATTGAATTTGGGTAAAAGAGTCCTTCAAGTTTTTCTGTCGTACCCCTAGGGCAACCAGCTCAGTTCTCTGCGTTTGCAATTCAGCTCTTTGCGCCTGTAATTCTGCCGTCATGCTCTCAAATCTCTGATTCATGTTCTCTTGTATCTGGTTGAGTGCTGCCATGACCTGTGCCATGAAGTCTCTCTGTTCTGTTTGTATCGCCTTTATGGCATTCCTATTTTCTTCACATTACTTCTTTACCTCTACCCATACATCTGTTTCGTTGTCCCCCTTTCGCTTAAGCGGGGGTCTCCTAACTGTTTCTGCCTCCTCCATTTTGTCCTCTACCGTTTCCTGCCGCTTAGGTGTCGATGGGGTACTTTGTTGTGCTGCCTGCGCGGGCTGTATAGGTAGCATGCGAGGGAGAGGGGGCGCTGCCTTCTCTTTTTCCTTTATTGCTTTCGTAAGGTTACTTATTAACCCTTGGAACTCACTCACTTTCTTTTTAAACTGTTCTGTTTCTTTATCTTTATCGTCTGTAGCCTGGGAAGACCCTTCTACAAAGCTTAGTTGTTTGGGTTCTTTTGTCGGGGTCCTGCTTCTGCTCTGTCTCCTGCCCCAGGGATTTTTTGGGTCCCTGGATCTCGATCTTCTTGTCCCTTTCGGCGTCGCTTGGGCCCCGGGTGTTGCCTGGTCTTTGCTCTTGTTTTCCCCAGTCTCGAGACCTGTCGTCCCTGCGACGCTCCTTCATCTCGCCTGCTCGTGGTGTTTGGGGCCTTTGCTTCTTCTTGTTTCTTCTCCCATATCTTCTTCTTTACTTTGTACGGTGTTCTGTACATCTTGCATTTCTTGTCTCCCAATGGGTGCTCCTTTCCTCAGAGCTGGCACTTGGTCTTGCACTGATGACTTCCTTGTGGGTTTTCTTCCCCACAGTTTCTGCACTTTTTGTTGTCTGGGTCCGGGCATACGTCCTGCCTATGGCCCATCCTGCCGCATGCGTAGCATACTTCGAAGCGTTTCTTGTATAGTACGCATTTGGATGGCGCGGGCGACAGGTACACTTGCCACGGGACCTTGCTCTCGCAAAGAATTAGGACTGCCTTTGCTTCTTTCCCAAGTCTTCTCACTCCCAATACGGGGGGGTTCTTGTTTCCAAAGTACTCGAGTCTCTTTAGGATCTCTTCCTCCGTCCAAAAAATCGGTTCATCGTATATCACCCCTTTTTCGCAGTTCTCGGGCGCTGCCACGTAGGCGCTTACCATCGTCTTTACGTCGCCCACTATGAGTTCGGTGAGCGACGCGTACTTGTTTCTTCTCGACGCATCTCCCGTTGCCACGAGTATAGACTGCTGCTTCGTGTTGAACGTGATTACGTCTCCCACTCCTCCATCTTCGTTGCCCGCCATTTTGCTGATTGCATCAGCCAGGAAGGCTCCCCCATATTTCATCAGCCTTTCGAGTCCTCCTTGGGGCCTGAGAATGATCTTGTCAAATCCTTTCAGAATCCTCATTTGTTATCTCCACGGACTTTTCCGCGAGTCTTCTTCCCTCGCGTCTCTCCGTCGCTCTTCCTCCGCCTTTCGAGCCGTCCACGTGGCTCCCTGTCTCCGCTTCTTCTGGGATTGCTTTCCCATTTCTCTTCGCTCTGAACCACTGTCCCGGAATCTTCAGTTCTTCGGGATCCATTTCTCTCCCCTCTACCACCTCCATGATGTACGAGGTCGCTTAGGCGTGGCCGTAGGCCTAGCCCTCTTTGTCCTTGCCGCTAGGCCTCGTTAGGCCTAGCTCTCCTCGCCTCTCCTGACGCCTCGCTGGCTCTGTATCGCTAAAAGTACGGCACACCATGCGCTGTAGCGTTCGGTCCACCGTCTTTACTTCTTCCGTCGTTGATCCCAGCCAGTTTCGCCCACACTCAGGTCCTTGAGTGCGATGCAGCCCCCGTTGTCGACGGAGCGCGCCAGGCGCACGTCCGATCACTTCGACAGCCGGCGGAGGAATCCCCTGCCAGGCGCACAGCGCGCACTGCACGCAACTGACGCGTGAGACCCAAATTTTCACTGCGTGGGGAAACAGCGGCGCGGGGTAGTACAAAGGATGTCTCTACCATGAAAGCGGAGGCGAGCGGACATCCAGGCACCCTAAGATGAATGAATGGATAAGGCTGAACCCTTTGAATCGGGTGGTGGTGGTGACAGTACCGAGAAGTGTGAAGGGCTCATAACATGGGAGGCAAGGGGTCTGCACTCGACGGTAGATGATGCAATAATGTCACAGAGGATGTAAATAGATTAGAGGAAATGTGCATAGATAAACATGGTTCCAAAAGTCTAGGAAGTGACCACAAGCGTATCAAGTTGAGTTTCAGGAGAGAAACCAATGTAGGACTGAAGCGAGATGATCAAATAGAGGGGAATTTTTACTCAGAAAAGAAATTGGAAGCAGCAGCCAACCAAATTAAGAAAGCAATTTTTGAGGATAATGAAACCGAATGGACTTATACCAAATTAACACGATTACTTGAGCTAGAGCTAGGTAAGCTGCGAGTAAAGCCAAAAGGTAAAAGACTCAAACCCAAGAGTTGCTGAGATGAGGAGGCCAAGAGGGCGATACAGAAACGTCAGGAAGCGTCCAGGGAGCACAGATATTCCAAGAAGAGGGGGAACCAGAAGTTGAATTAGACAGAAAATGGGATACCATCATAAAATGTAGAAGGAAAGCATCCTATTTGATTAATGAGAAAATTAGAAGAATGGGTGCCCATGGATGTAAAAAGTATATAAAAAGGATAGGAAAGCAGCTCAAAAATTCTGGAAGCATGTAATTGGAATGAGTAATAAGACTAAGCTGAGCCAAGGTTTGTTGTTACAGATCAGGGTATTCGACTAGAAGGGGATGAAGCAATGAAACATATAGGAATAATGATAGAAAAATTTAAAGAAAGAAATGTGGCATATAATTTATTGAAGGAGGAGAGACCGGTTACTGCAATTGCTTCTCTTGAGCAAATAGAGTGGGAAAAGGCAGAGAAGATTCCTATTGGCACGTCAACAGGAATAGATGATATTCCGATTATGTTAATAAAGAAGCTAGGACCAAAATTCAAGCAAACATTAATACAGGTAGTGAATAAAATGATAGTGGATGGGAAAGTCCCCGACAAATGGCGATTACGTAGAATCGACATGGTATATAAGGGAAAGGGGGACAACGCTGACGGAAGCAACTGCCGTCCCATAACAGTGACATCTGTGGTTTACAGAGTGGTGATGCAGATTATAAAGGACAGATTGCAGGCTTGGGTGGAGAACGAGGGGGTGCTAGGGGAGCTACAAAATGGGCTCCGGAAACAAAGGAGGTTGGAGGAAAATCTGTGTTCATTGACGCAGTCTATAGAGATTGCTGATAAGGAACACAGGCCCCTATGGCTAGCATTTCTGGATATTAGGGGAGCCTACGACAACCTTATTTAAGAGTATTTGTGGAACATACTGGGCATATTGGATTTGGTAGATGGAGGAATTAATCGTTTCAGAGATGTATATATATATATATATATATATATATATATATATATATATATATATATATATAGGAAATGAGGGGCTCGTTTGACTAACATATTAAGGAAGCCAACAGTCACGGAAACCAAGGTGCATAGGGGAATGTTTTTAATCTTTTTTTTTTGTTTGTAGTGCCAACCAATCGGTTTAAAGAAAATTACTTATAAAGCAGCAGAAAAAACAACCACGCTGCGGGTGGGATCCGAACCCACGACCTCCGAATATCGCGTCCGGTGCTCTTACCAACTGAGCTACGGCGACGGCTGTCCAATCTGCTGCTTTCGTGCGTATTTATGTTTACTGCGTGTAAGCGAACCTTGAGAGTGTTCACCAGCTTTCCGCCCTCGCCGTTAGATGACGTTCTACGTCACACTCGCGGAATAAGAGGACGTGCTACGTCCACCGCTATGGTCGAGGGTGGCGCTGGTGAACACTCTCAAGGTTCGCTTACACGCAGTAAACATAAATACCCACGAAAGCAGCAGATTGGACAGCCGTCGCCGTAGCTCAGTTGGTAAGAGCACCGGACGCGATATTCGGAGGTCGTGGGTTCGGATCCCACCGGCGGCATGGTTGTTTTTTCTGCTGCTTTATAAGTAACTTTCTTTAAACCGATTGATTGGCACTACAAATAAAAAAAGATTAAAAACATTCCCCTATGCCCCTTGGTTTCCGTGACTGTTGGCTTCCTTAATATATATATATATATATATAGACAAGGCAAATGAAGTGAGGGCTCGTTTGACAAACACATTAAGGAAGCCAGCAGCCACCGAAACCAAGGTGAATAGGGGAACTTTTCTATTTTTTTAATATCTAGTGCCAATCAGTTAGTTTTTAAAAAAATTACTTATAAAGCAGAAGAAAAAAACAACCATGCCGCCGGTGGGATCCCAACCCACGACCTCCGAATATCGCGTCCGGTGCTCTTACCTGAGATAAGAGCACCGGACAACTGTGCGAGAGCGCTCTTAAGCAACCTGTGGCATCAAGACTGCCAGTTTCCGCCCTCGCCGTTAGATGACGTTCCACGTCACGCTCGCGGTAATACAGACAAGCGATTGCGGGTCGGTAGGCTGGAAACGCTGATTGGCCCAAAAAAAAGTGACGTCACGCTTCTAACGTCATGGTCACGTGACTTTTAATGACGTCATGTCCGGTTGGGGACAGACACATTTTCCCTAGAGTTTTCTCAGAATTCCCCACGTTTGTGACAGCGTGCGCGGGATAAAGAAGCGCATCTTTACCTCCACCCCACCCAGTTCGACCACTTTGCCGAGCGGGGTGCAGTTGAAGAACCCTTGCCTAAATGCTCCCGCCATTCACGTTTACCCCCCCCGCCTCCCCCCCCCCCCCCGACACTTTCCCGAAGTCGGATGTTTTGGCGCCTTTTTTATTTTTATTTTTTGTGTTTGCATGCACAGTGCACATGTCTCTACTAAAGCAAACTGCGCCGCTGATTCCACATTGACTATTCCTGCCGAAGAGGCTCCAGGGAAGTGTCCTGCCATGTCTGCGCTTTATTCTGTTTTTTTTTTTACTCGTTTTGGCCAGGGGCACGCGAGTACACGCATCTCCGCGAATCCGCCACCGTCTGTTTCTGTACTCGCCGCCGCTCTGCCTTGAGGGGCGACCATTCTCCCCTCCCGCTCCTCGTTTTCCTTTTTTTCTTTCTTTTTTTTTCTGCACATTCCCAGCGGCTTTTCGGTGGACAGGGTGCGACCGCGCGTTTTCTTTTTCTATTTATTACTCTTTCTCCCTTTTCTAGTATTTTCTTTCCTGTCCATCTTCTTTCCAGCACCCGATTGCTTGTTGCTATTTTCATGTGGCGGACATGTGTGCCAATTACAACTCCTCAAGAACGGGAGGAAGATCACTGTAACTTCAGTCTTGAGAAAGGAGAGGCTCTGTCCGAAATGTCGACTCCAAATAAATCTGTCTAAATGAAGCGTCTCTCAACTTTGCATATATATATTTAGTTACCCTTGATGTAGTGTCTCTGTACACAAACATACCGCATGATGATGGCATCCGATTCTGGTCGCATCCTATGGAAAACACAAAAACGATGATGCTCCTAGCCAAATTAAGTACCATCGCTGCACTTACTGATCTGGTCCTCAAGCTCCACTTTTTTGAATTCAACAACTCCTCTTACCTACAAACGAGTGGTACCGCTATGGGAACGAAAATGGCCCCAAACTATGCCAACATATATATGCATAGCATTGAATCGGAGTTTATCCGCTCGTACTCAACAAAAACGGCTTTTTACAAACGCTTCCTAGACAACACATTCATGGTATGCACGAAAACAGAGGACCAATTCATCCAGTTTATTTCAGCATTTAACAACGTACATCCAAACATCTGTTTCACACACCCTTACTCCACCAGTCAAATTAATTTCTTGGACGTCTCAATTCGAATGGAGAAGGGTACCTTAATCATCAGTGTCTATAGAAAGCCCACGGATAGGCAACAGTACCTTCATTAGAAGAGCAGCCACCCACGCCACTGCAAAACTTCAATTCCATATTCCCAAGCCATCAGATTCAAACGGATCTGCTCACGACCAGAAGACTTCGAAAAAAATTATAGCCGTATGCGGGAGGTTCTGAGGGACCAATGCTATCCGGCCTCCATTATTGATGATGCCGTTACGAAAGCGGAAGCAACAGATCGTAATGAAATGTTTGGGGATCCCCCATTAGCAACCGCAAATGAACACCGCTCTAATCTCGTCTTAACCTTCGCAAACAACCTTCCTAATGTCAACAAAACTCTAAAAAAAAACATTTCAACATAATCGAACAAAACGATCGACTGTCAAAAAATTTTCCAACAGTTCTACAGGTTACCTACAGACTACCCAAAAACATGCAGAATTATGTAGTTCACTCTACTGTCATTAAGTAAAACCCTGTGGTTTGCCTACCTTGCAGGAAGAATCGCTGTCAAGTTTGCCAGCACATGCGGACAACAACACTAGCTCAAAGCACACACTCTAACTTCAAACACTCCATCCGTGAAAACTTGAACTGTGACAGTAGTAACGTAGTATGCATGCTCGAGTGTGGCGATTGTCAGATGCAATACATTGGCCAAACAGAGAATTCCTTCCGAATTAGATTCAACAACCACCGCGCGCACACCAGATCTCTTTCTCTCCTCCCTCTGTCGAAACATCTTTCCCAGGAAGGTCACGAGTTTCACAAACTAAAAGTTACGCTGCTACAGAGCGGCTTCCAAAATGCCCGTGAGCGTGAGCAACGAGAGTCATACTTTATATATCAATTTAATACTGTGCAGGCCGGTATAAATGAAAACCCTGGTACTCTCTCCACACTTCAGAGATCATAGTCCTATCCCTACTGAAATTAACAGCACCCGGACTGCATCGCCTGAGGTCATGCCAATTTGCGTGCTTGCTTCCACATGCCGCCCTTCTCCTCCCCCTGCCAGTCTTTCTTGCTCATGGCCAGAGAAAACAGTTATGAGAGCAAAGCATATTGCCTATTCCCCCCCTCAACTTTTTATATTTTTTATATATTTTATTTATTTCTTTTTTCCTGCTTTGCAGATAATAGAGCGTGATGCTCCATATAGGGCAGTAACCCATTGCAATAACGCACACTTGGGCGATTTCGCGCCTTCGTTCCCCATTTTCTTTCTGTTACTCTCCCCTCTCTCAGTTTTTAGGAAGGAGCCCTCTTTTTGTCTCCGCAACGGAAGGCGGGCGGAGGCACCTTCGACGCATCTTCGCGTTTCGTAACTTCACTTAATTGAGGTCTCCTTCGTTTTAAAATTGCGCTCGTGGCGGGAGGCGTTCCGGAACGACGCTGACCTCCGACGCCGCGCGATTGCAGAAGCTTCTATAGCTTTGCGCCAGGATGCAGGAAACTCAGGCGCCAGACGCCTCTAAGAAGGTAGAAAACAGTGCCTTCCACTGGTTCCATGGTATTGGTGGCTGATCTGGGGTTTTCAGGAATGTACGAGGGGGCGTAAGATCCCGTGAAACTCAAAGTAAAGATTTACCTCGTCGGCACGTTGTTGTATTGTAGATGCAAGACCGAACGACACACCGGAGCGAGCGATGTCATGCTGACGCCAAGGTTCCTCCGACCCCCCCCCCCCCCCCCCCCCCTCTACTTTTCCTGCGTCACGTATACGCGGTGTCAAGCAACATGCATGTGACTGAAACTGAAACTCTGAAGAAGAGAAACTGAAAGTAAGAGAATTGAATTTGAAAATAAGAGAAGAGAAACTGAAACTGCCGCACAGTTCATTACCTGATGGACACAACAGTATCACGTATTGCTTAACGTCTGCATAAAACCACTGTTTAGTTTGTTCGTCTATAACATTAGCAGCATTAGCATATGTTTGCTATTAATGACACCCAGGTAATGAACATGATTTACCAACTTAAGTAGTGTTGGTTCTGGTGTAACGCACGAATAATTTATAGACATGCCTTTGTGTATACGCCAGAAATTAAATTGTGAAGCAAGCCTTGAAACTGCCTACCTGATGGACACAACAGTATCACGTATTACTTAACGTCTTCATAAAACCGCTGTTTGTTCGTCTATAACATTAGCAGCATTATCATATGTTTGCTATTAATGACACCCAGGTAATGAACATGATTTACCAACTTAAGTAGTGTTGGTTCTGGTGTAACGCACGAATAATTTATAGACATGCCTTTGTGTATACGCCAAAATTAAATTGTGAAGCAAGCCTTGAAACTGCCTGTGCATTTCTCAGAAAAAAGGAAAAAAAATTATCTTGCTTTCATAGCATGCGTGTCATCTATATCAGATGTGATTGTAATCTTGAGCTATAACTTGAAATGACCCATGCTGGCTGCCATGAAAAATCACTTTTTTAATTGTTCAACAAACCTCATAACTCGTTTATGTCACGAAAGGAATGAAATGCTTCACTTATGTCTCATGGCTTTGGTACAGTCATGGTTCATTATGCAATGTAAAATCTGATTTAGGAATATTTTGTTACTTGTTGCAAGGTTTGTTCCTGAAATTCAGCACATCCGCCAGTGTTGCGTTCCCGCGTGGTTTTCTTTTTTGTTAATTGAGTACAGATGAATAGCCACCGGATTCTTCGCCGATCGCCCAGTGTGGGTATGTGCGATCTTTTGATAGGCTAACAACAACAGCAACATTGGCCAGGCTATCAGGTTCCGCAAGTCAGGTTCACGCAAGCTCCGCTTCAGGTTGATCTGATCTCCTTGCAACGAGTTGCTGTTACGCAGGCTGACCCCGTCTTCTATTACGACCATATTTACCCGTTCCATGCGAAACATATGCCCGCAAATATCCTAAATGGTCTTCTTTCTGAACACCTACACAATTTTCCTCATCATACTGTTCTCTCCACTGATGCCTCCGGCAGCTGTCAGAATGCGGCGATTGGGATATATTCGCAGGATCTGGCTTGGAGCTATTCCGTTCGTATCCCTGATTATACTTCTAAATTCTTCGTAGAGTTTTTGGCTATTGGTTTGGTTCTTCTCAAAATTCCCAGACATGTAGCACGGGTTCTTATTTTTGCAGACTGCCTTTCAGTTTTAGGTTCTCTCCAAAACTCCGGAAAATCTTTATTGAATCGGCCGCTTAGGTTTTTTGTTCCGTGCACATTGCGTGAGATCCGCTTTGTCCGGGTACCTGCAGGCATTCGGGTGTCTATTTTAACGAGGTGGCTGATTTATTGGCAAGGTAAGCTCTCAGCGCTCCTGTAATCTTAATCTATCCCGTCCCTCACCTCATTCTGTTGGAAACTTCACGTTTCCAGTGGTTCCAACATATTTCAGCCAGCTTGAGTGATCCGTTGCTCAATACCGTGGATTTTCACCACTTAAAGTACCCATGGGATGTCCGGTGGTGTAAATCAAGGCGTTTTGAGGTGTCAATGACGCTTCTGCGATGCAGAATCCCTCACTTAAATTTGTACTTACGCAGATACGGGTTCCCTGCGACAAAACTTTGTGTCTCATGTAGGCAAGTTGAAACATTAGACCATTTTCTCCTCTCTTGCCGGCGGTTGTTCAAGGAAATCAGTACTTGGAGGCCCCTCTTCCAGTCTCTTTCAGTTCTCTCGTTCGGTGCGAGCGCCAAGGAATTCCCGTTAAGCAGTGTTTGTGGCTACCTTCATGATTACATAAGTGAAACTGATCGGTTACCTTGTTAGCTGTATACAAAATTCTGTCTCATGTCCGAAATGCTTGGTTCTATTCCTGGTAATTCATATTTCTTAAATTTAATTGAATTTTCCTATCTTTATCTTGATTCAGTCTTCTACGCCGCCGCCTCACGTCTTTTTTCCCGTGCAAATACTTCATTGGCAAATCTCCACTGTACCTTGGCCGATCCCCCCGCGTGGGTATGTGCCATATTTACTGAGGTGAAGAAGAAGAGTGTGGACTACAAATACTATCTGTACTTGTGCTCTATGTGTTTTTTTTGTCTGTTTGCAATGTAAGCCATTACTAGGTGGAAAGGCATGCACGTAATGGACATACCCTGTGCACAAAAATGCGGAAAGCTGGCCATGGTTGTCCAAGCATTGCCAACAAAGCAACGGGACCTTCAAGAAACAGGATAGGGTTGTGACCCCTCACATGCAATGGTTTTCATACAATTTGAAAATGTGGCAATTTACAGCAGTCCCGTGGTTATATTGTTGTAAAACAAGCCAGCTCATTTAGGCGGAAACATTTTTAGAGGCTGCCAAAAAGGAGCATGTCAAAAAGTTACACATAGCATCCTGTTTCATTGATGTTGTTTATATGTGTGGTAAACGATATGAACAAGCATCTCTTTGTTGGTTAACTGCTTTGCTATCCACGCACTGTCATGCAGTACATACACAATCACAGTTCAGTGACTGCAGAGCGGTCTGCAACCAGTAACTTGCAACTATACTATGCAGCAAGCTTCTTTGCACGGTATTTGTTATATTTATCGAACGATGAGATGGAATTGGTATGGCTATTTCTACACAGTGCATTTCCGAAAGACTCCTTTCTGCCATACTGTACTCTTTACCCAAAAAGCTTCCTACAGAGTCATTTAAATTGCCACGTACAAAGATGTTTGTAGCAGGTGTGTGAGCCCGAACAAAAAAAACGTTTTAATTTTTTTTTAATTCTTCAGTATTCCTGATTATCACGACATGGGCATCTATATGTTTGTACAACGTTTTTCAGGCATTACAACTGATGTACCGATGTGTTTGGTACTAATTCATCTTCAGACCTTTAATGTCTGTTGGGTAAAAAAAAATACGAAATAATAGTTGGCTGCATTAGTTTTTACTGAGATAACTAGCATCACACAGCATTCTCTTGAAATTTATTTATTTTATTTATTTATTTACAATACCCCTAAGGGCCCTCGTGCGAGGGTATTACATAGGGGGGGGGGGCGATACAAGCATAAAAATATGGCACAGGCATTAGAAACAAAATACACGTAATAATTAATTAAAAACTAGTAATGTACACAAATAACAACAACAAACAACGCAGAAGAAAATACTCAGTAAATGCTCTAGCTGTCTGTAATCGGCTTCTTTGTATAGCTTCATACTTGTTTAATTTAAACTCTGCACACTGCTCTTTTCACCGCACATGGTGACATGGCACGCGAAGCCCGTGGGAATGGGCGAGGAGGATTCAGAGGTCGGCTGCTACTTCCCTGGAATCCAAACAGAGCTATAGGCACTGGCAAGTCACGGTTAATTTCGGAAAGGCAGCTTTCCCCGCTTCCTTTCGTCGTCTTGTCCGTCGTGCGTTGCGTGTCGCGGCGAACCCAACAAAGGGGAGGCCATCAACCCCCTTCCCCTCCCCCTCCCCTCCTGAAGCAGAGGAAAGATCCCACAAATAGTTTCCTAGAGAGGTCCTTTTTTTCCCTGCGGTGAACGAGGGGTCAAACGACAGGCCCAAGCAGTGTGAGGCAACGTTCTCTGTTCATTCTAGAGACGCAAGCTTTCACTGCAAAATGAAACCTTGTCTTTCTCTTCCAAATGCAATTTCATTTCATTTTTACAAAATGCAAGTTACATACTAGAGAGATGCAAGGGCTAAAAGCTGCTAAAAAGCAGCTTGACTGGGCCCAAGCGCCTCTTAAATGGCAGTACACGACAAACGCACTTCAAGCAAAAAAAAAATGTTTACATATACGTATAAAAAGCATTAAAAACTGTTTACGTGCTCTTAACGCAGCGCTATCCACGTTCTTTTATTGATGACGCCATAAGCAGAGCTTCAAATCTGAACCGTAGTCTAATACTCCAGAGGCACCGAAGAGATAACCGAAATGATTACACTACAAACCTTATTCTCACATTTAACAGTAACGCACCGAACATAAACAGAATTCTTAATAAGCCCTTTAATATTCTCCGGCAAAGTCAACGACTATCGAAAATATTTACATGCGCACCCCGCGTGATTTACAGGCGTGCCAAAAACATTCAGAACCATCTAGTCCACTCCAAGGAACACAAAACCCCAAAATATGGATGCCAGCCCTGTAGTAAAGATCGCTGAAAAGTTTGCAAGCACATGAAGACTACGTGTTCCGCAACTAGTACGAGGTCAGTTTTCCAGCATTCAATCAACGGCAAGTTTGACTGCGACTCATCAAACATTATTTACCTTCTTGAATGCACTGTGTGTAACCAGCAATACATAGGAGAGACAAACACTGCATACCGCATTCGATTCAACAACCACCGAGCACACACCAAGTCTCTCCCCAATCTTCCCCTATCCAAGCATGTAAACTCAGAAGGACACCCATTTGACCAACTAAAAGTAACAATTATTCAAGGGGGCTTCAAAAACAGGCGAGAACGTGAATAACGTGAATTCTATTTTATCCACAAGTTTAATACTATTCAAGAATGTCTTAACGAAAAGCCTGGTATCCTTTCGTTTATTCACGACCTCCAAACAAAATAATACTGCATCTCTCGTTAATTGGCTAACTCAGATATACCTTTTATAACTCCTAGTGTATATCCCAGGCTATCATACCCCTCCTTACTTACACTATCCTGCCTCGTGCAGTATTAATAAGCTTTGACGTTCTTTCCTTACTTTTTTCCGACAATTTGAAATCTTTGTACACAGCTAGCCCAGCCCTCCTCCACTACAACCAAGTATTCCCGACGAAGTCGGTTCAACGACCCGCCCAGGGAGAGGGGTGCACCGTTCAGTGAAACCCAGATCCCCTGAGTAAGTTCTTACACATGTGCTCGTTAACGTAGCCCACTCCTTCCTTAACGTTCTAGCCCTCGGCTCACCGGAAATTAGTGAGACCCCCAGTTAATTTTGAGTGATGTTGGGTGACTGATCGATCGATGTTGGTGACCGACAGATCGATGGTGTCGATCTTGAAGTCTTCTGATGGTTCGGTGATCCGGCGACACGTTGCGGAACAGACTGAACAACTTCTTCGGGACACCAGCTCTTTTTTGTACGGGCGCTCACAGGCGACCTGCCCTCCGATCTCCAATCTCCCGTTCGCGCCAAAAACTCGCCCTTAAATCCCTTCGCCCAGCATTCTGGGGACCCTTTTTGTAACCAATAGGAAATGCGCTTCTCAGAGCCAATCAGGAGAATTTCGTTCAAACTGAAGGAGCCAATAGCACGCCGGTGCTCACGTTGTTGTTGTCGCGCGGGCACCGCGCGAATTCCACGAAGACGTTGCGCATTTCCGCTTGGTTACAGCACAGAGACACAAAATCACTGAAAACGCCAGCGGAAGCTCAGGGAAACCGACCACCCAGTCCGAACCACGCACACTGCCCTGGTCGCGCTCCCCAATTCTGCTGCCTGCTCCGAGGCGTCCGGCCCGTCCCGCGGCCGGTTCGCCGTTGAGAGCAATAAATTTACACGCGACCCCCTCTCGAAACCCCAGGGGCCCGCGCGTCGGCCGCGTCTTGCGGCCCGAGTGCGACTTTGCAAGGACGGGCCTCCTTACTGCCGGTTAACCGTCGTTGCCGCCATCTGCCGCGTTTGTCTCAAAACAAACCCATTTCGGCGGCGCCAGGATGGCGGCTTCTCGAGGAGCCCCAAAAACAGCTAACACACATCAACCAAGGGGGCCAAGCCGCCGGCTTCGGAGTGCGCGCGCGATCGGTCCCTGAGCAACATCCGGGCAACTTAACTCCTCCTTACCGAGAATGTTGTGCGTACACTCGCTGTACGCGCAACACTAATCATGTTACAACAATTAAAAAAAAACTGCGAAGGGACGTACAAAACAAGACATGCGCAAAAGCACACCGAAAATACACGCAGCTACCACATCTAACAAGAAAAACTCGAGTCTTAACGACAGACTCGAATCATCGTGCACGCTCACACCCTTCACGAGGACAATGCTAATGACAATGCTAATGACAGTGCTAATGACAAATACTCTCAAACTTGTAACTAAGACAGCACATCGTTCTCGGGGCACTCAAACATCTGTAATATGCAAACAAAGCCAGTTCCGAGCAGTTTATACCACACTGTCCGTAACCACTGAAGCACACAAGGTAAACTCGGCATAACTGCCGCACAAGAACATTCGGTCATGTCCATGTCTGCAGTCCCTGAACACTGTGAGTCCTTCCAACTCTGGATCCCCCCAAACCCACCTACTGCATCCGCGCTTACTCGAGCCTTTTGTTTCATCTCGAAACCTGCTACCGAAGCTAGTTGCGTTGCATATCTAGCGCATGGCTCCGTGTTGCGACATGGCGAGGCGGTTAAAGGTGGAGTGGGCATGGCCAACGCAGCCTACGATTCAGCGGCGTCCCCCCGGGTCGAACACTTGCACTTGCCGTCTACGACCGAATATCGGTGCGGCACAGGCGGTCCGCGGAGTGACATTCCGTTTGCGCTGCTGTCTATCCAACTTACGACGCTCGTTGGCGGTCAGCGCACTCAGGCCACTTGCCATCACGATGGACAGACCCATGTTTTCTGAGGGCGTCTTCGTGCTTTGCGTGCTCAGCGGTGGTAGCGTGTTTACGCCAGACGCCAGCCCCTCGAGCTGCATAGGCAAATCCACTCCAGGATCTTGCCGTGATTTGAGATGCCCCGCAAATTTTCGCCGTGTTTCCGTGCTCTGCTCACGAGAAATGACGCAGACGCTGTCCCTCCCAGCTGATCTGCTTTCGTATGGCAATCTCTCCGCCGTAGCACTGCCCGTGCCTCTGTCCGCTGTCTCAGAGCCGCCTCCAGTCAGCTGCGACACCTGCGCCTCAAGCGGCGCCGCTACCGCTGAGCTCGATGTTTCATCCGCGTCATTGGTGAAACACCCAAGACGCACTGCTTCCACGTCGATGCGCAAAGAGAGTTCACACTGGACACCTGTACCTGGCGAGCCGCCTTTCTCCTCATGCTCATGAGGTTCAGCGCAAACATCCTTCGCGCCCTCGCGTGCACCGCCCACCGGATTGGTTTTACCGACGGTCTGATTGTTGGCATTCCCGTCCACGGCAGTCATCTCCAAGCCAGCAGGTAGGGACTGCTGCTCTCTTTCAGCCTGAATTTCTGACTGCGCAACATCCGGCAACACAGCGCCAGTTATCTCTACATTGTTTGCCGGAACTTGCGCTTCGCTCGAAGCGCTCTCAATACCTACCGGCCTCAAGCTGCAGCAACCACCCAGCTTCTCCGTTACACTGCTCAGAGGTTCGCTGCCATCTCCTCTACCCGGAGGGGCCGATCGGCTCTGAGCTCTCTCCAGCGGTGCCACCTCCTGCTGCGCACTTTGCTCTTTAAGCAGAGATTCTTTCATCTGCCTGTACTCTTCTTCGGCTATCGCCAGTTCGCGCTCGAGAGATTCCAGGCTGACATCGTCCAGCCTGGACCGTAAGGCGCGCCTGGCGTAATGTCCACTCGAACACCTGAATGCGGCAGCGATCTCGACATTGTTTTCCGGGACTTGCGCTTTGCACGAAGCGCTCTCAATCCCTACCGGCCTCAAGCTGTAGCAACTAACCAGCTCCTCTGTTACACTGCTCAGAGATTCGCTGCCATCTCCTGTACCCGGAGGGGGCGATCGGCTCTGAGCTCTCTCCAGCGGTGCCACCTCCTGCTGCGCACTTTGCTCTTTAAGCAGAGCTTCTTTCATCTGCCTGTACTCTTCTTCGGCTACCGCTAGTTCGCGCTCCAGAGATTCCAGGCTGACATCGTCCAGCCTGGACCGTAAGGCGCGCCTGTCGCAATGCCCACTCGAACACCTGAATGCGGCCATCGCACCCGTTGCTCCCTAACCCTGCGGCTCGAGCGCTACGGAGGCAAGCAAATGGGAAGGGGGACTCACTCTGCCGTCGCGTCGCTGCCCATGGCTCCTGCGACCTCTCCGAACCTCTCAGTCAGATGCCGCCTCGTCCTTTCCCACGGCTGCAGCACTCTCTTCCTCGGAGGCCCCTTGTTGCCTCCTCGTTGCTCCGCAGATTTGCACCAGTCTTCGTCCAGGACTCTCCTCAGCTGCCGTCCCCTCTTCGACTCCAACAGCTCCAGAGACTTCGCACCAGGATGTCGCCTCTCTTCACTCCCACCAGCCTCCGAAGCCCGTCACCAGGAGCTCGCTTGCCTCCTCCGCAACGGCGCCCACTTCTCGCGATGATCAGCCGCCGCGCCGGGGCCTCTCACCAGGGTGTCGCCTTCCGCTGGTGTCCCATAGTGCCCGTGTCCGTGTCAGCTCCGCAGAAAGCCGCCGGAATCATCCTGTCGACTGCGCCAGTTAATTTTGCTTGATGTTGGGTGACTGATCGATCGATGTTGGTGACCGACAGATCGATGGTGTCGATCTTGAAGTCTTCTGATGGTTCGGTGATCCGGCGACACGTTGCGGAACAGACTGGACAACTTCTTCGGGACACCAGCTCTTTTTTGTACGGGCGCTCACAGGCGACCTGCCCTCCGATCTCCAATCTCCCGTTCGCGCCAAAAACTCGCCCTTAAATCCCTTCGCCCAGCATTCTGGGGACCCTTTTTGTAACCAATAGGAAATGCGCTTCTCAGAGCCAATCAGGAGAATTTCGTTCAAACTGAAGGAGCCAATAGCCCGCCGGTGCTCACGTTGTTGTCGCGCGGGCACCGCGCGAATTACACGAAGACGTTGCGCATTTCCGCTTGGTTACAGCACAGAGACACAAAATCACTGAAAACGCCAGCGGAAGCTCAGGGAAACCGACCACCCAGTCCGAACCACGCACACTGCCCTGGTCGCGCTCCCCAATTCTGCTGCCTGCTCCGAGGCGTCCGGCCCGTCCCGCGGCCGGTTCGCCGTTGAAAGCAATAAATTTACACGCGACCCCCTCTCGAAACCCCAGGGGTCCGCGCGTCGGCCGCGTCTTGCGGCCCGAGTGCGACTTTGCAAGGACGGGCCTCCTTACTGCCGGTTAACCGTCGTTGCCGCCATCTGCCGCGTTTGTCTCAAAACAAACCCATTTCGGCGGCGCCAGGATGGCGGCTTCTCGAGGAGCCCCAAAAACAGCTAACACACATCAACCAAGGGGGCCAAGCCTCCGGCTTCGGAGTGCGCGCGCGATCGGTCCCTGAGCAACAGCCGGGCAACTTAACTCCCCCCAAAAGGCGCCTGGTTTGGCCTGTTCGTCGCTGCCAGTGTCATTTGCGCAGCGGCGCCTCTTTGGCCACGCATCTGCAGCGGCGCCCATCTTTGTGTTTGTGCATTTTGTTTGTGTCTTGATTGCACGTTTTGCTTTCGTACGCCTGTGGTTGCCGCGCTGCCCATATTGCGGGCACCGTCTTCCTCTTCCTTTCTCTCGTTTCGCCATCTCCTTTTTTTACCCCGTCCTTCCTTACTAGAATAGTTCCCCCCCTTTTTTCTTTTCTTTCTATTTTTTGCTTCCTCCCCCAATCTTGTCCCTGTCTGCTCCCCACACCCCTATCTTTATTTTTTTTTACTTTTTTGTTCAATTTTTGGAACTGCAATGAAAACAATGAGCATGTATGTTCACTAACAATAGTTTACAGACGCATGAAAACAAAGAGAAGACCCGAGAAAAATAAAGAGAAAAGAAACACTCAATAGGCATACATGGCACCGGCAGACAACAAAGGAACATTAAATGCAACCTGGCTATATATTAACAAAATACATTTTTAACTCGCTTGGTTTAACACTATCCAAAACTTTATGCTTATTAAGAGTGGTCGGTAAATTGTGTTCAAGCGTTTGTAGTATATATAATTCGAAAATATGGAATATACCAGAGATCGGTATTTCAGGTGTAGAGTCGATTCGAAGCGGTCCTTAAATGTGTAGTACGTATTAAGAGATCTCTATAAGCAGGAGAAGAATGGTAAAAGAACCTCAAAATGCGAAAAACATATATATGTTCAAAACGAATGATGTTATAATTTCTAAAAGCAGTTTGCGTTGGAGAGACGGATAAGGAAGGTTTGCAATGTAGCGGATCATTTTCTTCTGCAGAACCTGTATTTTTATCACATTTGTTTTTGTGGTGTTGCCCAAACAGAGTTACGGAACCGAAAAGAGCATGATAAATTTGAATTTTCACGTGAGTGGGAAGGAGCCATCGACATCGTGTTAGAACACCTGCTACTCAAGAGAGCTTTTTGCAAATATTTTCCACATGTCGATCCCACCTGAGATGCGACGAGAAAGTAACTTCAAGCATTTTGTGGCTGTCTACAATTTGAATTTCTTGACCTGCGTATTTAGGAGCGCGTTGTAGTTCGAGTGGCTTGTTCCTTGCACGGAAAATCATTACCTTAGTCTTTGTAGGGTTTATTTGTAGGAAATCAGAAGAGGACCAGTTCTCTAGTTTCGTAAGGATTACGTTGCACTCTTCAATTAACTTGTTTATGTCGTGACCAGGGATTAGTAAACTGCTATCATCGGCGTATATAATAAATTTCGCTTTGTCATAAATATGCACAATATCATTTATATAGATGTTAAAAAGCATCGGGCCCAGAATGCTGCCTTGAGGCACTCCATTTCGTACCGCCAGAAAAAGAGACTGATGGTTGTGGATATAGACAGATTGTTTTCGATTTTGCAGGTATGATTTCATGAGGTTGTGACATTCCTTGTGTGTGATACGAGGTTCCGCGTTCGACGGCGCGGCGTAGACGGAGACACAGATGACAGCAGCATCATCAATTACCCAGCCATGCTCTTTGAGTGACGACCAGAACCAAGGGGTTTAAGCCCAACCGGACCCAACCGGACCCGCCGCCGCCGACGCGGGGAAACGGGCTTTATCCTCCCCAATTGGCATGGCGGTTCCAGGGGCGGCCCTCCCGAGCACATTCCAGGACAAGGGAACTGTCAGCGGGCCAGAGCGCGCCTTACCTTGAGGAGCGAGTGTCAGTTGATGGATGGAGAATGGAGGCCGGTGACCCGCGGGAACTGTCAGCGGGCCAGAGCGCGCCTTACCACAGCCGACGCTCTGCGCTACCTCGAAGACAACCTTCTTTCCCTCGGACTCAACACGTGAGGGGGGCGAGACCATAGTGCGGTGGTATGTTTGTGCGCCCAATGAAAGCCCTAGCCCCCCTCCTTCCCCTCCGGCGTGGGCGTCCTCACCCTAGGGAGTGTGGAGAAGAGGATATAAAAATCGACAAGCAGTACGGAAGAAGGACGCTCAGGACGACATCGTTCGCCAAGAGGGCCTTCAGCGCCGAAACCCGACGGCGTGCAGCTACCACCAGCAACCGCTCGAGCCCAACTCCAGAGCCACTCCATCGCCCCCATGAAGTCGTCGGCACGTAAGCTCGGACGCCCCAGCCTCTGAATCTTAATCATGTATAATTATTGAATATATCTGTTTGTTTAAACTGAGCCATACGGTGTCTCTTTGCCTCTCCGTCCCGTGTGGACCTGCGCATTATGGGGGTCATCACAAGGTCTAAAGGTGTTCCACGAACTCCGTTTTGAGAAAGTTTATGAGTTAAAATTTGATGGTTTAGAGAATGGAAAGCCTTACTAAAATTAATGAAGAGTCCGACAGTGAGAATACCTGCTTCAGTGTTTTGCAGGATACATTCCTTAAGTGATAACAAAGCCGTTTCCGTCGACTTTCCCCTTCGGAAGCCAAATTGAGCATCAGACAGGATTTGTTTTGCATTAAAAAAGTTGACTACACGGGAAAAGATTACTTTTTTCAAGCCCTTTGAAAAGACTGGAATCACAGATATTGGTCTATAATTGGACAGTACATCTTTATCTCCCCCTTTAAACACAACTGTCACTCTTGCTTTCTTCATTTATTCCGGGTAAACTCCCGTTTCAATTAACAAATTGAAGATGTATGCAAGCACAGGTGCAATATATGATAGTACATATTTGACTGGTTTTATCTGAATATTGTCAACATCTAAGGCTTTGCTATTATTCAAATTCATAAAGGTCTCATTGGTGGGCTCAAGGAAAAGGCTTTCGAAAGGGCTACAAGATGAAAGAACTTCAGGTAGATGCATCATAGGTAAATGGGTGGTTAAAAAATTGCTGTTTAAATGGCCAGCAAGAGCCTGACCGGATAAATCAGAGCCCTTATAGATTATTCGTTGAGCTGGGGCATTTTTCGTATTGCGACGTAACAAGTTATCTACAACTTTCCACACAGTGTCTGAATTTTTAATTCTAACATCAGAGAACAGTTTTTGATGATACACAGTCTTAGCACGCTTAAGCTCAGCATTTAGATTATTTCTTGTTTTTTTTTAATAAGAGATTCAAGAGAGCGATTATTTAAAAAAGGCATGGTACTTGTTTTTTCTCTTTATCATTCTTCTGAGCTCTGGCGTGATCCATGGTTCTCTTATTCGTTTAGACTGCTTAATGTTCTTTATATATTTCTACAAAAACCATGATAAACGCTGAATATGCATTATTTGAGTCCTATATAGAATAACTAGGACTCCCGCCCAAAACCATTTCAGCTTATCTGGGTACCTCCAACCTTTTTTATTTGCGTGTAACTCCAGCCCCTCTTCATCTTTGTTATTGTAGCCGCAATTGTTTCTCAAGTACCATCTTGATATTAGCAGTTCCTAATTCACGCCTTCTGCAGGGTTTGAAGGACCTATTTAATTGGAAATAAGAACACGTGCACAGGGTGGAAAGCGTGTGATCTGCCAGGAAACACTGAGGCGGCCCCGAGAATGGCCTTTATTAAGGTTGACAGCCGTTTTGTGCCTCTTCACTTGGCAGCGACGACACAGCGTGTGCGGTCCCCATGGTTTCGCCCCAGCTGTCGAATTAATCCTCGGGCACGACCTTCGACATTTGATGTTTTTATTTAAAAAACACATGGACCAAAGTCGTGCTGTATGCAGTGCCATCGCCATGTGGTTCCACTGACGGCGAACAATCATCCACCTACCACGGCTCTTTGGACAGATTCAGGAAACGACTGAAAAGAACAAAAGTAAGAGCAAACAAGTTAGAACGCAAAGAAACGAAGGCGCTCTGCGCTAATGCTGTAGCGAGGTCTAATATGTAAAATTTCACGGCTGGCGTCGATTTCTGCAAAGCGCGGGTAGTCGCTACGGAAATAAACAAAGGCGCACTGGAGCTGGGTAAGTCTGCAGCTACAAGCACGAGTTTTTTGTCTCTACCGCCGATTTCCACACCGCGCGATCGTCATAACTTTTCTTGGACTTGCTGCTTAAGCTGACAGCGATCATAAAAATTAAGGCCGCCGACTGTAGTGACAGAAGCTTGCCATTGAAAGGAACAAAGCCGTGCACTTTGTCAACCAGGCAACGAGGCCTAGCGCGAGTTTTAGATCCGACTTGGACAAAGCGCGAGACGGCGCGCGCTTCTAACGCTTGCCGACGCAAAGAAACAAAGGCGCGCTGCGCTGGGATAATGCTGTAGCGAGGTCTAATATGTAAATTTTCACGGCTGCCGTCGATTTCGACAAAGCGCGAGAAGTCTCTAAGGAATTAAACAAAGCTGCACTGCACTGGGTGAATGCTGGACACTTAGGCCAGGCGCGATTTCCACCATGCGCGAGTCGGAACTTCTGGACTTACCGTTACAGCTGATAGCTATCCTAAAGGGCAGATTGTAGTGGCAGAATTATCGTGGCCACTTTTACCCTGGACTTGCCACTGCAAAGGAACAAAGGCGCACTGGGGTCGATGCCCTGGCGTCTCGCCACGTGGTATCGGTCCGCGGCAAATAAGGACAGCATCGACTCGCCAGAAGCATCCAGGAAACGATGCTGCAAAAAAAGTTACGTTACAAGCGCCGCAATTTGGCGAGTTCTGCACGAGAAAACTTGCGAAAACGTTGTTGAACCCTTACCTCGTGATTGAGAACGTGCACGCCCGACAAGCGCTTCATCGTGGCTGTCAGACGGCGGTTCAGATGGCGACGCCGGCGGTCCTCAAACCGCACCTTATGTGGGTTGTCGTAATGGAGTTGCAAAATTTTGAACACCAGCACGACGTGCTCCTGCAGCAGGAAAACGAGGTCCTGGAATGCGCAAGGCATGTAGGTAAGCGGTACAGCACTTCATGAAGCGAAATTTGAGATAAAATGCGTACCTTTATGTCGCTGGCGATTTCTCGCGGGTCAGCGCCTTTTGGGGGTCGTCGCAATGTCGTGGAAGCAAGAACTGTACAGAAATTTCAGCTGGCTGCGCCGACGAGCGCTCCACGCAAAAAAAAAAAGCCATACCTGGACAGCTTCCGAAACGCGCGCGCCGCCCCCTACGCTCACGAAGAGAATGTCCGCAGACCACGCACGCCCGGCGGCCGGCCGGCCGGCCCTAGCGATTCCCTAGGCACTCTAGGGACAGGCCGAGAGAGGCGCGGCGACCCCACATCCGGTCGAGAACGAGGGCGAAGCGAAAAAACGTCACGCAGACACGCATCCCACCGACCAATCGGCGTTTCCAGCCCACCGACCCGCAAACGCTTCTAATACACTACGTGCTACGTCCGCCGCTATGGTCGAGGGTGGCGCTGGTGAACACTCTCAAGGTTCGCGTACACCAAATAAACATAAATACCCACGAGAGCAGCAGATTGGACAGCCGTCGCCGTAGCTCAGTTGGTAAGAGCACAAGACGCGATGTTCGGAGGTCGTGGGTTCGGATCCCACCGGCGGCATGGTTGTTTCTTCTGCTGCTTTATATAAGTAATTTTCTTTAAGTGATTTATTATTCTAAGTAATATTATCCCACTGATAAGCATAACACATTAAAAAATTCCCCTATGCACCTTGGTTTCGGTGACTGTTGGCTCCCTTAATATATATATATATATATATGCACCTTGGTTTCGGTGACTGTTGGCTCCCTTAATATATATATATATATATATATATATATATATATATATATATATATATATATATATATATATATATATATATATATATATATATATATATTAAGGGAGCCAACAGTCACCGAAACCAAGGTGCATAGGGGAATTTTTTAATGTGTTATGCTTATCAGTGGGATAATATTACTTAATTTATTTATATATATATATATATATATATATATATATATATATATATATATATAGTTGCGAAAACATGAGGTACTTGACTGCTTAAAATAATATACATCGAAGTATACGCTTCATTTAAGGAAATATTTTTATTTTACTCGACGTTTCGATCGGAGGACCGATCTTTTTCAAGAGTGGCCATACAGTGCATGGGCGCGTGTTCTTATAGCATGGGACTTGGCACACAGAAGGTTGAAAAAGAAAATAAATAAATAAAAGTAAAGAAAAGAAAAAGGGGCCGGGAGAACGGAACACAACAGACACCTATGGTATACAGAAGGCCAAAAAATTTACAAAATCACCTTGTGCGCTCAACGGTTAATAAATCGAGGCCGGTGGGTTGCACACCTTGCGGAAAGAGCAGATGCCAAGTTTGCAAACACATGCAAACCACAGCACTGACTAAAAGTACCCATTCAGATTTCAAACATGTTATCCGAGAGGACTTAAAATAAACTGCGATTCCAGTAATGTTGTTTACATGCTCGAGTGTGGCGAATGTCAGATGCAATACATTGGCCAAACAGACAATTCCTTCCGATTAAGATTTAATAACCACCGCTCACATACCAAATCTCCCCCTGGCCTCCCACCTTCGAGACACCTCCGCGAAAAAGACCACAAGTTTGATAAACTTAAAGTAACGATATTCCAGAGTAGCTTTAAAAACACCCGGGAGCGAGAACAACGCGAATCATACTTTATTTTCAAATTTAACACAGTGCAAAAGGGCCGTAATGAAAACCATGGCACCCTATCGTCTCTTTCGATGGCAGAAACCAAAAAAAAAATTTCAACCCTAATAGACAAAGTACCACCACTGTCGTGCGCGGCTGGCTTGGACACATCCGGAGCCACAAGTAATCACGTACGGAACGCCGCCTGTATGTGGACAAGAGTGCGTACGCTGTGATCCATTTCCTTTTGACTCCACATGGAACTAATGAGTCAAGCGGACGGCGACGGAGGGGAGTTCGGGGTGCGCAGGCGACCCAGCTTGGCCGGGCCCCATTGTTCGCAGCCCCGCCCCGAGAAGCAGCAACGAAGGCGCGCGTCGCCTTTCATCCCTACCGCGGCGACGCTGCCCAAGGCCATTACCCGGGCGGCGGTCGTTCAGTGTGTGGCTGGGAGGCAATTTTGGAGGCGCGTTCCTCTAGTTCACTGTGAGCGCTTATCAGTTCCATATGACTGCCAGGCACTTCCTGTGCACGTGGGGGCATCAGGAAGTATTGGGGAGCGGTGTCGCCTTAAGTGGCCCCTCGGGGACGGCTTTCGACAATCTGTGCGGCCCTCGCATGCTCTTTAAGCGAGTAATCATGCCGCCCCGCGGGGGAGGATGGAGTGATCCGAGAGGGGAATTGTTAGTATTCGTGACAATGACCTGTCCCCTCTCCCCAATCTTTGATTGGGCGTGTTTTACGCTCCTCTGTCTCTTTTTCAATGTGTTTTCCTCTGCCATGTGTTTTATTGGATGTGTTTTCCTTTCCCCGGTCCTTGATTGGATGCGTGCTTGTGTTTTGACCTAATTGGTTGGTGTCCCCACTGAGGGCGGGGACTTAGGGATTAAAAGAAGACGTTTTGGTGGGACCGGGGGTTGATTTCGTTTGGTCACTCTGCGGATCAATCACTATGTATGTACACAGTTGTTCTCCTTGTTGTACCTTCCGTTCTGTCTTAACTATTTTGTGTGATTAAACAGTTTACTTCCTGAAGTTCCACGAGTAATGTGACTGAGCAAGTTTAGAACCTCAAGACGTCGGCATCCAACAACTTCTACCTTTCCCCTTCGGGCTGACATCAAAGAAGAGAAAGGGGTAAAAGGAACGCAACTGGCGCAGTCGACAGGATTGCGACGTCTTCCTACTCGAGGCAACTGAAGGAGGGCGGAAGTACAAGGCGGCGGACGAGCTATAGCGTGGCACGTCCAGAGAAAACTTCAGGAGTGACAGCTGGTCAACGCCGACGTGACGCTGAAGGTTCAAGTCAGCGGGCAGCTGAAGGAACCAGGTGACCAGAGTCAAGGAGGGCGCTGCTGATAAGGAGGAGCCGACGGCGACGCGAATCAAGGAGACGAGTTCCAACCGGGACCGTGCGGTGCAGCGACCACCTTCCGGGCCAGTCTTCCATGCTGGGGCACCGGTAGCCTCGTAAAGCGGAGCGTTGGTAGCCAGGCGAGTACCTTTCTGCTTCTGTCGGGCTTGTGCTTATGCCAAAGCCTTGGGTTTTGAGAAGTGACAGTGTTAAACAGAAAGAGATGGAGAACGGGGCAGGAAACGGAGAGTTGGCAGCCGCGAGTCAGGCAAATGAGGGTCCGACGTACCCTCTGGCAGTTAGCGCGCCGGTGCAACAAATGACCGAGTTGCAAGTGCAATTACGAATTGCTGAACTAGCGGTGGAAAAGGAGCGGTTGGCTTTGGAAAATACAAGGCTGAATCTTGAGCAGAGCGGAACAGCGGGTGGGCTTGGTGAGAGCGCGGGAGCGAGCGGGAGAATGAACGAGGACAGAAGGTTGAAATTTGCTAACCTTATGAAAGGCGTCCTCACGCCGATGCCGCTTCAAGAAGCCCTCGTGCCGGGGTGGTTCGAGGACGTAGAGGCCACGTTGGGGTCATACGAAGCTCCAACCCAGTGGTGGGCTGGACTAGTTTTGCCACACCTAAGCGAGAGGGCACGCATGCTACTCACGCGGTTGTCCGCAGAGGAAAGGAGCGAGTACGCACTCCTGAAAGCTAAAGTGTTAGACGGCTTGAGGCTCACTGCCGCCGAATACAAGCGTCTTTACTCATCCGCGAGCGAAAACCCAAATGAGACGTGGGAGCAGTTTGCGGTACGCCTGCAGAACTACCTGGAATACTATTTAAACAGCTGTCAGGTAATTTCGTTAGAGGAGTTCAAACTGCTAGGCGTCGCGGACCGACTAAAGGAAGCCCTCAGTGCAGAGGCGAGAGCGCACATTGCTCTAAATGATAAGCCAGGGTTCCTAAAACCTAGTGAGATTGTCACGCTGGCAGAAAACTACGACGAAAGCCGAAGATATAAGGTCGGGAAAGCAGCGAGCGCGGCGATGGCAACGAACGAGGCAGTCGAGGTAACACAGCGCGACGGAACCCAGTCCCGACCAAACAACACGCGGCCCCGAGGACGTGCACAGTGTTTCCATTGCCACGGGCATGGGCACATCGCAAGATTTTGCCCGAAAAGGCAAACCGCGGAAAAGCCAGACATGGGGGGCGGACGCGCAGACCAGAAATCAGTAATCGCCCGAATATCGGTCCCCTTTCATGACAGGGAGACAGTGCACGGCTCAGTGGAAAGGCAGCCCGCGGAGGAGAAGGTCAGCGCCGGAGAGGTGACATTGTTGAGTAGCGGGAACGCTATAAGTGCGCGCATTGACTCAGGGGCCGACATCACGGTCATCCGCAGGTCGCTCGTGCCGCGATATGAATGCGCGGGGGCAACAATAAAACTCACCGGGGCTTTCGGAAAGCAGGTTGTCGCGGAGCTGTGGCGTACGTTCCCCTAGTAACAACTCAGGGAGCACCGCGAGTATCATTTGACCCGTCGGAGCGGGGCATACTGTGTGCAGTCACAGACGAGCTTATAACTGGGATAAGCGCGTTAATCACTCCCGAAGACTATGAGCAGCTTCTGAGCGATCGTGTCCATGCGCAAGAACAGGGAGAAGCCGAGGGTTCTGACGAAGAAATCGAAGAGAGGGAGAAGCGGGTTGACGAGGTTCTAGCGGGCGCGGTAGCAGCAGATTGCAGCGAAGGGGAAACCGCGGTGGCACAGACGACGCGGCAACGGTTTCGCGAGGCGCAGATTGGAGACGAATCACTCCAGAAAGCGTGGGCTCAGGCTAGCGAGGGAACACATGGCATGGCGGTCCGGGACGAGCTTTTGTTCCACCAGGAGCCTGTTGCTGGGCATCCATGTACTCAGCTTGTCCTCCCAACCGAGCGACGCGCAGAGGTGTTAAAAATGGCGCACGACTCAGTGTGGGCAGGTCATCTCGGCGAGCGGAAAACGCTTCAGCGGATAAAGGCTTCATTCTTCTGGCCCGGGGTCACACGCGACGTGAAGCAGTACTGCCGCTCATGCCACTCATCTCAGGTGAAGTCGCGTGCACGCACAGCAGATCGAGTGCCGATCGCGCCGATCGCTAGACCAGAGGCCGCATTCCAAGTGGTGAACATCGACTGCATAGGACCGATAGAACCACCGTCAGCTCGAGGGCACCGCTATGCAATTTGTGTAGTGGACATGAACACGCGTTGGCCCGAAGTCTTGTGTTTAAAAGCGCTGACCGCTAAGGCCACGTGTGACGCTCTTTTGCAAATATTCGCGCGCCTGGGAGTCCCTGAAACAGTGTGCTGTGACCAGGGCACAAATTTTACCGCAAAGCTTACACAAGAGCTTCTCAGAAAATTGGGCGCCTCTCCGAGGTTCTCCACGCCGGACCACCCTCAAAGCAACGGTCTGGCCGAGCGCTGGAATGGAACATTCAAATCCATGCTATTCCAGATTATTCAGGAGCACGGACGTGACTGGGATAGGCTTGTGCCATTCTTGCTCTGGGCTTACAGAGAGGTCCCTAATGAGACGACCGGGCAGTCGCCGTTTGAGTTAATGTATGGCAGAATACCGACCGGACCGCTATCCATTCTCCAAAAAACTTGGACGGGAGACTGGGCGGTACCAGATTCTTTGGCAACGCCGGCGGCAGAGTACCTGTCAGCTTTGCGCGAGAAGCTGGCCGAGGCAAACGCAAAGGCTAGTAACAACAGCACGGTAGCGCAACGCAGGTACACTGGGCAATACAACTTGCGCGCTGTCGATAAACACTTCACAGATGGGCTGCAGGCGTTGTTGCTTGAAAGGGTTGGCGAGGGAAAGTTGATGTCCAAGTGGACGGGGCCTGTGACGGTAATGCGGAAGATGCGCCCGTACAGTTATCTGATCAAACTCGACAATGGCGCATGTCGGACTGTCCACGCAAACAAGCTCAGAGCATACCACGCACGGGTGAATGTAGTAGGGGTGATATTCGAGGGCGACGCGGATTTCGGCGACGTGCCCACGTTCCCCATGCGCTCAGTGCCAGGCGACGCGCTGTCGCCGGGTGCTCTCGAACATTTGAACGAAGCGCAGCGCCGAGAACTAGAGGCACTGATCGAGGAGAATGGCCAGGTTTTCAGCAGTAGGCCCGGCAAATGCACGCTAGGAGCGCACAAAATCGTGCTAAAGGAGGGTGCTCAGCCACGGGCTGGCCATGCGTACAAGGTCCCGATGGCGTATCGGAAGGAAGTGGAGAGGCAAGTAGATGAGCTCCTGGAGTGGGGACTAATATATCCCGTTGAGAGTCCTCATGCTCACCCAGTGGTTTGCGTCGCTAAAAAAGATGGGGGGCTGCGCCTGTGCTGCGATTATCGGAAGTTGAATGCGATAACCGAGCAGGACGCCTTCCCGATGAGCCTACCGTCCGAGCTGCTGTTCCGAGTAGCGAAGGCCAACTTCATCAGCCTAATAGACATGCTGAGAGGCTATTGGCAAATATCCCTTGACGAGCAGGCACAGGCCCTCACGGCATTCGTCACTCCGGTGGGGCAGTACGCATGGAGGGTCATGCCCTTCGGCCTTCGAAATGCGAGTGCGACATTTCAGAGGGTCATAAACCAGGTACTAGCACCGCACCGCGAGTACGCATGCGCCTACATAGTTGACCTCGCGATTTATTCAGACAACTGGGAGGAGCATTTGAGGCACGTTCGGGCGGTGCTCGCTTCGATCTCAGCCGCCGGGTTCACCGTGAACGCAGGCAAATGTCATTTCGCGGGACGAGAAGTCGAATTTTTGGCCCATGTGGTTGGGTCGGGGAAGCACAGCGCTAATCCAGGAAAGGTCAAGGCAATAGACGAGATGCCGAGGCCCCAAACAAAGAAGGAGCTTAGAAGCTTTCTGGGCTTAGCTAACTATTACCGACAATATGTCCCCGACTATTCTCGCGTCGTGCTCCCACTGACGAGCTTAACTAAAAGGCGGACACCGCAGCGGCTCCCATGGGATGACGAGGCGCAGAAAGCTTTTGATGAGGTGAAAGCTTGCTTGAAGAGCGCATCCTCACTTCATGCGCCTGACCCAAGTAAGGAGTTCGTGCTCGCAACCGATGCTTCGGACTACGCGGTGGGTGCCTGCCTTGCCCAGTGCGATATGTCCCCTTCTCTTTCTTCTTTTTTTGTCATTATAAATATTTTTTATTTTTTTTTATTTTTTTGAAATTTCTTTGTGCTATATCTCTTGTTTTTTTTGCATTCCTGTCAACAAGCCTTTCCATCTGGTCCTCCTATGGGAAGCTCATCTGGTTTTAGCGGCTCGCGTGTCACCATGTGGAGCCACTTTGGGCGGTCTCAACCTGTTCCGCCTCGTCCGGGCCATCTTTCGGAGTCGCTCGGGGCCGCACATACGCGGCCAGAGGCATGCCGAAACCCACAATTGGCGGACGCATCCCTTCTTTTGTTAAGCCCCACCACGTTTCTTCTTTGCTTTCCCCTTTTTCTCTGCTTTTGCTTCTCTCTCTCTCTCTTTTTCTTTTTTTCTTTTTTCTTGTCGCAGTAGCCGCCTGCGCACCCAGCCCGGCCTCCCTCTTTCGCCTCGTGCGTGCGTGCGTGTGTGTGTGTGTGTGTGTGTGTGTGTGTGTGTGTGTGTGTGTGTGTGTGTGTGTGTGTGTGTGTGTGTGTGTGTGTGTGTGTGTGTGTGTGTGTGTGTGTGTGTGTGTGTGT